>NC_088930.1:15210000-15345000 GCF_038396675.1 Hydra vulgaris
TTTGTTAACTAAATATAAAAAAAAAAAACTGTTATATGAAACATTTATATATCTTTTATAAAATAGTATACTATATATATATTATAAATAGTAGACAATTAAGTAGACTTCTAAGAGATTTGTATTACTTTTATTGCAGGTTCTTTACCAGATCTTGGAATGACAGTGGTACATAATCTTTTTCAAAAAATGTTGCTCAATATTACACAATAATGTTCTTCCATATCAAATAAATAATAGTCTGATATAATCATAAAAATACTACTTTAAGATTTTCTGCAAAGACAATCTTTAATTATTTGAAAAATTACAAAACAAAATAATATCCATTGGCACGAATTATCAGTTGGAATTTTTAATCCACCACGATCCAAAAGTTTAGAAAACTGACCATATTTCTGATAATAGAACAAATGAAAATGTCTTTACCTCGTAGTTCAAGAGAAAGGATTCGTACGAAGCTTTCATTTTAAACGGATTTTCTAATTGGAAGAAAGCGTTATGAATTTTTGGTTCTCACAAGCAATCTGAACTCCATAGGGCGTCTGTTAGTATGATCGCCTCAGCAACACTAGAATTGAACGTTATCCAACAGCTTAATCATCACTAAAATAAAGAAATGATGGATAATCGTACGGCTTTATCAAAAATATTTACAACACTTCTTTATACGGTAATTCCTCAATTTTGTTTAAGAAAAGTTTAGATTAACTATCAATAATGAATTTATTTACTGGATAACTAAGTGTTTCTTCTTAATGTATTAGGGAACGCAAGGCCTTGCCATTCGTGGAAAGGTTGAAAATAATTCAAACTTTCGCATGCTACTCAAACTACGAGCAGACGATTCTCTGGAACTGAAGAAATGTTTGAATCGTCCTGAAATACTAAAGTGGTTCTCGCCTAAAATTGAAAACAGTATCCTACAAGACTTTGCTCATGCAACGCTTCTAAGCTATGCGAAAGTACAAGGGAATCACAATTCTATAGTCTGATGGCCGATGAAACAACAGATATGTCCACGAAAGAACAAGTTTCGATCTGTTTTCGGCATGTAAATGAAATTTAAAATTGAAGAGCTTTTTTTGGGATTTTACCAAACCGAGAACATCAAGAGCGCAACTTTGTTAAACTGTTTGATGGACGTTTTGTGTCAACCTGTTGGTTCAAAATTGTCGGGGCCAATGTTTTGACGGGTCGTCTAACATGCCTGAAAGTATCTATGGATTGCAGACTTTAATGAGGGGGAAAGAAGAGCGGGCAATTTACGTTCACTGCCGCGTTCATAATCTCAACTTGGTAGCACAAGATTCTGTTGAAAATCAAGCAGAGATCAGGAATGTTTTAAATTTAGTGCAATCATTTATCGCATATGCCTGTGAATCTCCAAAACGATTGGCATGTTTCAATAAATTTCGAAATGTAGATTCATTCTTTAGAAATACATCCTGCGGAACGATAGAATGTATACATCCTGTAGAAAACGGAACATCGCTGCGGCTGCTTTGTTTGTATGGTTTAAGTGTGTTTTGGGTAAAAAAAACCTGCCCAATTATTTTAAATATTATATTACGATTTCAACTCATGAAATGAGTTGAAATCAACTTTCGACCTTAAATACTTCACTGTGCGTCGTTGCGATAAGGTTTATTGCATTCGTGTAATAGCAAAAAAATATTAACCGATAAAAAAACAACATAAGATTCTTCAATGAACTTTATTTAAAAATTGTGCCGATTAATTAAATTACAAAAAAAAAACACTACTTTTTACGACTGGAAAAACCGATGACTGAACTTTATGTACCAAGACCACCTAAATATTTTAAATAAATTGTCACAACTCATTATTTATATAAATAACTATAAAAATACAAAAACTATTTTTATACATATATTATGATACATATATTCACTCAATGCTTTTTTACTAGACTAGAATTAAATAATGTAAAATAAAAAAATCATGTATTCTGTATTCTTGAAAATTATGTAAGAGCGCTACTGATGCGTAATCGAACTTTGTCTTTAACATCAAACTACGATACTTTATTATACTGTAACTTTAAAAATAATTGGTTCTTTATCGAATAAACATAACTAAAAACTTCCCTTTTTTAAAATTGTCAAAGAAGCCACGCATAAAACTGTGTGTAAAATACAAACTAACAGATTAATAAATAGCTTTTATATTTATTTTACTAAGTTATTAAAAATGTCATCCTAAATAAGTCATCCTAAAATATGTTTAATTTTTTGCTACAAAAATTTTTTTTGATTTTTATTCCATGGTTGCAATAAAAACCATCAGCAAAACATAATTCTCAAGATAAATTAAGGTTGATAACAAGTAAAATATATTTTTGGTTTACATAGTAATAAATTAAGTTCTGTCTATAAATAAGGAGAAAGCTGTTTGCGACATAAGCCTAATGGTGAGTTTGTGTTTGCAGTCTATTTTGATTATTTAAAAAATTTTATTCCGATAAAACGTAAAAAAAAATTAGTTTGGTTATTAGCATTGGGAACAGCGTAATAATAAAAGTCATCACTTTTACTTAAATGAATCTAAAGTAAAATTAAATATTCATAAATATCATAAAAATAATCATAAAAATAAACATAGAAATAATAACTAAAATAATAATCCAAACCATAATATTAAATAAAGTTTGGTTATTAACTAAAATAATAATCCAAACCATAATATATCTATATATTAATACGGTAATGAATAGTGCGCATAGTTACACCTAATGTTTCGCCTAATGTTCGTATTGTTATTTACGGTTCTGTATTCTGTAAAATACACTATTTCTTAGTTTTTAAGAAGTGTCTAGACTTTTTTATGCGCGGCTACATTTTCCATGCGGTCTTTCAAGTTAAGTCAGCTTGCGAATTCGAGATGATGTACTTTTATTCTCAAGAAGAGTTGATGTTGTTCATTGTTTAAAAAAAAATTTAAATAATCGTTTGTTTGTTGTTGGTTGTTTTTAATATTCTAATTTTTATAGCCTGTTTTCATTTTTTAGAAGAAGTTAGAAATAAAATGTCTGGTAAAATAGTTTTAATTTTAAAATCTAAACATGAATGCTGTAATTTATCTAATCTTCTAAATATGAATACTGTAATTCAATAGTGTTAGTGTCGTTTCACTTTCTTTTTTAATAAAGAACTTTCTAGGCTTTTCTAAAAGCGTTTCTTTACTCCACGCGGTCTTTCAAGCAAGGTCTTCCAGCCGATTAGAGCTGATAAATTTTTAGTTTCAAGTGGAACTGATGTTGTTCATTGTTTAAAAACTAAAATTTATTTGTTGTTTTTATTTTTCTGCTTTTTTTTTTTAGAAGAAGTTAAAACTAAAATGACTAGTAAAAAATTTTTTTTAGTACAATGTTTCTTTTTTAGTAAAGTGTTTCAGTTTTGTCTTCAGTCTTTTTAGATCATTTTAAGCAAGTATTGTTTCATTTTTTTAGAGCAGTTAGAAGGAGCTGAAGGCCTTTTTAGTAAGTATATAGTGTATAGTAGTTTATTTATAGTTTATATTAGTAACATAGTTATATTAGTTTATTTATAGTTTATATAGTATATAGTAGTTTATTTATAGTTTATATTAGTTCAAGTTTATTTATCGTTTATATTAGTAAGTTTATTTATAGATTATAGATTAGGATTAATGAGAATACAAATTTTTTTTTAGACAGGCTAGCTGACAGCGACTTAAGTAAGTTTTATCATTTAGATTTTATTTGAGTACAAATGTAGCATTAGCAATTTTATTGTATATAATTTAATCTCAATTTTTATTTTTAGACAGACAGGTAGAACTCAGTAAGGACTTAGATTTTGTAGATTTAAAAACTTCTTTTGAATATTCTTTTAAAGCATTGAATATGTTTTAAATATTTTAATAAATTTTGTCATTTAGGTGTGGTAGCATCATCAGTTGGTGCAAGTGGTAGTAATGTCTTTTATTTTATTTTACAGCAAATAGTAATGTTTTTTAATTTATCTTAAAGAGAATCAATAAATATTGTTCATTTAAACATAATCATCAGGATAAAATAGATAAGATAGATAAAATAGCTTTTTTATTTAATATCTTTTATTTAGTTATAACTTCAGTTGCACCAGCCACAACAGGTAACTTCGTACATTTATTTTAATATACTTGAATTACATTTGTTACTTAACTTTTCAAGCAATAAATATTGTTTATTTCAACATTATCGTCAAGATTATATAAATAAACTTTTTATTTGATAATTTATTTTAGTTGCTTCTGGATCAACTTTAAATAATGGTAACTCATTAATTCATATTTTATTATAGATAAATGTAGATAAAAAAATGTAAGTTGGAAATTTTTGTAGATTTAAAAGCAGTAAGCTTTTTTCTAAAGGTTCTTTCTATTTTTGGATTAAATCCACTATCACTACATTTGTTCTATGTTTATATAATGTACTTTAATAATTTTTGTCATTTTAAAAAAAATATATTAATGTTAAATTACACCAGGTTGTTGAAAATAGTTATAGTTTAATGATAAGGTTGTAGACTGTTAAAACAGATTATAGATCTTTGATCTATTTAATCTATTTAAGAACCTACTACCAAAGGGAAAATTTACTATCAGTTGTTTGTTTGTTTTTCTGTTTAGTTGACAACAATGAAGAGAGAGGTAGTATGTTTAAAAGGATTTTTATTTTTTTATAAAGTAACTAAAATGTTTTTTAAAATATTGTTGTTGACTTAAAAGTAAAACAGTAGGTTTTTATATTTTTATACAATAAGCCCAAGAACTTATATTTCTTGGGCTTAACTAAGGTAATACTTAAAATTATATTGTCAATAATAGAGAAGAAATTTAAAATTCTCAGTAAGACAGCTTCTTATTATTTTACCTCAAGTTAGTTTAATTAAAATTTATTTTCTTTAGTTGATCAAGAGAGAGCTAATAAAGGTATTAGTTACATTAGTTTAGTGAATTTATTTTTAAAAAGTTAAGTAGATATTTTAACGTCTATACATTTAAGTGCTTTTATTGTTTAGACACAGAATTGAAGACTGAAATAAGTCAGTGTTTTTGCTATTAAAATAATTGTTAATAGGAATTTGTTTATTTGTACTGTAACTGGAATTTTAAAACTTCAAGTACTAAAGCTTTATTTTCTTTTTTCTTTTAGGAGAGTTGGAAAAAAAACTAAGTATAAATTATGTGATTAGTATAGTTAAATAAAGCATTTACATCTGTACACTCAGTAGTTGAAGTCAGTTGTCACATTTTTGAAATTGTCCAGGAGAGAGTAAATAGTAAAATAATTAGTCTTTATTGGCTTTTTTATTCTTGATGGTCAAATTTATGTTTTATTTAATTTGTCTTATTTAATTTGTCTTGAGGCACATGAAATATAATTTTGACAAAAATAAAAAGTTAAATAAAAAAAGTGAAAAGTCATTTCTGAACTACAGACGTTTTTCCTTTGAACATTGTGGGGACACCAGACCCTTTATATTGACCAAACTTTGTTTCACATTGTTGCAGGAAAACAGTCTTTATACCTATGTAGATACTGAAAAAATTAAAAAGGTCTTAAACATAACTCATTTTCACAAAAAACTGGATAACCGACCTTTGTCTTCTGAGGTACAGATATTAAAATTTAAAGTTTTTTTTAGTTTTGGTTTAGTTTATAGTTAATTTTAGTTTAGTTTTAATTAGTTTTAGCTTCAGTTATCTTTTATCTTACTTTAGACAACTTCATGGAAGAAATGAGGGGAATAGGTAAAAAAAATTATAGTTAAATATTTATTTATATGTAAATATAATTCTATCAATTATTCTGAGGTATATTTTTTGTCTTTAGTGTCTGGTAGAAGCATAACTGGTAGGGCTGTGTTTTAAATTTTATATATTTTTTAAGGAGAAATATGAGCAATAGGTGAAAGAATTATTTAATATAAATATGACATTTTTAAACTGTTTGCATTTTACTCATATTTTTATTAAAATTAAATTTCTCACAAGTTTAACTTTTTTTAATTTACTTTTTTTTAATTTATTTTTAGCATCCTCTTCATCCTGTGAAAATGGTGAGGTTATGCTTTATATTTTAATTAAAAAAAATTGTAAATATTTTTAAATTTTATTTTATCCTTCTATTTGTAATTTTAGAGTCGTTAACATTTGAGGAATACAAAAGATATCGCTCCCAACACCCAGGGCCTCTCTCGGAGAGGTCCTTCAATAAGTGGCAAAGTAATGGCGGTATGGATGAGCCATCCTTCAAATGGAGGGCTCATCCATACCGGGGTGTTGGGAGACACCGAAGAAAAAACAGCAACCAAAAGGTTGTAAATGTCTTCTATCAGTAAAGATATTTATAACTTTTTTGTTGCCGTTTTTCTTTGGTGACTTTTTTTTATTTTTTTTAATTTGTAATTTTTTATAATATACTATTGTTTGTATTTGGTTTGTTTTTGTCTTTTTTAATTGAAATTTTATTTGTTTTTCACCAATTAAACTTAAATATAGTTAAATTGATTCACTACCCAATCATCATAATAGGATGCTACATTCTATTTGTTAAAAATAATTAATTGATAGTTTAATTTATTGAAAACACTGCTTTTAAAATTTACTATAAGCCAAGACTATTTAGCTATATAAATGCAATTTATTTATATCTATTTGATTTTTTATCTTTAACGTTTTTAGTTTGGCTCCTTGAAGCATTTTTTTTTTTCTTTTTAATTAAAATATTTTAAATCTATTGTAATGTCTTTTAAATATAACTATTTATTAAAAGCCAACGTGAAATAACGTCATAAAACAACACCGACAAGTTGCATCATGACAGCAGTTTAAGTATGACAACAGGCTACCAAAAAGCAGGTAAATTGTTTTCCAGTTTGTTTGTTTTGTTTTTCTTTTATGTCTACTTATCTGTTACAATTTTTATTTTAGGTTAGTCATATGACGCATTAATGCAATATAAAAGATCAAAGTTTACATATTTTTTACAATTTGTAATACACATTAGGGTAGAGCGATTTTGAAAATTTTTGAAATTTGATTTGCCTGAGCAGCAAATCAATATCTTTTGGTAAAAAAAGAACCTTACTCTTTTTTTTTATAGTTTAGATAAGTTCTTGAGGTTACCCTTTGGATTCTAAATTTTTGATGGGTCCTAATATTGTTTAAATTTTTTTTTTCTAAACTATATTAACTTGATACTTAAAAGAAGCAAAAATATATACTGATTTTGAAAATAATATTTGTTTTTATTAAAAAATTAAAAAAGTAGAGTTTTTTCATTAAAAACCCCTGTCCTCAACAAAACGGTGTTTTAAGGTATATTTTTGCAAGTATTTTTTTTACTAAAAATTTTTTCTAATAAAATTATTATTTATGAAACAAGCATTTTTTTCTGCTTTTTTTGAGTCCAAGGTTGATATGGTTTAGAAAAAAAAAATTCAAAAATATTAGGACCTGTCAAGAATTTAAATTCCAAAGATCTCATCAAAATCAAAAAATATTTTTTTACTTTTATCTTATAATTAATAGACATTGATTCGTGTCTCAGTAATATTGGTTTTTAAACTCTTTTTTTTTTTGCTATGAAAATCGCTCCACCCTAATACACATGTTTGATTGTAAATCGACTTTTTTTTGTTTGAAACGTATTTGTACTCAATTGCTTAGTTATTTATAATAAATTTATTTAGTTGTGTGCATTTATCGCTTTAAAGACAATTTCCTTTTTTAAAGAAACATGTATCAACACAGGTCAGAAATTTAAGGTTTAAGTTTACTATCCGAGTACCCCAAAAATGTTAACAAATATAGTAAGTGGGGCATCTGGACACTTTATTTTCATATTTAGAAAAATCTGGGAGGTATCAAATTTTTAGAAAATTGACATAGAAAATCTGCTAAAAAGTCATTATTTTCGTACTTAAAAAAACAAAATATACTGACAGAAAGTTGAAGTTTATATAAAAAAATGTTCATATACCAACTTTTCAAGGTCTTTAATTTAATATTTATACATAAACATTATTAGAATACACAAAGTTGGTCAAAAAAACATTTTTTATTAAAAATATTTCTTTTTGACTACGCATTTTTATTTTAATTTTATTATAGATACCTAATATATATAATCTATGGCTCCTCTGCTCTCTAAGGAGAAGAGAGAATACCATTTCAAAAGAAATCATGTACTTTTTCAAAAGATCATTTGCTGTTGCTGCCTTGAAAAGAACAACAAATGCGTTCCAGTTAATAAAAATTTGGAAGGTCTGGTTCAAGTTTTCTGTAAGCCTGAGTTTTCACTTAAAGTATTTGCCTACCCTACAGGATTATGCCCAGGTAGCAAGAAAAACTTGTATCTCTGTAAGGCTGGTAAAACTATTGCAGACACAGTTTCTTTAAAATGGAAAAATTCTGATTTGTCTAGCTTGCAAACCTCTAGAGATTGCTCAGTATTATGCAGTATATGCAGTCAAGGAAGAAATAGATTTTTAAATAAAATTATGAAAAAGGGAACTAGCTCAACACTGAAACTCTACCAAATATGCTTCTGTGAAATTGCTAAAGGTAAACCCCACAAATGTTCCCCTTTAAAGAGTAGCACAAATCTTTCTGAGAGTATTTCTAAAATTTCTAAAAAAGTAAAAGAACAAGTAGCTTCTTCCCTTCTTAAAGAAATTTATTCTGATCAAGGGCAAAGTCTAGGAGCTCAAGCCATTCTCAGAACAGGTAAAATATTGTTAAATAAAAATAGCTGTTATGTACGTTCTTAAAATAACAGTTTATATTATATTAAGGAGGTAAAAGTATTCATATTACACTCGGCACTCGGGAAAGTGACCAGAGAAAGATTCCTTATAATGAAGTAGAAGTTTTGGTAAATACCTTAGGACTTAGTCAATTGAAGTCAAATAAAATGTTAAAAACTTTGAGGAGAAGCGGTGTAAACTTTGAGTCAAACATGGAGAAAGCCCTGGATGAAAAAAGTAAACTAATTTCCAACTTTTATGTCACTGAATTATTAGACTTTCAAGAAAAAGAAAATGATAATGACTATGCTACAGTGAAGAGACACTTGGTATATATTGAAGATATTACAGCATTTCTGGATTTTGTAATGAAATATCGAGGACAGGTTCCACAAAACACATTTGTAAAGGTTGGAATAGATTCAGGTATTTATATTTAATTTATTTAATTTATATTACTTATGATATTTTAATTATCGTCTTTTTGAAAACTTGTTTTAAAAAATATTATTTGTACATATTTATATACAAATATGTATGTGTGTAAGCATATATATATATATATATTAAAGGTGGAGGATCACTGAAAGTTATAGTAAATCTGTTTGATCCAACCAAGGACAGGACAGAAGATAGCAGCTCCTTAGGATCATACTCAGGAGCAAATACGTCACTTGTTTTAGCTTATTGTGAAAGGGTAAGTGAGAATCATTCTAACATGACAATGATTGTGAAAAGATTAAAGTTGCATGAATGCAAGTACTCATTGGCTTCTGACATGAAGTTAATCAACATATTGCTAGGAATTTCGGTGTGTTTATTTTAAATAATTTTAAGATAATAAGACATATCATGGTAAAAACTATATTAGGAAAAGGTTTTTTTTACCCTACAATATATTTATAAATTGAATTATAATATAAAATGTTAGGCTCATGGAGGAAAGTATGCTTGTGCATGGTGTGAAGGTTCTTCAGATTTATTTGCTGGAGAGTTAAGAACATTTCAATCTTTGAATAATTACTATGAACTGTATTCATCTGCAGGATCTCCGGTGAAAAGAATGAAAGAATATAAGGTATAAATGAATAAATATATTGTAAATATTTTCGAAATTTATCATCCATTACCATTCTATCATTTTAAATAGGATAAAAAAAATTTATTTCCATATATTTAGAATGTCATTAATCCTTGTCTGCTTAAGATAGAAGACAAATCCCTAAGTATAATAAGAGAGATTCCATTACCAGAACTTCACTTTCTGATGGGATTTGTTAACCATGTGGCAGCATTTATTATGCAACTTTGGCCTGGATTTATAGATTGGGTCAAGAGCATTGGATGCCTTCGAAAAGGTTACCATGGAGGAACATTTGAAGGAAACACGTGTAGAGAGATACCTTAAAGTTGCGACAAACTTGAGTTGATAATGCCTGTTGAACTGTATCCTCTCTTAGAAACAATGAGAAAATTTAATAAGGTTGTTCATGGTGTCTTTGGCTATAAATTTGACCCAAACTATTCAATTTTAATTGAAAGTTTTACACAAAGCTATAAGGATGCGCAAGACTATTGCAGAGAGGTAATTGCTGTTTTCTTTACCCTTTGTATTTAAAACCAAGTTATTGATAAACATATTTATAGTAAGCTTTTTTAGTTTTTAGGTAAACAGCTCACGGTTACTTGGAAAGTACATGCTGTAACAGCACATCTGGAAACATTTGTTGATTTAACTGGCCTTTCCCTTGGGCAGTTTAATGAGCAGACATCTGAATCTTGCCATTCCAAGATGAAAAGTGAAATAAACAGGTTTGGAGTCTCGCAGTACAGCAACAAACATAAGGAAAGAAGCAAAAGAATTGCTGAAGTGTTCAGTTCAAATAATTTATAAGTTATTAAACATTAATTGTATATGAAAACATAAACATTATTGAAATCTTTAGTTAAAAAAATTTGTATATTTATTCAAAAAGACATTATAAATATATTAGTACAAACAGTTTTTGAAATATTTTATTTATTATTTATTATATTATTATTATTTATATATATTAGGTTATTAGACATACAATACTAATATTTTACTATATTACAATACTAATAAATTATTTATATACTATCAATATGTTCTACTTTACTAAGCATGCTATGTTCCTAATATAATTCAAGCATATCTAAACCTTTTTCACCAACTTAGATATATCTAAGAGCTGTCTAATGAAGTTGATGTGTAAATACAAAATTTAAGAGCATAAAAACTTGGAATATAAAGTTATTTTATGTTTATTTTACTGTTCCGTCAATATATTTAGTTTTTTTAAGTACGAAAATAATGACTTTTTAGCAGATTTTCTATGTCAATTTTCTAAAAATGTGATACCTCCCAGATTTTTCTAAATATGAAAATGAAGTGTCCAGATGCCCCACTTACTATATTTGTTAACATTTCTGGGGTACTCGGATAGTAAACTTAAACCTTAAATTTCTGACTTGTGTCAAGGGGATACCAAAAAATTAATAACTCATAAACAAATTACTTCACTTCATATTAATCTTATTAATTAAAGTTCATGTTATAAAAAATATAACAAGAATTTAGCTTTAATCTTTCGTCAATTTAAGGCATGATGAAGTTATTATTTTGTGTCAGCAACTAAAAACGTATTGTGTTGAACTTAGTAATGTCTAGGAAAATGGTTCGGCCATACACTGATATGACCTATGTCAGTTGTAAATTACTCAAATAACATTAAATAATTGGGAAATTAATTTATTTTAATTTTACAGATAGTTTAATTTTTTAATTTGAAGGAGTTTTTCTTACAGGGTATTAGTTAAGGTATCGCAACTTTAAATTGTGGAAAACAGCCACTATAAATTACCAGACCGACCATAACCCGTTTTACGAGTTGCTTTCTGCTAGTTCCGATAAAACGTAAAAAAAAATTAGTTTGGTTATTAGCATTGGGAACAGCGTAATAATAAAAGTCATCACTTTTACTTAAATGAATCTAAAGTAAAATTAAATATTCATAAATATCATAAAAATAATCATAAAAATAAACAAAGAAATAATAACTAAAATAATAATCCAAACCATAATATTAAATAAAGTTTGGTTATTAACTAAAATAATAATCCAAACCATAATATTAAATAAAGTTTGGTTATTAACATTGGGAAGCAACATTAAAATAATGATAAAAAACTAAAAGTTTTGTTATTAAAAGTTTGAAGAAAGTACCAGTTTTAACATTAAAAAAAAATTGGACAAAACAATTGAAGAGCTCCCGCGCAAAACCAGACAAATTAAAAAGTTTTAACATTTCTTGATACTTTTAATTACTTGATTTCTGTTGGCAACATTCTAATTGTCACTAACATAGCATACATTGACAATAATTATTAACCAAGGGGTTTTCAGGATTACATTTTGGCAATTTTTAGAATATATTGTTTCAGATTGATCAAGATTTATTACGCCCCATCATGACATTGATTTATAACAACGCAGTAGCTTAAAAATGTACGGAACTAAAACCATTTTAAAAAAATTGTATTTTCTCGAATTTTCAAAGCTTTTTTATTAATTTTAATTCAATTATAATTAAATATCAGTTCAACGCTATTCTTACCTCCAAACATGCATAATGATCATCAAGCCGACATCGATTGAATCAAAACAGACTTTAACTGGGGCGGGTTAATTATGGGAAAAGTTCAGGGATGCATCCTTGTTACCTATATCATTACCCTTAGCCTTATAATCTAATTTTAATATTATCATTGATTGCTGTAATTTAAGTACTTAAGTAATTGTTTAAACAAATTAAGCACTAAGGCAAATTTTTATTTCTTAGGTAAAATCGAGTAATTTTTTCCCCCGAATTATTTCAACAAAAAATTAATATTTTATAAAAATTTGCATAAAAGTTGTCCGATTTCCAATTTCGAACCCTAAAATTAGAGTACTACAGAAAAATACTTTAGTGCTCTAGACTCTTTTTTTTTTTTTTTAATTACAAATTTAAGAACATCTCTGAGTGATAGATTGATAGAAATTTTAAGTTTTCAGCGTTCTATTTCGAAAGTTTAATTAGGTTATGATTTGTTATATACACCTATATTTACTATATAGGTATATATAACATATAGGTATACTATATACCATACCATACTATATAGGTATAACAAATCATAAACTAACTAAATTTTCAAAATAAAACGCTGAAAACTTAAATTTTTTTATCAATTTATCACTCAAAGATGTTCTCAAATTTGTAATTAAAAAAATTTATATCACACATTAATGTAATATTGGAAAATAATTAAAATTAATTAAGTAATTTGGAAAAAAATCAATTAAAATTACTTAAGTAATTTTTTTCCATTACTTGAACACCTCAAATTATCATAAACTTTAATATTATCATTAATTTTTATTTAGAAATTTATATTATTAAAAAATATTTGATTTTGAACAAAAAACATTGTCTTTATTAGCTATTGAGAGGCAATTAAATATTTATGCAGTTAATATCTGCTGTACATACTTACCTTAGAGTAATTCCATGTCAAATGACCCAGGAATTTTTAAAAATGTCACCCTATATATCTCAGATTTTAATGATTTTTAAACAGTGGAGAGAACTTATTAAAATAAGAATTCCTTGAAAATTTTAGCCACCGGCTCCAAGAAGATCCTGAAATATGACCATTTTACTTTTAGCAAATACTGCCCAGGCCCCTCTTGTCCCTTTAGAATTGCAACATTTATTTAAGTCACATAATTTTAAAAATATTTGATATTTTTACTTAAAAATTTGTAACAGGCCATTTTCAGGGGTGGCGAATCCAATAAAATGATCAGAAATGTAAAAAATTATTTTTAAATACCTGTATGTATCAATTTAAATAAATTTAGGCAATTTTTTATATACCAGATTTTGATGCTTAAGAAACCCATGTGACCTCGATGGTATCTAAAAAATATATATTACACATCATTCTATATTCATTGATCTTTCAAAAAATATAAAGATTTTGATCTGCAAGTATATGGATTTCAATATATGGATAATGGGGACGGTCCCCACTTTTTTGTAGCAGAACATTTCAATTGACTTTTCACTAACTTCCAGACTAGCTGGATCTCTGAAACTTTTGGCATTTCTGTAATGCCAATGAACATGCATGGTAATGTTGTTAGCAGGGCCCAAGACACCAGGGCTGGGTCATGGGTCCACTTTTTTGAAGCGGAACCTTGTGAAAGATTTTTCACTACTTTTAAGATAAACTGGAGCTCTGAAACTTTCAGCATTTGTGTAGTCCTGATTAATGTGTGTTAAAATTGTTTCCAGGGTAGATGACCAGAGGGTCTATTAGGTTGGGGCACTAGGGGTTATCCCCCACTTTTGTATAAAAAAAAGGAAAGATAATTTTAAAAATATTGTCTTCAAAAATTATTTTTTTTTATATTTATTCCCTTTGGTTTTTGATCACTCTGTATTCAACAATCTTTCTTAAAATGTTTTAAGAAAGTACATATGTTTATAAGATTTTTGATTTATAGTAAATAGATTAAAAACAGTCATCCATCAAAAATAATGATTTTAACAATTTTACATTGAACAATTTAAAACTTTTTGAATCAAAAAGAAAACAAATATAACAAAATTGATCTGCCAGACAACAACAATTGAAGAATACAAATTGATGTTATCAGAGGCTATAAACAAGTTCATTCATACATTGCAAAATGACAAGCAAGATACCTAAGGCAACAAAAGGAAAATTTGGCAAAAGATTGCTTACCGTCTTTAGCAGAAATCTTCACGTTTGTGATTCAAGATAAAATCTAAAGTTACCATTGGTGCCAAATGCATGTTAAACCCTGTTGCCTTCTATTTATTAAACAAAATTGATCAGCTTAAAGGAAAATTGTTTTGCTTCATGTCAGAAGAAAACAAGCATGACATTGGTTTTGTGTATGAAGTTACAAATAGTTAATTATTTTTAAAAAAATCATTCTAATATTTCAAATATTCTTGGTATTATAAATATTTATGGTTGCGCTGCACAGTATAAAAACCACAAACTTAAAACAAAACCTTTACAATATCTGTCTCGATAAAGATGATTTTGATATTGATGCAGAGTGGACACATTTTTGCTACAAGTCATGATAAGTCACTACATGATGGTATTGGTGGCACTGTAAAATGATTAACTGAAATGCAAGTTTACAAAGCCCCATAAATGTAATAATATTTTATTATTATTGAATGAAATAAAATGCTTGACTGCTGTGCAAAAAATATTTAAGAGTTTACTTAAAATTGAAAAAGAAAGACTGACAGAACTGCGCAACACTTTGAAAAAATGTTTTTAGATAAGTAGAACAATTCCTAGAATTAGGAGCTATCATCATTCTAACTTAGAATCTATAGATACTATTTGTTTTAAAGGAACAAGTGAAGATTTTAATATAACAGGCATGTTTTCTTTTTCTGATATTCAAAGTATTTAACCTGATAAAATAAAATCAATGCATTGAAAGTTAACATTAGTGCATTGAAATTTGTTCCGTATAAATATGATACGTTTGATTCAGGGACGAACCCAGACCTTTTTAGTACCGCTGGAGCGGTATGGGCGCCTAAAAATTATTATTTTTTAATTTTTTTTTTTTGCCTTTTAATTAGAAATAGAAAAAAAATTTTAGTTTTAAATGCAGTAGTATATAAATAATTTTCAGTTTATTTTAGCTACCTCATTTTTTCTTCAGGTCAATAAAATGAATTAAAAAGATATTGCTTTTTAAAATAATTACGTGACGTTTTTACGTAATTATGTGACGTAAGTATCCTTTGTTTACTTATTTAAAATAAAAACACTTGCTAAAAATATAATCTTTTTTGTATTAAAGAGGGAAAAAAACCTTTTAATTTAAATTTAATAGTTCAGTAAACTAAAGATTGACAGGTCTGCATAAGATTTATATAAAAACATACCTGGCAATCTTTAGTTTACTGAACTATTAAATTTAAATTAAAAAGTTTATTTTCCTCTTTTTAGTACAAAAAAGATTATATTTTTAGCAAATGTTTTTGCTATATTTTATTTTTTACTTTTTAGTCTTTACAAAGAGTTACGATATTTTGCGTTTGTCATGACATTTGTAATTAAATCGAGCTTTTTATCCTTATTAAAGAAACGGAGTAATTCATTATTAAAAGAGCGAAATATTTTTTTTTTAAAAGGAAAAATTTTTTTCTATATAAAAGTAAAATAACATAAAGTACAAATATTTCATTTTCTAATATATTATGTAATGTAAATATTGATTAAAAATTGTTAAAAGTATTTTAACATTTAATTACTAATTTAAAAAATTTATTACTACCAAAATTAAATTTACTAAAATATAGTTAATGTTTAAAATACTTTGAACAATTTTCAATAAATATTTACTTATAGCGAGGTATTTGCAACAAAAGCGTTTATCAAAGACTTAAGTAAAGTAGTTTTCTTATTGTAACTGAAGTAACATCGTCCACTGGTAAATTCATGTATTCAAAACAATGCCTTTAAATCAACTCTTTATCTTAGGATAAAAAGGATAAACACATACCATGGGTATGGGGGGGGGGGGGGGGTAAGGGTAAGGGAAGGAACTCCAAAACATCACAACCCTCAAAAAGCAGAAAAAAAGCGATATCCCTAAATAAACTCTGGGTTCTTCACTGTGATTAGATTGATATGAGCTAGATGTTATGGTAATATTTATGCACCCGAATGGTCCTTTTAACAAACTTCGTCCACTGGTAAATTCATGTATTCAAAAAAATGTTTTCTGACCATCTAGAGCAGATAAGTATTGGGTTCCAATTACCAATATAATTTGTACCATTGATGCACCTGTAACAACAACTGGACGTATGTATACTTTGACCGTTGACGCATCTAAGCAAATCTTAACACAATCTTGAGACTTTATATTTTTGTGTTTTATTTTGTAAATAATTAAATAAAACAGAACAAGTACAAATCAAAAAAATTTTTGAAAACAATATTATCTTTACTTTATTAAAAATACAAAAAAAATATATATATATATTCAATATAGTTTAACTTCATTTAAAAGGTAGTAATACTTAGGTAGTTAACCATAGCGCAACATTCAAAAAAGATGTCAGTTTTAAAATTGTCAATTATGCTCTTAATTTTTAATATGTTGTTCGACATGTTTCTTTTTTATTTCAATTAAAATAAAATCTAATAACTAATAATATTCACTTAACAATACAAATAATATCTATATAAAGAAATATTTTTAGATAAACTATTATTTAAAACTCTATTTTAAAAATGAAATTAAATAATTAAGCTATCTTGTTCACAATTAAATTTATCGCAGCCGGACTTAAAACTGCTGGACTTAAACATAAATTAGTTAGCAATTGTTTTTTCTAATGGTACGTCATTTAAATGTTAAGTTTTGTTATTCTGTTCATTTACTTACAAGTCTACACAACACAGGTAAACCCTTGGTTAAAAAAAATAAAAATCTAAAAAGGTTTAATGATTTATATATATGAACTGATTTAATTTTTAAAATTCTAATTGCTTCTAATATATATATTTAACATCTAAGCTATATTAGAAGATTAAAAGCTTTTATAAAAAATCAATTCAATAACTAAAAATTCAAGTTATAACAAACCTGAAACTTCAATAGCAGCAGCAGTAATGTAACAACTTTGTTCTGATGCCAAAAACAAACAAGTTCTTGCAACATCTAATTTAAAAAGCAGTAAAGATATATTTAAAAAAAGTTTTAAAAGTTAAAACTTATTATAAAAAAATACGCTCACCCTCTGGTTGACCAAAATGTCCCAATGGAATCATGGCTTTAACCTGAATAAAAAAATAGTAACTCTAAATTAAAAAAAACAAACAATTTCTAGATTCACTTTACATGCTATCATAGCTTTCAAAAGTGTAACAATTTTGCAGCGTTAAATCATTTCTTATAATGCACAATAAAGTAAATTATATATAGTAGACTTTTGGTGCTAAGTTGTTGGCTAATTATTGTGGTGAGTATTTATTTATGTATTTATTACTACTATTATTATTATACAACTACTATTATAATATTCACTTTGTTTTTGTTATTGTTGGTTTTCAAAAACTTCTAAAAAGTTGCCTATTTATTGCTTGCCACCTATTTTAATTCATTTATTAAAATGGGTCATATTATTCTCTTTACCTTTTCTAAGCTCTGGAACAAATGTTAAAATAAAAAATTAATACCTTTTCTTTAATATTATGAGGAATTTTTTGAGTCATATTTGTTTCAATAAATCCTGGCAAAACTGCATTGCAACGAATATTGTATCTAGATAATTGTAAATATATGATAATAAATACAATAATAATAAAATCACCATTGTTGACAACTCCATCATGAAACTGTTGTATATAATATATAATAACTAGCACCTGATGATATGAAACAACCTTTAAAAGAATAACTGATAATTTAAATGCTTAAAAAAATGTTTTATACAGTTATATAAATCTATTGCAAGAGAGAATTAGTTGAAAAACACCTCCAGATATGTTAAAAAAAAATAATCATAAAGTTGGCTTTTGCACAAAGGTTAGTTAGTGTTATCAATGATTAAAATTAACCCTTTAACCCGCAAGCTTTAACTTTTAAAAGTACTTGATTTCATCAGAACTTAAGGATTGCTTAATGCTCCAGAACAAGATCATTGCTTGCGCCAATACCTTTTTTAAGATTTGCGTGAACATTGGCAAATCATTTGTAATAAAATGGCAAACTAATTGACTTTCAATACTTTTTTTGTAGACTAGGCTTAAGGACATTTTTTGCCTACAAAAATAGTTCTAGACTAAACTTCAGGACATTTTTTGTAGACTAAAGAATCAGCTGTGGCAGAAAAAAGAGATCCAATTGAAATGTAAGAACATAAATGTACATAACGGGTTGCTGATAATGCTGATTATAATATTTGCATTTTAATTGGGAAAAATACAATTCACAGAATGGGTAAAATATCAATTTTGGCATTCCCTCTACAAGAATTCATTGCTACTAAACTATGAATGCATAAATGATCACATCATTTTAAAAACGCAATAAAGATCATTTTCATTTAAAAACTTTAATAAAGCTTGGTAAAATTGATTCTAATGGATCAAGTATGTATTCTGAACCTCTTAATTTTGAGCTGAAAGTTCACGAATAAATAACCCCATTTTAATTTTATATTTGTAATAAAGCTAGTAAAATTTTTTTTTCAACTGACAAAGATAAAAGCTCCACCAAATTTGTTTGATGCACCAACACTATTTGATGCAACTGCACATCTAGTTTGAAAAACCAGTACGAAATAAATACAAGCATTTGTAGGAAAACAATATCAAGTTTATGTCAGTGTGTGGGGATCGCGATGGAATGGATTTTTTTAATATAATTTTTCATTTATTCATCTCTACAAGGACTAAAGGGCAATTATAGTTAAGGAAGCTACAACTTTTTTTTCGAAATATAAATCTTAACAAACAAATAAGCAGGTAGCATGCCTTATCTCGAGATCGCAAAAATGATTTATCTTGAACTGAATAACATCATCTCTGATTTGAATAACAGTCTCCATTTTAAGAATTTATATAAAAAAACCATTATAAAAGAAACCTCAAAATTAGTTTAATTAAGATTTCAGAAAAAAAAGTAAAAAATGAAGAATAATGATAGTAATGATTCTATCAAAATTTAGCCCAAACCCTCAGTTAATGTAAGCAGCATTAATTGGTCGCAGCAGGCTATAAGATAGTCAATGTATGTACTGAAGTCCCCGGCAGCAGGCTATTTCAGTATGAATTATTGCCAAAAACTGTCCCTTTTAAAAACCATGTTACAATAATAAAAACAATGTATTTTTATCATAAAAATCCCAGGTGATACTCCATAAAACTAATAGGTTAATCAAGATTATTCCACCTTTATATGACTTTCGAGACTAATTTTGTTTTTTCATCAATTCAATTTTTTTTTTTTTTTAATCTCAGCTCTGTCTAATCATTTTCAAGATTAATAAGTGATTTTTCATTTGGTCAGATAAATTTCGAGATTAATCCATTTTTCTAGAATAAATCCATTTTTCTAGACGCTTTCCTAAATAAGCAAGCACTCTTCAAGCAGAGTGTTCGCTTATTTAGGAAAGCGTCTTTTAA
Organism: Hydra vulgaris; assembly: GCF_038396675.1. Taxonomy (NCBI): domain Eukaryota; kingdom Metazoa; phylum Cnidaria; class Hydrozoa; order Anthoathecata; family Hydridae; genus Hydra; species Hydra vulgaris. Next base: position 15,230,052 of record NC_088930.1, read on the forward strand.
TACTATATATAAATATAAAATTTAATACTGTTTATGTTTGCTTATGTTGTGCAACAAAAATTTTTTCGCACAACATAAGCAAACATAAACAGTATTAAATTTTTTTTGAAGTATATGTTGCACTTTATTTTATGCAAGTTAAACCATATTAAAAACTAAATTAAAAATATACTGACATTTCTTTGCTAGACAACAAATAGGAAATAAGTTAATTGCATTGAGCAAAAAATAACTGGATCGCAGTAAATTCAAAACACAGCAACACAAAAACCGAAAAAATGTTACATAGTAAAAAAAATTTATTGCAAAGTATAAATAAATTTTTCAATAACTTTGAAAAAATAGGAAGTTAAACTAAAATCAAAATGATCAAAATCAAATCAGTGAAATATTATTTAATAATAATTTTAATTTAATAATAATAATTCTGAAGGATGATACATTATTTACCTTGATAATTCCAATGCAGCTGATTTAGTTAGTGATACGACGCCAGCTTTTGATGCTGAATAATTAGTTTGACCAATATTTCCAGTCTAAAAAGAAAATTTTTTCTTACCCAACTCATATTATTACTTGTTATAGTTTTATTTTATGTTTAATATGTATTATTATAAATTTACCTTACCCACAATACTTGCAATATTAATGATAGATGCATTCCTTACTTTACTTTTTATTAACTCTGCAGCAACATGTTTTGTAACTAGAAATGTGCCCTATAAATATGAATAAAAAAGCACTCAAGTATAAGTTAATTAAGAGTCCACTATATATATATATATATATATATATATATATATATATATATATATATATATATATATATATATATATATATATATATATATATATATACATATATATACATACATACATACATATATATATACATACATATATATATATATATATATATATATATATATATATATATATATATATATATATATATATATAAAAACAGTAAGCTTAAATTTTTTCAATTTTGAACTTAAATAATATAACTTGATGTTTTTAGAATAATGCTGGTATCAAAAACAGGGCAATGTGTCTTAAATTTATAAAAGAACTTAAAAAATACAGATTAAGAAACTGCATATACATTCAGCTACATTTATTCTTAAAAAAAATTATAGTTAATATTAGAGTTGTTAAAAATGTAATAAAAAGTTTTATGATTTCTTAATCGCATTTTTAGTGAGCTTTATAATGAAAAAGAAAGTTAATAATACATTGAAACATACTATAAATTTTTTAAATATTATACTTTCATTTGATATTACATGTAAATAAATATTATATTTTAAGTATAATATTTCTTAATGCAATAAAAAGGGCGAATGGTGCTCGTGTTTTAAAAATCATGTTTGTGTTGATGCTATGTAAACTGTTTTTGTTTACTTTCAAAAAAGCATTAGCATTTTTGAAAGCACTTTAACTTGGATATAACTCAATAGTTTTTAGCTAATCATTATCACAATAATTTAGATCTTCCTATATTTATGGACCGTAACGTATTTAATGAGTCATCTACTCTTCATCTTCTAGAAAAAACTCTTACTTTCGATCTTTTTTGGAAAACATATATCAAATCCATTGCAAAATTAGCATTTGCTGAGGTTGCATCTCTTTATTGTGCTTGCCACTTTCTTACTCAGGATTCTATTATTTATCTCTATAAATCTGAAATCCATAAATATAATTAAATATAACTAATAATTATTATAGGTTTTCTAGTTAATTATTTTTTGCCTCTTAAAAATAGTTTTAAAAGTAGAAACTTTCTATTGCACACAATCAAACCAGTGATTATTGCAAACATTAAACCCAAATTAAAAAAAAGAAATTCAAAAGAAATTTTTTTCTAAAAAAATAATTTTAGCATATATTTAAAGAAATATAATTCGATTTATTAAACCAAGTTTTTTTTCTCACTTTTTACAAAACAATTTAAACAGAAAAACTGAATGAAAATGTCAACTTAAAAATCGTTTGAATGAAAAAATTAAATATACTTAAATTTTTAATAGTATGCTAGATCAACAAGCAATAAATAATAAAAAATGTGGTATTTTATGTTTTTTTGCTTTGATCTTACTCGTTAGGTCTATAGATATAGCATGTTTTTGCACAAATGATGCTTAAAGTTTTATGGCGATAACGTTTTAATTTATTAATTAGAACAATTCTACTTTTTACTTTATTTTATTTTTACTTCATTTTATTTTAAACATGTTTTATGTTATTAAAGTTATAAACTGTATAAAACAGTTTTAAATTAACACAACTAGAGTTAATCTAAAACAATATAAAGAGCTTGTATCACAAGCTCTTTATAAAAAAAAGCTCTTTGTTTAAACAATTTTGCGTTAATTTGATTTTTTTTTTTGCATTATAATAGTTTTTTTTGCGTTAATTCAAGCCTTGAGATAAATATCAGTTATAGAAAAATGATAATAACTCTGTTGAATTCCAATGCAAGATTTCGAAATAACTCATTATGAATACTTTATGGTATACAGTACCACCATTTTAAAAGATTTTGATGGGATTTTTCATCAGCATTAGGATCTTTAATTTTCAAGGTGTAGGTACTTAATCACTTAAAAAAATTGATTAAATGGTGCCATCAAGCGACTACAAGTGTCTACTACTATAATAAAATATTTATGATTTTATTTTAGGTCAAACAACCATATCTTATAAAACGGCATGTAAACTTATGTCCAAAATTTTTGACTGTAAACCAGAATGGAAACTTTGCTGCTTCTATATTCAATTTCTGTCAAATCATAATAAAGTTTCAGACAATGAAAATTCATGATGATGTAAGGCTTACACCAAAATCATGTTCTCAAAAATATGTTTTAGAATACTTTGAAGTTTTATAAGATTTTTTACCAGTTAGAAAACTTAAAATTGAAAATAGGACTCTTGCTACAACGGGTGATGCGGAAGTTATCGGACAAAATAAAAATGTCAATAACTTATTTATAAATAAAAAATCAAACTACTATTATATTTTTTTTAAATAAAGCATTTATCTTTTAATAAAAATATATTAATTTTTATATGAAAAAACACCACCATCTGCAATTGATCTCAATTTTGCTCTGACGCCTTTCATATGCGACTATAAAAAGTTTAAATCAATTTCTTGTAGTTTTAGTTTAATGCGATCAATCAAAACTTGCTCTGTTGAAGCTTGCCAATCTCCCTTGTAAACCTTCTGTGCCAAATGTCCCCAAAAATTTTCAATTGGTCGTGCTTGAGGCACATTTGGGGGATTGGATTCTTTATCAACGTAATAGACATATTGGTCCATCCAATTTAGAGAAACTTTAGAATAATGAGAACTTGCTAAATCTGGCCAAAATAAATAGGTAAAGTCTCCATGATATTTGTGAATAAATGGAAGAAGTTGTTTTTCTAAACATTCATTAATATAGATTGATGAAATGATCGCTACAGCCTTGGAAGTGCGAAACAATGGCTTGGACATACCACGGTCAGATATGGCTATCCACATTAATAATTTTTTTGGAAATTTCTCTTTTACTATAAAACGAACACTTTTGGGGCATGTCTTTTTGTTGTTTTTGTAGTATCCAGAATTTCCAGGCATGTTGTCCCCTGCAAAACAAAAGTATTTTTTGTCATCGATGACTAGAAGCGATTTTGTGTTATAGAGTTGGTTAACTAGTTTCCTGCTTCTTTTCTTTGCCTTTATTTGTTGTTCTATAGTGTATTTTGGAGTCTTTTCACGTTTTCTATATTTAATATTCATTTTTTTTAACTGACGACCAATTGTCGATTGATTTACACCGAAATTAATACCTATTTTTCTGACTGACCCCTTTTCGATTGTTGACAAGTCTCATTAATTTGGCTTTCTTTTCTCTAGTTCAAGATGTCGGACAACCAGGGTGCTTTTTATCAGAAAACGATTGAACAGTTTCAAGTCTTTTTAGGTTATCATATATTATACTTCGAGCAAATCCTTCCTTTTCAAAATGATTTACGATTTTTCTTTTTTTATATTAGGTTTATTTACAAAAAATATTTTTAGTTGCTTTCGAAAAGATTCTCGTTCAGCTGCATTTAACCTCATTTTACCACAAAAACTGATTATTATGCTCAAGTAATAATCAGTTTTTGTGATAAAATCAAAGATAAGCTACAAAAACTAATTATTATGCTCAAATAATGAAATTAGGATTTGTCCGATAAATTCCCCATCACCTGTTACCTAATGAAAAAAAAAATGTTTTTTAAAAAGATAAACTTTCCAGAATAATGGCTGGTAAAAAAATATTGTGTGAAGCTTAAAACTCCAAAACAAAAAAGATTATTATTATTAATGTTTAAAATAAATAAATTGTAGACCTATCAACCTGGTTTTAAATAAATTTATCAGCTCAAGAGGTTATATAAACTGAAAATGAAAAGAAATGCAAATCAGTCTTAAAGATGCCATTCATTTTTAAGATGAATATCAATTAGCATATTAAACTCTTTTAAAGATGATGCAGCTACTTTATACCATAAGGAAGAGAGTTCCATTTATTAATCGGTTTTAGAGAGAAAAAGTTTTGACGAAGACTTGAACAGGAAAAATGGTTTTTAAGTTGGAATATATGACTACATCTATTAAATTGGTTAACAATTCTAATCGATAATCTAATTGGTTAACAAATCTAGTAGATTTTTGCACCATTTAAAGAAATTTATTAGACCTTCACAAATTAATCTGTATTTTACACTTGTCATATTTACTGCCAATATTTGTTTATACAAAAGATCATATAATCCTTTGATTCAATTGGAAGGTCTTCTTAATAGGTTTTCTATTTGGCATTTATTTTTAAGAAGCTGCAGGCTGCAAACTGATCCCCAATACATCAAATGGGAGTGGACTAGAGCAAAGCTGAAACACTTATAACTTTGAAACAGGTTGGAATTGAAAAATCAGTAAAAGCTGAGACTTTAGAATACATTTTCTGAATAAATTGGACGTTTTCACATGGAATCCCTCTGGATCAGTAGAAAGCTAGCTTTTTTATAATAGTCACATTAATACCATATAATTTTAACATTGTTTATGAGGTATATGTTAAAAAAACTTATTGAGATAAAAATATATAAATGAAGATACGTAATATACAAGTTATTGTAATAAGTCATTTAAAACTAGAACTACTGTTCATCAATTAAAAAAACATTACTGACCTTTAAGTTAACATCTATTACATCATCAAATTCTTCTTCACTCATTTTAACCATGAGTGCATCTCGTGTGATTCCAGCACAATTTACAACAATACATGGTGGTCTAGAATATTTCTTTTGGTGAAGAATCAATTTTTTTAAAGTCAAACTGTATTCAATAAATAATTTAAAAGAATAAAACAACAAACAAACAAACCTTACATATCTCCTTTACAAGATCTTCAACTTGCTTATTTTGAGAGACATTAACAGCCACACTCAAGTGCTTTTCATCAAACCTTTCTTTTAAGCTACTGATCACTCCTGAAACATCACCTAAACCAACACCTATTACAACAGCCCCCTCCTTAGAAAACAACTCACACACAGCTTTTCCTATTCCACTTGCAGCTCCTAAAAAACAATAAAATATTTATATATATTTAACAAGGTTTAAACTTTTATTTAGCAAAAAAAAAAAAAAGAGAAACTTTAGGTCAGAGGTATTTTGCAATTTAAAGCAATTTTTAATTATTTTTTAATATTTAAATTAGTCTATATTAAAAGTCTATATAATGTTTTAGTCTATATTAAAGCTGTAAGATAAAAGAAGTAATTAATGTAATAAAAGCCACTTCAAAGTTAGAATGATGATTATGTAAAAAAGCTTGTTACAAAATTTTGAATGACAATTAGGTTCGATATAAATGTTATTTAAAAAATGAAATAAATTTAGATTAAACTAAAAACGAAGAAAATTTAATTTTATTTCAGTTTTAATTGCATTTTTATTACTTGTATTTTTATTTCAAATTTATTTAATTTAGTTTCATACTATTTGCATTTCTGTTACAATTTTATTTATCATTTAATTTTTTTTACTAAAATTAAATATCATTGTAAATGTTTTATTGTAAAAGGTGCATCAAAAATTTGCGAAAAAACAGCATCCAAAATTTAATTAAATTCGAATTTTGGTCAAATTAGAACTAAAACTCTTCTTGATAGAGCTGTAAATATAACAGTCTTCTCCTGTTATTTCTTTTTTCAAACTTTAATGTTAATGTTAACAAATGAATGATGTAATTGTTTAGGTGTTTTGGTGTTTTAATATCTGCAGTGATAAACTAGCTGAGTACACATATTTTGGGTGCTTTAATATTTGTGATGCCATTTATAAACAAGTTCTCAAGATTACTAGGTGAGTTCAAAACTATTTCACTTGTTTCTGTTGATTAAAACTATTTCACTGGTTTTTGTTAAGTATGTTGACCTCCATTAATCTTGTTGCAGGTACCAATGTCAATAAACATATATTATCTACACTTAGTTCAACAGATTTGGTATATACTTATAAAGAGATACAGTCTATACTTAGTTCAATGGATTTACACTGCCCATTGCCTTGATAGTCATAGGGAGTAGTTCTGGTTTTAATGATGCCATTTCTTCGGAGAAAATATTGGAGTTTTACACTTTCAAACTCTTTCCCCTGATTGGTGCTTCCATCCTCTGCAACATTCCACTATGACTGCAGCTTCTTTCTCAACACAGCATGTTCTTTTTTGGCATCTGAAAGTGACCTTTAAAAAAGCCACAGACCTATCTAATTGTAATGTTCTTGCAAGAGCTTTGTCAGAGTATTAAATTGAATCGCCCGTGTCTTTCTTAAACATCGAAGTTTGTGAAGCATCATGATATTCGCTGGCCATTTTTGAAACTTGTTGTCAAGTATAGTTATTGCTTTATTGTGAGAGGTTAAATCTTGAGTTAATATAAAGGCTTTAACTCCGCATAAATCAAATAAAGCTTTATGTCTACTATCTAATAGAATAATATCAAAATAACTAACATCTCTTTACAATTAATGTAATCCTTTTTGCTCAGATTATGGATAAGTATTTTGTAAAATATTTTAGTATCTATACTGACTTTATACCTGATTAAATTTTCGTGAACCCACAATAAAACACAATAAAAAATTTCAGGCTTTAATCAAATATATTGAAACTACAATAACTAAAGCAAAGCGAGTAAAAACGAAATAAAAAACTAATATATACAGTATATAAATACTAATGAAAAATAAACAAATAATAAATAATTAAAAAAATATATATCTATATAATAATGCTGAACTTAATAGTAGTAGTAGTGCCCTTTTGAGCATGTTTGACACAGAACTCTTGGCAACCATTGCAACCGAGGAAATGGTGACAAAGAGTCCCAACACTTTGTTTTATGAGAAAATGTGAACAAAAGTGTATGCAAATATCTAACTTTTGTAAACTTCAAACTATGTAATGTTAAAAGATGCTTAAACATATATCAAGTTTTGCAGTTTGACTTTCACTTGAAAATTGCATTGCGTCAACATATCTTTAATTTTGATCTATAGCGATTATTTTGGTTAAAAAAAATTATTATACAGTTTTAAAATTTCATTAGTCAAAATGCTAGCGTGGCCAAGTGGTCAACACGCAGATCGTTGGAATAAAAAAAGCCATGGTTCAAGTCCTACTACATGCGACTTTTTTTTTTTTAATTTATTTTAGATTTTTTAAAACACAAAGAAATTGTGAAGTTTTATAGAGATTATATACAAACATATATAATAATATTATGCACTTTAACAAACAAAAAGATTTTAAAAAAGCTAAAAATTCTAAAAACATCAAAAAACTGGGGGAAATTTGTTGTGTATGTGTCATAATTGAGATACTAATGTTATTTTACTTACTTACTAAGTTGAGTTCGTGCAAGGTATACAACGAGTATACAACGAGTATACAACATGTTTATATATAGAATATATAATCTATAGAGCTACAAAATTGTTTTGTTTTGCATTTTAAATAACAAAAATTAAAAAAAGCAAGCTGATGATTTGAACTCGCAACGCGGCAACCTTAACTTTTTATAAAACAGTAAGGGGGTTTAAAAAGTATGATTTTAATAAGAACATAATTGAAAATTATGTTCTTATTAAAATAAATTTAATAAAATAGTTTCATAATTGAAATCATTTTATTAAATTTATTATATTTAAAAATAATTAAAAGTTAAAAATGTTTAATATTGATATAACAAGGAAATTTTTTTTTTTTTTTTTTTTTAAATTTTTATTATAGTATATAACTATAATAATTACAGCAATATTTATTGCAAAAAAATAATATAATAGCAAAAAAAATTTTTAATTGTTAAAATAAAATTCAAATGTTTTCTCTTTTTTATAGATATATTATCACAACTTCTTTATAGATATATTAGCACGATTGTTCCATATACTGCCTGCAAACTCAACATATGCTAAAGATGTTTACACTTACAGACATTTGTACGCAACGCTATACAAATGGCAGAACTAAGAAGATCTCAGTTTTACAGCTAATATACCATGCCCCTGTTAAACATTTTAAACCGAGTGCGCAACTATGACAGAATTTAGATAACCATTAAAATTTTACTACATAATTTATTGGCTTAACTTTTAAGATCTCCTTCTTTCTTAATAATAAATAAATTTAGCGTTGCATAATTTATACGCAATCCCTTAGTTTTATAGTCTATAGTTTTTAATGGTCTGAGATCTTCTTAGTTCTGCCATTTGTATAGCGTTGCGTACAAATGTCTGTAAGTGTAAACATCTTTAGCATATGTTGAGTTTGCAGGCAGTATATGGAACAATCGTGCTAATATATCTATAAAAAAGTTGTGATAATATATCTATAAAAAAGAGAAAACATTTGAATTTTATTTTAACAATTAAAAATCTTTTTTGCTACTATATTATTTTTTTGCAATAAATATTGCTGTAATTATTATAGATATATACCATAATGAATTTTTTTTTTTTTAATTGAATTGATTGAAAAATATTTACTTTTTTTAAGGGAGGTCTTTAATCCCCAAAAACGACACTAATGACAGCGGACTAAACCACTGAGCTATCAATGATATGTGTTTAGGAAATTTTTTTAAATACTTTGTTTACTTTTATTTTGACTCTGTTGATTAAATTCTATTTAAAAATTTTATACAGAAACAAAAATTCTTGAGGGCGTAATTATATACAAAATAGCTTATGACTAATAAATTACGTCAATTAACTTTAGTAATATTATGACAAGAATTTTATAAACCTAACAATAGTTTTATAACGATCAGCTATTATCGCATCAACCCAAGAACTAAAGTTGGTAAGTAACATAGTCACTTAAATATTGGCTTTCTCCTTTCTCTGGATGATCGTCTGCTCACTGGTAATAAATTATAGTCAATTTCTATGCCGCCAGCAAAAATGTCTAAATCTTCTAAATCACTTTCATCACTGTCAACCTCTTCACTGATAACAACTTTACTTGAAGCGTTTGAAGAATTCGAAGCAGAAGCTATTCTCACATCTCGCACATGTCTCGATACACTAACAATTTCAATATTTGTGTTTGTGAGTATGTCAGTTACAGTACTAATTTTCTAAACTAAAGTGCACTTTGCATCAATGGGGCGAACATAAACTTTTTCTCCAACGCTATAAATTTCTATACGTTGTGATCTTTCCTGAGTTTCAGTGTTTTTCACCTCTTGAATTGGTAGACGCCCGATGTACTTTTTTTTTTTTGAGAAGCAGGTGCAGATTCCTTGTTTGTTTTCATCGTTGGTGCTGCATTGTACCAAAATACCACTCGTAACAGAAATATTTGTGCCCCTTTCAGCTGTTCGTTTTTTGTGGTGGTTACGCTCCACAATCCCATTACCTGATGGTCTATATGCACATATATACTTCTTTTTTACACACTATTTTTCATATATCTTTGTTTTAAATTCACTGGATTTAAACACTGCTCCATTATCCATCAATAGTTCTTGCTGTGGGTCATGCTCCCTAAATACGGATTCCAATAATACCTACACTTTTGGTATCTTCGCAAGGTAATTTCCAAACTACAAACTGACTTGGTCCACAGTCAATCATTGTTAAATATGGTGATCCTTTATAGTGAGTCACATAACAAGCAATTCGATACTATGTGTCTGGTACATCTAGCACTACATTTTCCCATTTTATTGGTGCTAGATCAATCGAATTACATTGACAACATTTGCGAACACAATCTTCAACATCTTTTCTTAATATGTGCCAAAGTCTTCGCTGCACTGTAAACATTGTCCGATTAACGCCAATATGATGCTCTGAGTGACAATTTCAAATTTCTTTAACAATACTTATTCCACATAGTTCTTCAGTATTTCTTTGTGAAAGCTTATTTAACCAAGTCTTTGGAACTCTTGTCAACACGCCAGCTTTGTTTTTGGAGGACGGAACCCATTTCAACGTGATGTTTATTTTATATTATTTTATTAAGTCTTGCAATAGAGAAAGTCTTCTTTTAATAAATATTTTATAGATATCTATTTGATCAAACCCTATGACTTTCAGATAATATAGATAATCCATTTGATCAAACCCTATGACTTTCAATTAGTATACTTTTTAACCATCCATGAACTATTACTGAATCAGTGAATACTGACGAATTTTTTATATCCCACTTAGCAGCTAGGTTTATGCCACGCACCACAGCATCTAATTCAGCAATATTAATATGCATGACATTATTTATACTTCAAAGCCAGGCTGCATCCTCAATTATTACACCATCATATTCTAAAGCAACCCATATTGTCATGCTGCTTGCGCCACACCACAATGTTGCTCCGTTTTGAATCCCTTCAGCATTCTATTTCTCTATCACAGAATCACTAACTTCCAATTGGCGCAATATTTTGATCAACCATAACTGAGCTTGATCTCCGATTAGATCAACCCAAGCATATCTTTGACTAAGACTTTTTATAAAACTGCAGAAAATTCTGAGCCACCCTCCAATAGGATAGTGACCTAATAAGCGTCCATATATTGAAAAAAGTTTCTGTTGTGTTACGTTTTCAGTTTTGATATCTTGTGACTTTGGAATGATGTTTCCATGTTTCCAACAAAGCCCTTTTTTTTCATTTTTAAATAGTAGCAAACCCAACACTCGTGCAGTATCACATTGCTCTGGCTCTTTAGTTACCAATCCATAACATGCCAAATGGCTTACGCCTTTTCAACTGAAATTAACAATTATATCGTCAATGTAGTGATCAGTTGCTTCACTAATTCCTGCATCAAGATTCAACACACTGCCTAAGATTGAAGTCATTATTTTTGGGGCAGAATTTAACCCAAAACCAAGACATGTAAGATACTATTTTTCTTCTTAGTAGACAACCCTCTGATGCTCCCACAAACTTGGATAGATGCATATTTGCATATAGGCGCACCCAAGATCAAGCGTTGCATTTGTCACTACTAGTTCTCCATTTTCTAACTTTTTCATCACATGCGTCACTTAAGGCATTATGTGAATTAACATACTCATTCAATTTGCAAAAGTCCAGAACAGGTCGTATCTTTCCTTTACTTTCAGCCATTTTTCACCTATAAGTCCATCTCATCATTAAATTTATGTATCAACTGGGGTTTTACCTTGTACTGCGGAACAGAATTTCTCAGTTGCGGTTGACCTTATTTCCATTTAAATTTAACAATCCACTTTGTACCATCAAAATAAGCATCAAAATCCTTGTGCTTTATACCAACAGCTTGTTTTTCTGTATAAATTGAAACAAAACCAAATTCAATTTTTCCATTGTACAAGTGGACTCTTCCATAGCAATTAATGATATCATTATTAGTTCACTTCTTCTGATACAAACACTGGCATTCTGAGCCATGTTGTTTGAAATAATAGTTGGAGTACATCCGCTGTCAACCAGTGCTTTTCCTGCAAAGGTAGGGCTCGAAATAACAAACTTTTTTTTAACTGACAATTTGTCTGATAAAGATTCATATCAGATAATATTAAACAAAATAGAACATGTTCGATAAATATTAAAAAAGCGCGATCAAACGCCATTCCTGAACACGCATAAAATATTTTGTTTTTACGCAATATGTTTTGACAACTGAAATGCGCTGAAAATATGAAGGAAGTTTCTAAGATTAACTATCTAACAAAAAGGAAATCTTAAAAAAAAATAAAAATCTAAGCTCAAAAAACTAAAATTTTAAAAGGAAAATTTATATTTATATTACATTTTTTAAAAAGTAGTATACTATGCGAAATGTTTTGAAATATATACTCTTTGGTGCCTAATAGACGTCCCCCCCCCCCCTCCGCTAGTTAATTTTTCAAAAATTTTCCACCCAGGACATTCTTATTCCAACTATTAAGTTTTTTTTCCAGGCTATTAAATTTTAGAAAAAATTCTAAATTCCAGGCTATTAAATTTTAGAAAAAATTCCATCCAAGACAAGACAATTTTTTATAAAAATTTTCTCTTTCACTACTTACTTAAATTATGTAATATCATTTATTCAAAAAACTTTGTTTTAAAAAAAAGAACGTTATATTTTCTTCTTTCTGTCTTTACGCCATTATTCATTGAAAAAGAAATTTTCTTCTTTCTATCGTCACGTCATATCATTTACAGTACTTATTTACTTGTATACGTTGTAATACCAGAGTGTAAGAACGAAATGGCGATTACGAAAAGAATTTTTAAAAGGACAGAAAGAAACCAATATAGTAACGTAGAAAAAATGGAGCTTCGAATTGTGGAAAAGTTCAAAGAAGAGTACGATGCTGAAGACTTTAGTACTTCTTTATTATATATTTACTTTTAGGCACCAAAGAGTAAATTATTATGCAAATACGTTAAATACATAAACTATGTAATTATTAAATACATAATTAAATGTATAACAAAAATACAAAATTATTAAATACATAAATTACTATGTAAATATATTAAATACATAAATTAATAAGTTTACTTATTACTTTACTAAATAAAGTAACAAATTAATTATAATGTTTACAATAAACCCATTTTATTTAAATTACTAAAGAATATTATACGTAATTTCATTTGCATAAATATGTATTTTTTATTATAAATTTTTTCAAACTTTTTCTAGGATTAATTTTATAAACACTTTTAGCGCGAAAAGAAATATTACATGACAACTCAAATTTAATAGTGTAATTAAAAGTACTGGTTTCTATAAGCTTGAAAAAATCTATAACATTAAAATTTTTATAAAATAAATTTAAAAGGGGTTTTAAAAGCTGAATTATTTGTTTGAAATTTATAAAAACAATTGTACAAAAAATGAAATAAATACTAATCTATAAGTTTAAATTAATAACTAATTGCAACATTTTAATATGAATGATAAAAACCAGGTTATTTGATTGTAAAAATGTAATGCTTTGGTGTCATTTAAAAAATGAATTAACTCAAAAAAATGACGTATTTTGTTAACATAACCGTGTGTTCAACTTCAATTTTGTTTTGTATAAAAAATAAAAAGTTCAAAAAATAAAGTTTATATACAATACTTAATTTATTAATAACTTTGGAACAACTAAAATGATATAAAAATAAATGCACATAAAATATGTCAGACAAAATGACTGATAGATGTCATTTATTACCAGACAAGTGTCGGACAATGTCCGATGTCCAACGCTTATTTCAAGCCCTGAAAGGTGTTCACCTGCAGAGTGCATATTGGAGGCGAGGTAAATTTTTATAGAACCCAGAGATCGTTGAAACATACTCTTCTTTTGTTTGTCTCCGTCATGAGTACTATTGCATGGTTTAATGCATCCTGTAAGCTGATCCCAAATATTTTCACTTGTGCTCATAGCTGCTTTGAAATTTCACCCGACAATCCAGTTATGAACGCTCTTAGCAATAATTCTTCAATTTCAATATTGGCCAAACCTATAAGTTGACGCAAACTGGCCAAATACACATCGACAGATTCGCTAACTCCATCTCTAATCTCTGAACTGCTCATAAGCTTGGAAACCATCGCCTGCAAATGCATCTAGTAGAGCTTTTTCAATGTCCGCAGCGGAGGTTTTTAGGCTCTCCACAAGTTGCTCATATAATGCGAACAATGCCTTCAAGAAACAATGGAATGATCAATGAAAGATCACCCATCTTTTGCAGCTTACAACTTGACTAATAAATTACATCAATTAACTTTAATGACATTATGACAAAAATTTTATAAACGTAACAATAAAGTTTTATGACAATCAGCTATTATCACAAAAAATAAACCTATCTATAACTCACTAGGTATGCGGAAAAGGTGTGCATGTTACTTTTTTTTGCGCTTCAAGCAATTTTAAAAAATGAATTATTATACATGAAAATAATGAAGTAAACAAATAATAGCTATAGAAATGATCGGTGTGGAATAGATAAGTATAGAAAGGGTGGCTTTGGTAGACCCATATTTTATGGGTCCAGAAAGCTAGGATATATATATAAAGAAAAAGTATAGAAATGGAATATATTTACAGTATGGAATAGACTTACAAAGACTCATACTTTTATGCGTAAGATCATACATAATTAATAAATACAGTTCACTGAAGCGTTAAACCATAAATAATGGCAGATGACATCAAGTCTCAAGATACAGGTCTTACAGATAACTTTTGTAAAACAATGTTCAAATTGTTTTAGTGTTTCAAATTTATTAAAGTAAACTTATCTTTAATGTTTCATTTGTAGAGATTTGACTGTCATCATTGAAAAAAAGATTGATGTCATCGTTAATAATGACATAGTATTGTCAATACTAGTGTCATTATTAATGTTACAACATACAAGAATCTTTTCAACGATTTATACAAATCAAATGTGACTAATTTCAAAACAGTCACATTTAAAAATGTTACGTTAATAATTAATTACTTACTTAATACGTTAAGCTAAATAATTAAACTAATTTTTGATGAAATAATAGAAAAAATTTCTGTCTTTTTAGTGACATAATATATTTATAAAATAAAAAATATACTTAATTAAAACAAATATTAATCACAATTAAATAGAATTTTAGTATAATAATACCAGTAACGAGCGCCAGCCTGCCCGACAAACTTCCCGCCATTTAATCACTTTATAAATTGTTTTAAAATATAAACAAAAATTAAAACCCTATGTCGGCGGGGGTGAAAAACATAACATAGAAGTAATTTTACTAATTTTAAAACAAACAAAAATTAAAATTCTTTTCAAGACTTTTTTTTATAACCATACTAAAAAAATAACTGTATGTATAATTTTAATTTTTTTATAAACATTGTAGCCAAAGCATTACTTTGTTTACTGTTGTTCTGTGTTATTTAAAAGTAGAGTATTTACCCCGTAAATTATTTAAGTGCAGGAAATTTTAAGTTCGTGGCACACAACCTAATCTATATGTATAGTTTTTGGATTTATATATTTGTATTATTGTGGATTCTTATTATGAAAAAGTGTATATCTTTTAAAACAGATTATTATGGACCTTACTATATTTCTCTCTTCTTGTGTTGTGATGCGGGCTGCAAAACCTTAATAACCAGAATTTAAATGTAAAACCTAGATAACCAACATTAATTTGAGTGATGGAAATAAAAATGGCTGCTTAACCGGGTAGTCCAGCAACTATTTTCAGCTCCTATAAAATCATTTATACACCCATAATTTTAAGTGATAAACTCATACATATACGTATGTTTTTGTCTATTTAGTTTTAAACATCTTTTTCTTTTAAATAAAAAGAAATATGTTATTAAAACAAGTAAATTTTTTTTAAAGTATTGCAAAATCTAATTTTATTACAATTATTGATATGATGTATATACGGCATTTACAAATTATATACAATTTTTTTTTATAAAAATTTTTTTAAAACTAATAGCTGCAGACATTTAATGCACTTTTTATTTAAAAAATCAAATTCATCTAACCAAATAGTCACTTTTACTATCATGTTCCATTATCTCATCTCTCTCACCCTCTCTTGCTTTATACACACACCCACTTTTTTTATACACATACATACACACACATACATACATACATACATGCATACATACATACATACATACATACATACATACATACATACATACATACATACATACATACATACATACATACATACATACATACATACATACTTACATACATACATACAAACATACATACATACATACATACAAACTTACATAGATACATGCATACATATATGCATACATACATACATGCATGCATGCATGCATGCATACAAACATCCATATAGACTTACATTGATACATGCATACATACATATATACATACATACATACATGCTTGCATACATACAAACATCCATATAAAATTACATCGATACATGCATACATACATATATACATACATGCATACATACATACATACATACATACATACATACATACATACATACATACATACATACATACATACATGTATGTGCGTATGTATGTGTGTATGTATATCAATTTGTGCTTTTATCTTTGCGTGAAAAATCACTTTCTCCATAATGAAATAATTATCTGCACAAATTCACAACACACATTGAATTAGTTTTAAGCAGGTACAATCTAATTATAAAGGACATATTGCTACAAAAAAATCCTTCTTTTTATTTTTCTTATCAAAAAGCTGTTTGGATCTCAAATGTCAGCATTTGAAAATAAAAGGTGTGAAGTGTCCTAATATTATATGCACACTTAGTGTACACTTAATTTCACATTAATTACAATGAAAATCTATGTGGATTTAATGACTTTTATTCCAAAAAACAGTCCATTTATAAACTGGAGATTTGATAAATGATTGTATTTGCGGTGTTTAATACATATAAGTTAAGTGTATGTATATATATATATATATATATATATATATATATATATATATATATATATATATATATATATATAAATATATATATATATATATATATATATATATATATATATATATATATATATATATATATATATATATAATACTGCAAATATAATATGCCAGCACAATAATATATTTTTGGTACTTTAGTTTTTTAAATTTCGATTTAAATGTATACACCTTTTCAGGCAAAAAAAAGAGAAGAATAACAAAAAAGTAAAGTTTCTTTTTGCCGTATTAAAAATCTTTCATTGGTAGATTCTGACAATCCAACTGCCTAGTTGATGTTTACACTGAAGCCCCAACAGATTTCAGTATGAAATGTGTGTTAATCGAGTTTCTGCTGTTGCTAATCTAATTTTACAGCTATATCTAAATTTTTGCAAAGATATGTTCAATATTTATATTATATAAATATAAATTTGTGCAAAGCTATTTTTTTAAATGATTAATTTGTTTTTTATATATTAAAAAAATTAGATTAATGATGTTATGGTGATAGATGGAAGGTTTAGATCCAGTCAGAAGAGAATTACTTGAAGCACGCATAAATGGCATAGGATGCAAGGTTTGCTGTTTAATTATATCTTATGATGTTATAAGAATTTTGCATAATTTTGAAACAAATTAAATAACATAGTTTACAATTTTGATTTTAGTATTTTGAATTTCAAAATGATTAATTCTCTTTCCTCCTTTAATTCTTGAGCTCAGTCAAACCTTTTGTCAGGTTTTTACTGTTAAACGCACTTTATATTAGTCTTTATTTTATGTTGTATGGATAATATATAGTTAATATACAAATTTAATAATTTAATAATTTGTTCAATAAATGTATAAGTTTACTTAGATGTATAAATTAACTTTTACTTTTTTATTATGATGATAGTTTACTTTTAACTGCAGCCTCTATAGGGTTACTAGAAAATGTGCAAAGATTATTATAGAGTAAGAAAACAGATAGTTTAGTATCAGAAAAATATGGTTGAAAGAGAGAATTTCTAAAAAATTTTGTGGTATTTATACAAAAATAAATAAACTAATAAAAATTTCTTGAATAAAAAAGGAACAATCACTATTATAATATGAACCCTTAAACCACTTAAAATAGAAATAGGAATTTTGTCATAAACATTTTATAACGAAGTCCATTTGTGATAAAATCTTTATCTGAGAGCACCAGATAAAAAAATGGACTGTTTGTAAACATCCTTAATGGGTTAGCTTTAAAAAAATGAAATTTTGTACTGCATAATTTATTTTTTTTAAAAAGTATTAACTTCAGTGTTTAAAAAATTATTATTCCTTGACATTATAGTTTTATAAAATTTACTTTTAGTGCAAAATGTGTGTCTTAAATTTTTTTAGATTCTCATTCAGGAAAATGGTTCATTTTATTGACTTTCCTCTATAGGTGCTGCTTTTCTGCTTGCATGTGAGTAAGAGCTAAAGCTCTTGCTCACATGCGCACATCTATAAAGTGCATACTTTATAGAAGTGCGCATGAACACTTTATAGAAGTGTTCATGCGCACTTCTATAAAGTATGCATGTGAGCAAGAGCTTCTATAAAGTGTGCATGTAAGCAAGAGCTAAAGCTCTTGCTCACATGCGCACATCTATAAAGTGGTTTACTGGAGCAATTTATGACTTCCTAAAGTATAATTATTTCCTAATATTAAACCTTTTTTTTTTCAATAAATTTTGAACACTCACACCATATAGGAAAGAAGAAGTCTGCGATGCAGAGAAAAAAGATAAATGGTTCTATCCTTGGCCCTAAACTTTTTTAAATTTACTTTAACTAAAATAAAGATGTGAGAGTGTCTGGGAGATTGTCTAAGCAGATAGTCACTTTATATGATTCAAGGGGTAAAATTGATGAAAAGTTCTTAGCAAACAATTCAGGTCTTTAGGTGAGGTAGCAAAATTTGAACCATGCAAGAGAAGAGGAATAACAGATTTGCCTTTATTATAGACTCTGTTAAAGATTCTCCAGAAATCTTGGGAGCCTAATTTTTGAAATGAAATACAAGATTTCGTGACCTGAGAATAGCGGGCTTTGGCATTAGACAAAACCTTTTTACAATGGTTTCTAACAATAGTAAACAGATGTCTGTTTACTGGAGAATTGTTTTAGCAATAGATAAGAAAGTAATGCTTACTATTAAAAATTGTAGCAGCAGAATGATAGAAATACCATGGAGAGTGAGGCTTGGCATCATGAAGGCAATCACAGGAAAATTCTCAGTCAGCTTTAAGGTAGTTGTAAGAGATAGGATGATAGGGAGATTCTAATGATGAAGAAGAATGAGATATTACTTTTAGAGAGAACAAACCGTGATCAGAAGCACCTAAGGGTGAATATGGATAAATTGAGCACTGACAAGATCAAAAACTATGCATAAGTTGAGTAAAGAATTTAAATAATTCAGTTTGTCTGGAAAGTGAGTCGGAAAGTTGACTATTTGTGTTAAGAATTGCAAAAGTCGGCCTTATCACCTGCAGAATCATGTTTTAAATATATCACCATTTGTTAAACTTAAAATGTCAAATAGAAATTTAAAGTCTGTTTAAAGAAATGTTTGTTGTTGCTGTGTTAAAATAAACAAATATCTTTACAGTTTCTCAATTTATGTTTATGATATATAATTACTTTATTGTGGTTTTGACACAATCAGAAACAAAGGATTCAGGTACTATATTATGTTATCATAGTTTATCTAATTTTTTATTCTTCTTTTTGATATGTTAATTTATATCTAGAATCACTAATAGTGGAAAGACTTAAATACTTATCATGTTAAAATGTAACCATTCTTTTGTCGACTGACTTGTTTAATTGTTCAAATAAAGTAATAATATTTAAAAAGCCTCACATACTGATGCTTGATTAAAAAATTCTCTCAGAGCAATAATTGAAAGAAAAACCTCTGGCAAATATGCTTCATGTTTGCTGAGATTAACAGTTAAAGTTTTCAATGGCTCTATAACATGAAAAACTTTATCTAATAAACTCCATTCAAATGAATTTAATGTTGATTGTATAGCATGATCAGCTGTATTGGTTGCCAAGGAACTTTTTGATCAAGCATTCTTTCAATCATATTATAAAAACTATTCCATTTTGTGGTAACATCTTGAACTAACCTATGCTTAGAAGTCTTTTCTGAATTGCTTCTAATTTTGCTGCTGTTTTTGGTGAATGATGAAATAACTTGCCAGACCTCTGCAACAAGCAAAAATATCTTTCACAGACTTTTGTGACAAAACTGAGTCATGTATACTCTTTAACATTTTTACTTCTTTACACTTCAAACAGTTATTAATTAACTAAAACAATAGGCATTTCAAATTTTTTCCTAATATTTCAAAAATAATTTATAAGCGTTCTTTAAAAGAAAAAAGTTATATCTTTAAGTTCAAAAACTAAAATACAAACAAAACAGTAGTTCTGTCGCCAAACTGTTCAATGTTCAGCAAAATATCATGGCCGAATGTTTGGATTCGATGTTCGGTTAAAAACCAGATTTGTTGCATCCCGAATATTTACACATCTACTATAACATCATTAGTTATAGCATATTTGATGACATTATTAATTTGTAACAGTAATTAATTTGTTCTGGCAAATTTTAATAACATGTTAACTTGTAATTTTTTTCTTTTTTTTTTGTTTATTTAAAGTACTGTATTTTAAACACTTTGTATAACTCTATTTGAACTTTTGAAGTTGTTTTGCAGAAATACAAGCTTGATCTTTGGGTAGTACCCAACTTAATTTCTTTGCACAGCAGCCTTAAAAAGAAGCATTTGAAAGCCCTTTATTATCATTTTTATAGAATATCCAACAGCCATTTGAAAGTCCTACTTACAATTTCATGAATGGAAATAATGCAAGTTCTGGAAGTGATTCTTTTGAAACTACTACGGTAATTTTTTTTTAGTTAGATTTTAATTAATAGTTAAATAATAATTTAACTTTTTCTCTTTTTTTTCTTTATTTCTTTAATATTCTAATTTTTTGTTGATATAAATATCAGTTTATTCATAAAATCGATGTTAAATACAACAGAATCATTTTACTATCAACAAAAGTGGAATATTAATTACATAAGAAATGGTGATATAGTTGTAATCAGTTTATTAAAACTTAATTGTCAAAAAAGTTTAAGCAATTTGATTATAAAAGCCATCGCTAGAGTTGCAATAAAACAGATTTTTTTTTCTGGGGGGGGGGGGGTTATTCTGCTTTTTTTTAAACAAATATTTAGTTTTTTCAGCATAAATTTTGGAATAGTTTTCCTTTATTCTAGTATAGTTTTAGTATATGATCATTAAAAGCACAATTACATGTATAAACACCAGTTTAACTTATATTTTTAATAAAATATTAAATTAGCTATATATCCTAGCATACTGTATGGTAATGTTTATTTGTCATGTTATATTTTCTAACAACTGTGATACTCTCATTTTTTATAAAAACTCTTCTTATCCTATAAAAAATTTATCATTTGCTCAAAGATGACCAATCTATCAACATTATTTCTTTCTTTGAGTATTTATATATTGTGTAGTAATTTAGTCTTACATTGTTTGTTTGTTATAATTGTCAAAATTATATATATATCGCTATATATCCTTATAAAAAAAAGCCCTATACTGAACTTAATTTCAAGAAAAATTTAAAAGTATTGAAGTATTATTATTTACTTAGTTTCCCAGACCACCTTCATCTAATGATTCGTAATTTATTTTTTTATCTGGACTTTTTATCTTATTATATTTGTCTATCTAGATTTATTTATCGAGGCATTTTCATATAGTATATATAAAGTACACTTGCGAAATTTTTCAACATGCTTTATTGTTCAAGTTCAATTTTTAGACATAATCTTATGGCAAAAAGAACATTTAACTAATTTTTGCTAATTTGGTTCAGAGGTTTAAATAAATGGGTGTCTAAGGTTTTATTTCTGCCCCTGTATGGAGAGCTTAATCATAACTGATTACTAACAAGAATAATAATAAGAAATCACTCAATAATTTAAAGATATCCTTTCTCTCTCTCGTTTAACATAAGCGGTAAACCATTTCATGTAAGCCATTTAAAATATCAAAAGTGGTGCCCTATTTTGATATTTTAAATTTTATTTGTTTGTTTTGTTATAATAATGGATTTTATCAAAAAAATGTAAAAAAACATTAAAAGCTTTAAACAACATCTTATAAAGAGTTTATTTTCTTATAATTAAAAAAAAAAAAAACTTCTTTTATGGATATAAATTTAGAAATAATAGTTTAGAAAAATAATATTTTATAATAAATACATCAGCTTTATATAATTAACAGGTTGTGCAATATCAAAAAAGTAAAAACAAAATAATTACTTATAATTAAGAAAGAATTTTGAATAAAAAGGTTATTTTTTCTCCCTCCATTTCTATTTTTTTTACAAAAAATTAAATTCCTTGTAAATATGTTATAACTTATAAAACTGTATCAAAAATATTCATAAAGAAAAGCTTTAACCTTTTTGTCTTAAGGCAAGTGAAAGCGAAAAACTATATATTTTTTAATAAATGATACTTGGAAACATAAATCTTTGTTTGTCACAAAAAAAAGCACTGGTAAAGTAATCAACTTTAGATTTTTTCTTTGTAACAAGTAATATTTTTTGTTTGTTAATAACTTTTTAAAAGTAAGAAATCATTATTTGCGAAGCTGCAATTTTAAGAAGTAATGAAAAAGAAAAAGATATTTGAATTTACTTATACAATGTTGAGAAAAGAAAGAAATTGATTTATGTTAAATGACAATAAAAATTGTAATAGTAAATTTAGTTATTTAAAATTTATAAAAAAATAAAAAATTGAAACAAAATAGACATTTCACAATTTGTACATTTATTTACAAAATAACACCTAAAGATTAGTTTTTCTTAATTTGTAAAATAAACTTGTTTTGCAGTAATTTATTTTATTGTGGTAGTTTAAAAAAGTTAATGTCCTTAAATAATTAAAAAAAAGATAATTTTATGACTGTACCTCAAGGTTCTATCCATGGTTCTGTTTTGTTCTTATCTACACTAATGATCTTCGAGACAACCTTATATCTAAAGTAGTTCTTTTTGCTGATAATTCAACCTTATACTCCTGTCTTGACAAAAAGTCTTCTCTTTTTGATCATTTAAATCAGACAGCCAATCTTGAATCTGATTTCACTTCTGTAACAGATTGGGACTCACAGTGGCTTGTAAGTTTCAACTCCAACATAACTCAGTTATTTACTGCAAAAAACTCAATACTGTCAACATTCCTATGTTAATAAATGGCAATCCTCTCACTGAGTCTCCTTCTTTACGTCTCCTTGGATTATTGTTTACTACTGACCTTTCATAGAAACCATCTTTTTTTTATCACCTTAGCAGATTAGCATCTGCTAAGGTTGCTTCTTTTTATCTTGCTTGCCGTTTATTTACTCCTGATTCCATTCTCTACCTCTACAAATCTCTTATTCGTCCCTGTATGGAATACTTTTGTCATATTTAGTCTGGTTCTTTTAATGATGCTCTTTCTCTTCTAGACAAGGTCCAAAAATGCATTGTAAACATAGTTTGACCCAACCAACTTTCTAAGTCTCATTGTCAATGTTCTAAAAACTTTTATTCGTCTAGTTTCTTTCCCGCATTTCAACCCTTTGGAACTCTCTCCCATCTTCATGTTTTCCTGACTCATACAACCTGCAATTATTTGAGTCTTATGTCAACCGTTTCTTTGCTCTATAGCTCTTTTCTTTTTTCTTTTTCTAGTAACTCCCATTTTAATAGTGGTTGCTTGAAGCCTTGTTGTAAGTGATCAGAATTATATACAGTGGGGTGCAAAAAAAAGCCACACTAACATTTTTTCCTAATTTTAAGTATATAATGTATAAGGAAGCAAAACTAAAAAAATTGGATGTGGTAGTGACAAATCTTGGACTTAAAGGCATTTTTATATATACACTAATATTTATTTAAATGAGATCTTTAAAAAGCAAATTAATACAAACACATTTAATATTTTAGAAAACAACTAACAGATATAGAAATTGGACAAATTATTAAAGCTGCTGGCCAAGGAGAGAAGAAGAGTCTCACAGAAAAATTGAAAAACATTTTAAATTACAAAACTCAACTATTAGTAGATTGGTGAAGAAATATAAGCACACTGGTACAGCTGAAAGGTCTGTTGGGTCTGGGAGAAAGCCTAAAACATCAAAAAAGGAAGATTGCTATACTCTTAATGCTGTTAAAAAAGATCACATGTTGTGAGATAAAACTAGATTTGAACCTTACTAATATCTCGTTAAATGAAAGCATCATGGGAGTTTTTTGCTGGAAAGCAAATAAAAAAACCCTTTGTTAGTGAAATCAATTGCAAAAAAAGATTGAAGTGGTACATTGAGTACAAAGATTGGACATGTGAGCAATGGGCTAAAGTTATTTGTAGCAATGAATCTCTTTTTGTGTTGTTTTATAATGGTCAATCTCATTGCTGGAAATTAATCAGGGAAAAGTTTAACCCCCAAACATGCAAGGCAACCATTAAACAAAAGATTAATATTTGGGGTTGTTTTAGTACACACAAAGTTGGAAAACTTAAATGGGTGGAATGTACCAAGGACCAGCATTTGTATCACAAAATCATAGTTTATAAACTTGGACCTAGTAAAGAAGAACTTTTCTCTAATAATGATACATTTTTCAACAAGATAACAATCCCAAACATATAGCACGGTTGAATATATAAAAAGATATCTGGATTCAAAATTGATACCATTTATGTCTAGGTCAGCATAGTCTCCTGATTTAAATCCAATAGAAAATCTTTGGTCTATATTGGATAGAAAATTGCAAGGTCATCGGGTAACAAATGAAGATGAACTGTTCCAAATTCTTCTTGCTTGTAGGAATGCTTTTACTAAATGACTTATTAAAAATGCGCAGAAGTTATAAGAAACATAGGATGGCCAATTAAATACTAATACAGCTAAAACTTGAAAAATACTTTACAAATTCTAATTTCTTTTCATTACATGTAATGTACAATCATATTATATACATTTCTTTAAAAATTGTCCTGAATTACTTTTATTATATGAGTTATATATTATATATATATATATATATATATATATATATATATATATATATATATATATATATATATATATATATATACAGAGGCGTGGTGGCCCCAGAGGTTATGCGGGACTCCTGCATGGGCTTTTCACTTTTTCATCTAAATATGGGTCTTTTGGCAAATTTTAATTTTTTCTACATTTTAAAGAAACTCCATAATCATTTACAATATTTATGTCTGCACAAATTAAATTTTATTAATCCCTTAATTTTAAGTTTTCAACTTTAAGCGCAATTATATTAGTATTTTCCATAATAATAATATTGCTCTGAAAACAACGTAGATATTTTAAGACGTATTATGATATTTTTTTCATAAGAAAATTTATAAACCCATAAACGGTTTTTAACGATTGTAATGTTGACAAAATGCAATACAATTACTATATAGTAATTTTATTGCATTTTAATTCATTTAAGAAAAATGTTTTGGTTTTAAATTTTAAATTAAGTTTTATATAAATAAGTATCGAACGCATGTTTTGCATTAAAAAGAATGTCTTATTTTTGAAGATTTTCAATATTTATTTTAGAAAAAAAATGGTATATAATTTAAAAAAATTTCATATTATTATATGATAAAATATATATTATTATATAGTAATAGAAAAAATTTTTGATTTTTAATTTTGTGTTAGGCTATGTTCTTTAAACAATAAAATACTAATCGTATTTGCTTGCAGTAAATTGTGTTTTAAGAAAATCAGAACAAAAGCGTGGTCGTTGCATGGTATTGTTACCATTTTTTATTTTGAAGTATTAGAAACAATATTAACAATTACAAATCACAAATACAATAATTGATAACTGCAATATTAATAGGTACAATATTATTAATTATAAATTACAATATTAGTAATTACAAATATTATTAATTACAAATGTATTGCAAACAATATTAATAATTACAAGTGTTATCTCAACTTGCAAGTTTGTATTGATGATTTATTAGAATAAGGTCAGTTATTATATATCTATATATATATCTATATATCTATATATATATATATATATATATATATATATATATATATATATATATATATATATATATATATATATATATATATATATATATATATATATATATTTATATATATATTTTTTTTTCGTATGGAGCTTTACATCAAGCATATATGGTAAAATACCGCATATATAGGCCTTTTAATAAAAATCCTGCATGGGCTTTTTAGAGCCACCGCGCCCCTGTATATATATATTAGTTATTGAATGTAATTAAATATAATAAATATAAATAAACAATGTTTATTGTGTCAATATATAAAGCCAAAACCAATAAGGATAAAAGTGAGGATCAGAAAATTATCTAAGAAGTTTTTATACAGGGCTGCTCCAACTGTGTTAACCTTTACGCATACCAAAATAAAGAGTTTCAGTAAATTTCAGTATTAATTGTCCTATTTACGTCTGAAATTAAAATATGAGTTAAGATATTGCCATTTAAGTTAAGATTTGAGTACAGTTGTCATATTTGAGTTACTTCTTCATTCTTGTATGGAGTGCAGTTGTCATATTTGAGTTACCTCTTCATTCTTATATGGAATACAGTTGTCATATTAAAGTTACTTCTTCATTCTTGCATGGAATACAGTTGTCATATTTGAGTCTAACGAGACCCTCACTTTTTTAGATAAGGTCTAAAAATGAAGTTGCTAGGCCTGTTCTAGCTGCCAAACTAGAGCCTCTGTACCATTGTTTTATCTCCTTTTTTTTGCATACACTACCATGCTAGCTCAGTCGAGATAATAGCTCAGTCGAGCTATCATCGCTATTTCCATCAAACAAAACTCAGTGTTGTTAAAAGTGAATTTTTTTTTTTTTCAAAAAAGAATTTTAAATTGAAATAAAAGAATTTATTAATCTTGAATTTATAATTTTTTAGAATTACTTAATCGAAGTTCTTTAAATCACGTTTTGCTGTACTTAATGTTATGCTGTTATTGGTGTGATTCAATTATTGACACATTTCATGTTATATTTGAAGTTTTCTATTTATTTTTCATAAATAAGTTATAAAATTTTAAGAAGATACAATAAATAAAATGATATACTTATATAAAACAACGTATAATAATATATTCAAGCCTTTGTATAGTATATATAGTATGTATCTGTACTGAATGACAGTTTCATAGGAACATTATATTCAAGCCTTTGTATAGTATATATAGTATCTATCTGTACTGAATGGCAGTTTCATAGGAACATTATAATAAAATATTGCTTCATCTTAACTTCAAAATTAACTTATTTTTAATTTTTACTTAATAAGGTTTGTATCTCACACCTAAACATGCACTAAATGGCAGGTTCATAACATAATAAAATAATATATTTTTGTTTTGTTAAAGTTTCATTTTAACAAACTTGTTTTGCATTTTTACTAGATTTTGAAATATTAGTTTTTGTTGTTGTGTTATTGCAGTCTACTATTTATAGCTATTTTCACTTAATAAGACAAAAAGTACATTTTTATGCACAGTTTTCAGTTTTTATTTGAATAGTTTGACAAGATAGCAAGTATAATATTTTTTGATTTAATCTGAGATTTAATTTGAAACATTTTTTAGTTTTAATTTTTAAAATTTTTTCAACACCAGATACAACCTCCTGCATCACCAACTTCTAACTTTGAAAAATCTTGCACACCCCCTCCTCCTAAAGGTAGAAAAAGAAAAGTTACAACATCTGAATACAAGGAAGGTATACGTGTTTTAATAAGAACAAGTAATTTAATAGTTATGGTCTATTAACTGCATAGCTAATTATATAGCAGAAGGTTATTTTGTTTTTGCATATTTTATGAAAATTTGTTTGTTAATAATGTTTTTTTAGTTTCACAAAAACCAACTCGCCAGATAAATGATTCTAGTGGTATTGGAACTTATTTTGGAAAGAAGGTTTTATTAATTCTTTTCTGATAAATTTAAACATCTTGGTTAATACAATTTGATTTATTATAGATTTAGCATTCACTATATAATATATTATATTTTGTTAGTGTTACTACTATCAGGTGTCTAACACTAATTAGGTGTCAATTAGAACTTTAAAAAAAAAGCAAAAAGAAACAACACTAAAACAATAGTTGATTTCAACTTTTATGATAAATTTTCCCAAAAAGTTTTTTTTTTTTCAAACAATTTTTTATGTAGCATATTGAAAATAACTTTTTTCATGTTCAACAGACCATGTATGAACAAATTAGTTTGAAAAGTTTACACACTGCTTCACAGTATGTGTGTCAGTTAGAGAGGGGAGATCATTTTTTGTTGAAATTTCCAATGTATAGGTAAGTTCTATCATTATAAGTCTATGTATCTTTTTATAGTGTGGAATGTTTATATTTAAACAAGAATTAGGTTTCATGATAACTTTATATGAATAAGTGAGTTTATATAATAGTAACCACAGTAACAATACAAGATAATTGATTTAGTTGAAAATAGTTTATTGATTTGTTTATATAACCCAATGCTTAAGTCTTTTACTATTTCAAGCTAATTTAGTTTTTGAAGCTACAAAAAATTAATTTGTTCAAATAAAAATTTATTAAATGAATTTGAATTTTAGATTAAAGCACTTATAAAATTTATTTGTAGGACTATAATTTTTTAACTAATTTTTTAAGTTTTGAACATTTTTTTAAGTTTTCAAAGTGTCTTCTACTTTGTCTTTTTACTTAAAAAAAGTTAAAAAACATAAATAGTTGTTTCATGGTAAAAGTAAAATTTGTAATTTTTTTGTAAAAAGAGTTGAGAATTTTTTTGTAAAAAGAGTTTTTTTAAAAAAGAGTTTTTTGGCTATAAGTTATTTGCGAGTAAATATATTTCTTAAGTGAATAAAAAGTTAATTTGAGGGTAAAAAAGTCAGTCAATTTAAATAATTACACTAGGTATCATTACTATCAAATGAAAAAATCTTTTTTTTTAAACAACGGATTAAAAATGCAAATAAATTTTGTATTTATGGTTTTGTATAACTTTATGAGCTAATGATGCAATAATCCAACAAAAATTTCTAATAATAAATCATTATTATTTGTATTAAGAAAATTTGTATTATTTGATGTTTTCTTATTAATGTATATATATATACACACACACACACACACACACACACACACACACACACACACACACACACACACACACACACACACACACACAAGGTGTGTATATATAGAGTGTATATATATTACAAAGATTTTTGTAAAAAAAAATATAAATAAAGAGTTTTTGAATAATACGAATAAATAAAAATAATAAACACTAAACTAGAGAATATCTGACGTTAATTAAAAAATAAAGTTTATTTCGATTTATGAATAAATGATTTTGCTTGTTAATAACAACGCTTTTTTTTGCATTAAAAAAAAATCGATCAACTTGATTAATTTCTTTGTTGTGCGTTCTAATTACATTTTCAGTGCTATCCGACTGGCTAACACCCACATACTGTTATTATTTTTGTAACACTGATTTTGCTTTTTAATATCAAAATCTATTTGGCTCCATATTAAGTTAAAAAATAGTTTTCAGGTTTTTTATCTTTGGCAGCTGATTATAACTTTAATTTTAACTTTATTTTTATTCAGTTGTATTTATGTTAGATTAGTTATCAGGTATATATAAAGTTTATTGTGTTGAAATAAATCAGTTCATTTTTTATATTGTTATTAGAAATCAACATTGAGTAAAGATTCTAATAAAAAATTGTTACAAATCAGCAATAATGTTTTAAATAAATAAAAGAAGCTTACAAAAGCATTAGCAAGTCATTAACGAATGAAGATTTATTATTAATGTTGGATTATTTTATTATTGTAAAATATTTGTCATTGTGTATAAACTGTGTTTTCTTATAAAATTGCATAAGATTTTTTAATATATTTTTATATTTACATTATAGGACATACTAACTAGCCCCATAAGAGTTCCTATGGGAATTACAAATGCCCGCAATTCACCAACTCCTTGTCATTCAAATATTGATACTGCAGTCACAAGTCGTGGTACTCAAGTAAGTTTTTTCAGGGATTATCTTTTTCCGGATATTTCGGGAAATCCGGATATTTTTCTCAGTTTTTAGTTTTACCGGATATCCAAAATGTTTTCCATACATACAAGTTTAGGAATATATTTTTGTAATATATTTCTTTTTTAAGTTTTTTCACTCAGCACTCATACAAAAATTAATAAAAGTTTGAGAAAAAAAGTTAGAAACAACTTAGCTCTATGCAAAATTAAGAAGAAAATATGTTCTGGGTTTTACTTGAACAATTTTCCAGATTTTCAAAATATGGTCTGGATAATCTAAGGTTTTTTGCGCCAATAAGTTTTAGTAAACACTTTATTTTTAATTCGGTAAATGTTTTGGGAAAATCTTTGTTTATGTTACACTCTTTTGACTATCGAAATTAAACCCTCAAATATAACTTCCATACTCTCAAAGCCAGCAATTTATAGAAATATAAATATATATATATATATATATATATATATATATATATATATATATATATATATATATATATATATATATATATATATATATATATATATATATATATATGTATATATATACATATATTAAAGTAATTATAATTATATAATAATACAGTAATAAAGAATTTAAATATTTGCTATATTCCAATAACTGTTTAGTGTTATATAATGTTTTCACAAAGATGTCAGGCTATGAAATTAGCTGTTAAACAAAGGGTAGCCAAGACATTTTTTAAATTTATACTTTAATTGCATTTGAATTACCTTTAAAACAAAATCAACAAGTATTTATACAAAACTTGTTTAAAACTTGTTTACTATTTATAGATGACTCTATGTAAATATTCAATAAAGCTAAGCTGAACCATTTAAATTTTACACTTTAGACTTCTTCTAACCTTTTGCTTTGCAATTTCTACTTACCATTCTCATATAACCTTTTAGGTTAGTTAAGGTTAGGGTAGAAGTAACTTTTAAATTAAATTAAATTTATATTAATGTTTTCAAATCTAGAAAAATTTGTTGTTGCGGTCATTTTTGAAATTTTACCAATTTAGCTCACCTATAAAAGTCATTGGTTTGGCTATAATAAATAAGCCTAATAAAGCTTATGGTTAAGGATTTAGTAAGTTTGTTACATTAATGTCACCTAGATATATAATATGGTCTTTCTAATTAGTATATTTCTAATTTGTATAACAAGAATACTGAATTTCTTCAATCATTTTTGCAGAAACTAATAATTTGAAATAAGGAGCTAAAGGACAGGTGTTTTATTTTAACACTTTAAAGTTGTATCACAGAACCTTGTGTTTATCTCGGTACTGAGATAGTCTTGCAAAGGAACAGTGATAACCAATTTAAATAAATTCGAAATGGATTCCAAGGAGTATTTGCTGTGTTTACTGCAATGAAATTGCATAAATGAAATTCTAGGCTTTTGTTTGTTACATTTATCTTGTGTGTAATTTTTAACCTTGTTTTACCATATTTGGTGCTGATCAACAATATTTTTTAAGTAAAGAGACAATATTACAACATAATTTTTCTAATGTCTGAATAAGATTCAACCTATAAAATTTATCATTGCTATTTGCCTCCAACAATCGTGAAATACACTTTTTTACTCTGACTTGAAACACACCCTGCTTTGGGGCTCTTGGTTAAGTGAAGGCTATAGATGGTGTCTTGATAAAAATACTCTTTGGGCAGATGTTAATCCCATCCAGCTACTGTCTTGTAGAAGGCCTCATAGGTAAAGACTTAAAGGGTAAACAGATTCTATCTGTTGACCAGCCTCGCACCCCTTCATCATTTAGGCTGGCACAGATGTATTTACAATGCATTGTTTCCAGTTAAGGATGTTGAATGCTGGATCTTCTTGACTCAATGCTTGGGTTATGCTTGTGTCTCTGTTTTTATGACTAGGGAACTCATTCTATTATCTTCTGAGGGTACAACTGTAAAACTCAATTTTATGGTTTTGAGGCCGGCTGGTAGTCAGGTTTCCTGAACTCTGTGGTAGCTCTCAGAGAGGCTGATTCCATCAACAGCTGAAAAATATCAAAGTATTAACAGTGCCACGTTGCGCATGGGTGGTGTCCCTGTTTGTATTTTTGGTGTGCATTGTCAAGGCCACATTTGGAGCCCTTTGTTATGGCTTAGGGTTTATTAATAGTAATGAGGCAATTGCTTGGGTTATTAAATAGTGTACTGAGTACTATCTATGCTTTGAGTCAAGTTCTTTAACAAATTTAAAAATGAATAAAGTACCAAAAACTATAAAACACAAAAAACCATTGTCATCACCAAGTTCTCTAAACCTATCATTCACTAATATTTGTATTCTTTAAAGTAACTTTTCTTCTGTTGAGTCTTATCTCTTGCAAAGTTCACCAGATCTTGTTCTTTGTGAGACTAATTTGAGTTCAGCTGTCTCATCTTGCGATCTTAGTGTTGATGGTTATCTTCCTCTAATTCGTGAAGACTCCAATAGTCACATGCTTGGCGTGGGCATTTACATTCATAAGAATTCACCCATTTGTCAGGAAACTAGGTTTGAATCCACATACTATTCTTTCATGTGCTTTCGTTTAGCACCACTTAACTCTATTGCCTTTCTCTTTGTTCTATAGAAATCTTTCGCTCTCCTTAACCTCAAGACTGCGCTCTTTTTGATGTTATTTCTGATCATATTGACCAAGCCCTCTCTCTTTATCCATCAGCTAATATCGTTGTTCTCGGTGACTTTATTCACACTGAATAGCTTGGCTCTAGTGTCAGTGACTCTGCAGGCGTTATGGCCTTCAACTTTTGCCTTTTTCAATCTCTAACTCAAATAGTCAACTTTCCAACTTGCTTTCCAGACAACCCAAATCATTTACCTTCTCTACTTGACTTATGTCTTGTTTCTGATCCTAGTCAGTTTCTCCACATTTACCCTTAGGTGCTTCTGATTACAGTTTGATCTCTCTAAAACTATTATCTAATTCTTCTTCATCATTAGAATCCCCCTAACATCATATCACTTACAACTACCTTAAAGCTGACTAGGACTCTTTCTGTGATTTTCTTCTTGATTGCTCTTGGGTAGAAATCTTTCGTCTTCCTGCAGACATTTGTGCTTCTTACATAACTTCTTTTATTCAGGCTGGCATAGAATATTTTATTCCCTCTCAACAATTCCAGGTCAAGCCTCACTTTTCTCCATGGTTTTCCTTGAAGATGTAAATAACATTTAAAAATATATATTTAAAGGGTATGTAACAGTTGTTTTAAATGTCTTTTGTTGTTGTGTGAAATTTTTTTACCTTAAAATTTAGAACCTAATAAATTTAATCATTTATCAAAATGATAATTTTATGTTAAAAACAAAATCCATCCTTTTATTATTGATTAGAAATGGTATCTTTATTTATATGAAAAATGGTGTCAGAATTTATATCAAAGTTTGTTTTTGTTTATATTTTTATTAACTATTACATTATATTGTATTCTAGACTGATAATTTGCCAACAGATGCTAATGTAAGTTTTAATGTTTATCTTTATTTCTGTTTCTTTATTTATACTATATAAACTGTATTCATAGAGAAAAAGTGAATCTAATACCTGTAGGAAAATCAACAATGGTATTTCACTAATATAGAATTCTAATTCTAGGATACCAGTATTAAAACTAGTATTCAAAGAATCAATTAAAGTTACTTTTTTAAGGCCAAATTGGGTTTATTTTCTTTTACAATCCAAAAAAAAAAAAGTTAAACAATTTGGATCAATAATAAAGATAAATAAAGAAAAGGTAAAAAAAATTATGTAACAATTTTTTAAATTATTGTCAACAAAATTTGGTTTATTTGTTTGAATCTTTATCTCCATTAGTTTAAAAAAAAAAAAGTTTATACATAAATTTTTCTACCTGGTATCACAACTTATGAATATTACACAAGCAGAAAAAACTTTCAGATTCAAAATGGTTGTTTAAATAGGTAAAAGAAAGTCATAAACTTGTTGGGAACATTTTGCTTTCCACATTTATGGGGGACATTTATTATTTTTGGAAAATTTTCCCACCCACCCTAAGCTTATTAAGACCGCAAGCCATGCTAGAATTAAATGTGTGTTTTATGTGTGTTTTGTAAAAAATATTAGTTTGGATTTATAGACTGAATTTTTTTATAAAAAATACTTAAAATTGTAACATGAAAAAGTTCCCAACCCCCCTTCCTTTTAATAACCCCCACCTCCCACCCATTTATTAGATCTTGGCTAATATTTTTTCCTCCCCTCTTATTAAAACCCCTCCCCTCCCCTTGTATTAAAGACTCAAGAATAGATTTAGATATTCTTATTCTCTTTATTGAGCACATGATTATATTTCATGGTTACATCTACCAACATTCATTTTAATATAGCTTTGTCTGATCATTTTTCATTAAATTCTTAAATTTTTCTGTTAACCTTAATTTTAGCACTTTCCATTTCTAAAAATTTTTAAACGTTGTTTGAACTTTATCAATCCTTAAATCTTTGAGTTTATGTAACTATTATCCATCGTTTTGATATGTTACAAATCTTTAGAATAGTCAAGAACTAGTTATATGTTTGCTATCCATCGTTTTGATATGTTACAAATCTTTAGAATAGTCGAGAACTAGTTATAAATAGTACTGAACTTTTTTTCATTTAAATTATAATCCAAAATTTTAATAATTGTTTAGTTCCATAACAGGCAAATTGAAATTTTTAATTTTTTTTTAAATAGTAATGAGTGAATTATATGTATTTTGGTATGCTGAATTTAAGAATGTGGTTCATTTCAACCCATCACGTAAGGATTTTCTGCAAAGTGGAAATTAAAATGGCATAACCTCCCTTACACTACTTCTGTAGAGAATGTTCAAAAGAAAAAAAAGTCATAAAATTATACAAATTTAATTAATTTTAAATCATAAAATATTTTGTTTACATTATTTACAATTATAAGTGTTTATAAAATGTTTCGAAGCTTCATTTTGTGCTTTTTCTTTTGTGGGACATTGTATTTTTTCTATGCAGCATCCAGCAGAAGTTGCCCATCATATTTGTTTCCCATCAACCTTGATACCTTCTCTCCATTTCCTTCATATTTTGGTGAAACATCTACATTGCTCTTCACTAACTGCATCAAGATTTTCCAAGAAGTAATCCAAATGGGAGTTCAAAATTGGAGTTTAAAACTTATTGAGCATCCAGATTTTTAAAATTGCACAACATATTTTTTACGATATTTTCAAAGTCCTTCTAATTCCCTAGAAACACCATAACTACATCTACAAAAGAATTCCATGCTGACCTCTCAACATCATTTATCACATTTTCAAAGTTGTTATCTTTCATCAGCCTACGAATGTCAGGACCAACAAAAGTTCCCTCTTTCAGCTTTGTTTCAGGTAGACGAGAAAACATACTTGAAAGGTACTTAAATGTCTTTCAATCTTTTCGCATTGCCTTCACAAATGGCTTCATCATGCCAAGTTTGATATGGAGCAGTGGTAGGAGGACCTTTTATAGAATCAACCAAAGATTCAAAGTGTATATTTTTCTCCAACTTTTAATCATCTTTTTTCCACATTTCCTGTTTAGCTTTAACAAATATCCCATTCACAAAGAAAGCAGTGAAATTTTGTGTAACCACCTTGCCGTTAAAGTATCACAAAAATTACTTTAGGATCCCCACAAACTGTCCACTCGAATTCCTTGTATTTTAACTTATCTAAGATCAATGCCAAGTTACCATAAGTTTCCTTCAAATGCACGAATGACCAATAGGCTTTGATGCGTACTTATTCTCGTTGTGAAGTAAAACGCTTTTATATTTCCTTTTGAGGAATCAATAAACAGTCTCCAATTTGTAGCTATTGAACTTTGAATGTGCACATTAAACCATTAATTATTGCAACAATAGACTAGTTCATCGTCTTGAGAAAAATATGGCCTAAAATGTTTTTCTCTATTTCTATACCAAGCAAAAGAAGTTTCAGTTGTCAAAAAAGAAGTTCCAGGTATTCTTTTACAGTCTGGATCCAGATTTTTTTGGATCCAGACTGCAAGAGAAAACCTGGAGTTTTTGGATCCAGAGAGCAGATTTTTTCAGGAGTCCCATATCTCGGATCAGGTCATTTATTTCAGCTTGATAAAATTGTTGGGTCTGCTGGAGTTGCCTACTTGAAACTTGTCACTAGAACTTTCTTCTGCTTCACTTCCTGATGATGGCAAATTGTCTAGGCTTTAGGGTGCTTATGGTGTAAGAATGCCAGGTCCGTGAGGGGCTGGGAGGCATGCCAAACCCATGTTTGGGTAACAAATTTGTTTTTTATTTTTGGTACTATACCCTTGCATATTGCACAAACAAAAGTAGCAGTCATCACTGTGGCTTAAAGGCTCTCTCCTGATCATAGGAACACCAAAAAAAAGATTTAACTTTACCTTTTGACCACATTCTAAATCCTTCAACATACCTTAAGCAAACTCCATGTGGGGCCTAAGATTTGTCCCAGTCTTCACACCACCCTATCTTCACACTGAAAAATGCCAGAAACTCTCTTTCAACAAAATCAGTAATATTTCTTTGTTATTTTTTCTCTACAAATCCACCACAAATATAGCAAAACTCTCAAAAGAATTTATACAACCTCTTGAAGTCATTTTTGAAACGCACCTTACGAAAGTTGGAACAGAAATAAATAAATGAAAGGGTATGGAAGGGAGTTTAAGAGTTCTTTGTGAATTCTCAAATTTCATTTGGGAATAAACCTTAGGGATTCAGGCATCTGTATATATCAAGATTTTTCATACTTTCTATGAAAAATTGTGATATATATGATTCAACGCTGACTTATTTTATTGTCATGAGTTACTAAATGTTTTGTTTTAGTCTTATAATAAGTTGGAATTAATAAAAAAATATATTTTTTGGCAATAAACCCCGTTTTGCACCTTTGGTAAGATTAAGTAAAAAAATTTTTCGAAAATCAAAATGTGGAATAGTTCAATTGTTATCATTATGTATTAGTAGCTTATAGTGAAAAATTCAGCCTTTCGAATCAACTAGGTAAAGAAGATGGTTTTAGACAATTTCAATATAGTAGAATAATATATTGCGAATTTATTATTTTGTAGTAACAATTTTTATATTAGGAGAATTTAGCAAACACATTCTTTTATTTATTTAAATGCTTTATTAAAGTTATTTATATAAATATTTTTTAGTTATTTACATATTTTAATTTATAATACATATCAAAAATCATTAAAAAATAAAAATAATGTAATAAAGAGTTTTAATAAGACATTAAAAAAAAAAAAAAGAGATTTGTTTGCTAATTCTCCTAACATTAAAATTTTAAGTTAAAGATGTGCGCAGGCATATGAAAGTTTTACTTAAAAAGTAAGTTTTCATTTCGTTAAAGTTTATTTTCAATTGTTAAGAGACTTTTTTCAAATAATTTGTTAAGTGTAGATAATTATAATGTAAAATAACATGTGTATGCTATTTATGATACACTTTTTTTTTTTGCTTGGCAAAAAAAGTATTTTTTAATAGTATTATTTGCTGTTATGAAACTACTGTACTGTAAGCTATATATTATACTATAAATTTATAAATATATATAAATTTATAATATATTTATAAATTATATTTTATTGTCTGAAATTATAGCTAAATGTATATATTTAGCTATATTTTCAGACAATTGTTTCAGGAAAAAAATGCCACAATACAATACTAGAGCCAGCTGAAGATTTGAGACAGGCTGCAAGAAAGCGTAGACAGTTTTATTTGTTAGGCTTTCCGCTGCCAAGCTTTGCTCCAAATTGACTTGCAACGACTGGAGAAATTTTCAGACAGTTTTATTGGCTCAACATTAGATAAGAAACTAGGTAACATCTGAAAAATTTCTGAATTTTATCTATTTATTTGTATATAACCATTTGACATTTTTACAAAGCAACTTCTTATTCCCAATTCATAAGGCCAACATCTTTAACTTGATAAAGATTGATCCAATGAGGAACAAAAAGGCTCGAAAAGAGGACATTGAATTCCTAAAGCACTGCCTTAAAAGATTGTCAAGATGGCAGGTATTGATATCACATTTCAAAAAAATGCTTGTTTGGCTGTGCAGAAAATAAGAATAATGGAGGAAAAAATGCACTCACAAGATGATTAGCAATATGAAGCAAAATGAAGAGGAAAAGAATAAAAGGAAAGTAGAAGAACTAGAACAAAGAGAGTTTAAAGTTTCCTGGTAGACAGACAGTGATAGCCTTTCAGACTCTGACAAAGCTTTTATGCCTCCTACAAAGACCTGAAAGATTTCAGGCGAAGTAAAAGTTAGTTTTCAGCTAAGTATGGATGAGCTCCTAAACAATTGGATCCCAATCATGACAAGATGTGGTATTATTGTTTGACCAGGAACCTGTTTGTTTACGTCTCTTTATAAAGCTGGGGTATTAACATTGAGGAGTTAAAGATCTCAAGATCAACTCTGACCATCAACTCTGACCATCAACTCTGACCAGGAAAGCACACACTGTAATAGAGTCAGAAGCCCAGATCATTCGAGAGCAGAACATAGACAAAGTAAGAGGCTTAAAAGCTAGTGATTCACTTTGACACTAAAATTGTGAGGCAGTAAAACAGTGAAGAACCAATTTCTACAAGTCATAAAAAAATGGCTATAAGTGTTTCTTCTCCTGAAGCTGATTGTTTAGATTTTATGCTTGGCATTTTGAAAATTAAAAGCTCCAAGGGAAGCGACCAGGCTATAGCCATTCAAAGTATTCTCGAATACTATGAGCTATCAGATCAAATCATTGAGGTGTATGCTGACACCATAGCTAGCAACACAGGAAAGATCAATGGAGCAATAAGGAATGTTATTGTGCATGCTTTTGGGAGGCCTGTTCTCTGGCTAATGTGCAGACATCACGTATATGAGAGACATGTGTCTCATGTCATGGAACTTGTTTTTGGTATAACAAAAAGTTCAAGTCGAGTTCTCTGCTTGTGCAAATCAGCTTGCAGTGGTAAATGATCGCGCAAAACATCGCATAAAGCTGATCCAAGACTTTATTGGAAGGACTCATAATATTGATAGACTTCAGGATACTCTTCGGGTAATTACTAAATATTATTATACAGACCTGTAGGGTGTAAATTGTTAGGGGGATGGGGTCGTTTTTGAAAAATCAGGCAATTTAAAATAGCAAACACATATCATGCTTATTTTTAGTAACAAAAAAGAAGTCAATTGCACCTAATAATTTACACCTAACAACCCCTTACCCCACCCAATGTACACGCTGCTATACAATAATGTCCGTAAAACTGTTTAAAGTATTTCCATATCATTTTATTTAATAAACTAAATTATTAATTTCAAATACTTGGAATTTTAATGCTTAGATTACTTAATTATTTTACAAAATAGCCTGCCTTTTTAAGTTTTTTTATTATTTTCTAGGTTGTCCATAAAAACAGACAGCAAGTATCCAAAAAAGTTATAAAGAAGTTCAAAGAAGTACCTGCAGAACATCTAATAAGTATCACAACACTGTCATCACGTTTTTGTTGCTTTTCAATTCAATTTAGAATCATTATCTAAAATAAAATTTTCACACAAAATCTGTATTTTCCTTATTCTATTAGACATATTTTAAATCAAAACCAGTGTTTTGTGAGTGTTTTAAATTTAGAACCATCTGTATTTGTAACTTTTAAAATATAATATTCAGGAAAAATTCTATTATATAGAAGTTGTCTAAAACCACCTTCTTTACCTTAGACTTGATTTGGGAGACTGAAATTTTCACTATAAGCTATTAATACATAATGATAATGATTGAACTTTTCCATATTTTGATTTTTGAAAAAAAAAATTTTGAGACACCCTAAAATGCAATCCCACAGTATTTTGCATTTTGTGGAAAAACCTTATGTGATGGAATTTTTTTTTGATGATTTTCCCAAATCCAACAACCAAAAAAACATAGGAATTAACTCTTATTTCAAAGGGAAAATAAAGTTGCAGACCTTTGTAATTAATTGTTGAATGGAAAAAAATGAAAAATGTTAAACTTTCATCTCAACATTTGAATAATGAACCAACCAATATTCTGGCTTATAAGTGTATTTATTAGATTTAAATTTTGATATTTATGATATTTAAAAAATGTTATAGTTTAGTTTTGATAAACTTAACAAAAAGTTTATTGTAAAATAATTTTTAAGAATTGTACTGTAAATAATATTTTGTAAATATTTAATAAATTGTACTGTAAACCTTTTTATTCTGCAACCATGTCCCAGGTATTACTGTGCTCAACTTGTTTCTTGGCGCAGCAGCCTTGTTAGTCAAGGTTCGTGTTTTAGAATTGAGAGAGGGTTGAAACCACAGTTTAAGTAGTTTTCTCTCTCAACCTCTTTGACTAAGTGGCCTTCGTGGCCTTGGGGAGATGGTTTAACATAAAAAAAAAACAACTTAAAACTAAATTAGTAAAGGTTGTTTTTTATATTTTTTTCTTACATGCTTTCAGAAACATGTATATTTATAATTTTTATTACCTCAGTGTAATATAATATGTATATCGACTATTGTTTAATACACTTACAAAGGTAGGTACTCGTTTATTTTTTTCAATAGATAATAAAGGATAAAAATGTTTAAGTTGCGAAAAAAAAGCAACGCTGATTCAAGCTTTTCTAGAAGTACGGACGAACAAGGTGGACGATCGCAAACCTTGTTCGTCAACATTTAAAGTAATGTTTTTTGAAAACTTGACCTTGTTTTTATATAGTAAGCGTTTTAAGAATTTGTGGCAAAAAAAAGCTACACGAAACTACATAGAATAAAAAAACAATACTCAAAAAAAGGAAACAAAAAGTATACAAAATAAATATCTAAATAAAATAAATTTTTAAAAAGTTGGAAATTAAAAAAAGAAAAATTTGTTAAACGGATCCTCAAGTGCCGAGACAAGTTGTATTTATATCGTAGATAAACATTAGAAAATGAGTTAAAAGTTAATTAAACTTTCCACAACAAATTATTAATATATTAACAAAAATTTTTTAGATTTTTAACGCCATTTTGTTTCTGGCGAAGGAAAGTTCCGGCTCTGACTATTTTTATTTTTTAAATCATATCTGATTAATGCGCTTATATTTGACGTCAATACAAAATTGTTTCTTTCAAAAAACTTAAATCAAGTTTAAATTGAAAGGGTTTTCCCTTTAGCGGCTAAACAAAAATATCTGATTAAAGTTTTTAATATCAATTATATATATATATATATATATATATATATATATATATATATATATATATATATATATATATATATATATATATATATATAATTGATATTAAAAAGTATATATTAGATCATTTAAAAAACGATTTCTTGAAGTAGAAATATAAATTATTATAAACATAAGTTAAAAATATATATAAAATCATTTTTAAAACGGTTTCCTCAATTTATAAAAAAAAATAAAGATTTAAAAATCTTTCAAAATTTAGCCATGTTGGATTATACTGTACTTAGTGCTGTATATAAAAAAATTGATTACTTATTCCCTAAGAAAAATATTCATCTTGTGTATTTTAAAGTTTGCTTCGCCTAAATTACTATTTTTATTATGCTAGTTTATTTAACTCAAACACTTAACGATACGTTGAACAAAAAATAAAAACATGCTACAGAAAATATTTTTTAAAACCACCGCTGAGAGCGGTGTTTTTAAAAAAATATTTGCTGTAAATTTTAGAGCCTATATTTAGAGCCTTAATTTGCTGTAAATTTTAGAGCCTAAAATTAGGCTCTCAACCGGAAGCACAATGGCTAAACAAATGCTTTTGTTAATATCTCATTTAATAAATTGTTTTGGAAAGTTTAATTAACTTTTAACTTGTTTTCTAATTTTTATCTATGAATGAACACAACTTGTCTTGGGACTTGGGGATCCCTTTAAAAAAATTACATACTTCAATTACTGTTTTTGTTTTCTTTTTTAATGTGTTTGTTATTTTCCACTACCAAAGTTGATGCAAGTTGAGGGGGAAAGCAGATAAGAATATAGCAAAGATAAAAACATTTTTTAATATACAATTTATTTGCAACTTTTGTCAGTCAGTATATTAAGGAAACACTTTATTATTTGCGCTAAAAATTTGGACAATTTTGAAATTCGTTTTTCAAATGTTTTTGCTAAACTTAACTGTTTTTATCAATGCACAGGAAAGCAAGAAAAGTAATTCCTATTTATCTCTAAAAAAAAAATTTTTTTTTAACAAGTTTTTCATGTAGAGTCATTAATAATAATATTCATATATAAAATATTTGGTTGTTTTCACTACCCCCATTGATAGTTTATTTCCTGATGAACAATTGTTATTGACAATGCTCCAGAGCTTGTGGGCTAGTGCTTTATAATTTACTAAACTTTTTTAACAAAATTTTTATGAGCAATTTAAAACTTTTTTTTAAGTTTTTAAATAGATTTTTTTAAA
This sequence comes from Hydra vulgaris, assembly GCF_038396675.1. Classification (NCBI taxonomy): domain Eukaryota; kingdom Metazoa; phylum Cnidaria; class Hydrozoa; order Anthoathecata; family Hydridae; genus Hydra; species Hydra vulgaris. The sequence continues at coordinate 15,272,862 of NC_088930.1, forward strand.
TAAAAAGTTTTTAAATAAATTTTTCTAACTGAGCAATCGTTATGTTCATTATCTCTAGACAGGCATCAAATGTAGACATTTTAAACAGGCATCAAATGTGGTAAATACATTTATAAAAGAAACCTTTTATTTATTTATTTTCATTATTACACGCTTATTATTCAAATAATATTTTTTACAAATAAATAACAAACAAATAAATTTCTTTTCTTTTTTTTTCTACTATATAAGTAATAAGAAAAAATGTCATATATAGCAAAAACATTTTTAAAAGCAAAAAGGCGTGAAAACAAAAAAACATAAGAAAGAAATTTAACAAAATTTCTTATTATTCTAGTGTGCAGAGCAAATTAGTTTCTTAATTATTTGTGCTGATAAAAATTGTGAATAAATTGCTTATCAAAATTTTTAATTGTTTAATTGTTATAAAATATATTTACCTTAACTTAATAAAAAGAACATTTACATCATATCCAGACTTATTATCCTTCAAAAAACTATTTTCAGCACTAGTCCGCCCTCACCTAGAATACTGTGGATCAATCTGTAACCCTGGACTTCTCAAAGACAAACGGCAACTAGAAAATGTGTTAAGAAGAGCTTCGAAATGAATCAATGGATTACAGGATCTACCGTATGAACAAAGATTGTTGGCATTAAATATGACAACTGTAAAATACAGGCTACTTCGTGCAGACCTAATCAACGTCTACAAATGGTGCAAAAACAACAATAGTGACAGAAGTCTTTTTGAAATAGATAGTAAATTTATTACTCGTGGTCATATATATAAACTAAAAAAACAATCTTCGCGGTTAAATTTACGTATGAATTTTTTTTCTCTAAGAATAATAAATAAATGGAACTCTCTTCCTAATCACATTGTATCAGCGTTATCTTTAAAAACGTTTAAACTTCTTCTAGACAATCATCTAAAAAATGAATGGCTTCTCTATGACTAATCCACATTTTATTTTCTATTAGTTATGCAAACTCTGTAATTGTCAAGTATTATATAATTAGGTTGACAGGCAGTTTATGCCTTCACAATTTATTGTAAAACCTTAATTTAAAAAAAAAAAAAAAAAAAAAAAAAAACTTGTATCGAATTTGGTAGCTAAAAATAATAACCACCCTATTAAAAAAATTCCTTTTTTTTTTTAAACCTTTTTTCATATGATTAAATTTTTCTAGCTTATTTAAATAAAATTTGATATTTCGTTACAATTTTATTTCCTTTTTTTAGAATTTTTTTTTTTTTAGTAGATAAGTTTAGCTTTTTGCCATGAATTATTGAAACGCTTAAAAAGTTAAAAGGTGCAAACTGCTGTGGCCAGTGTTTTAAAAAAATTACTTTAAATGTGCACAAACAAGGTGTGCAACCGCACGCGCTTCCCAGGAAGGCTTGCTGATTCAAAAACAGAAATACAGGTATACAGTAACAAGGAACAGAAATACAGAGTAACAGTAACTCTTAAATACTGGTGTTTAATACCAGAAAAACTACCCAATATTTATGTGGTCTGTATCTCAGTATATGAGGTATTGGATTCATTATTTCATATATGTTGTTTAATGTAGTATTTTTCTTTAAAAACAAGTTATTTAAATACTTTTTTTTTTCAAACTTTTAAAGGATTATTATATGATTGACCTTCTATAAACAGGTTACAGGATCAGCTGTAAAACAGCCGGACAATAACAAAATTGTTGATAGTGGAAATTTAGAAGAATTAAGAAGGGAAATAAGCCGTCTCGAACAACAAGCAAATGGATTGCTTGCAAATGAAAAAAAAATGAAAGAAAAGAATGAGAGAAGTGTGGAGCTCATTAAAGAATTTTTAATAAGTCAAGTAATTTTTTTCTCTGTATTAATTATTGTTGGCTGTTTATAACTTCTAGCTGCTGGAATAAAAATGTCAATTACACAAACTGTCAAAGTTCTTGACATTTTGTGCTGGCTTTTTAGAGGTTGAAAGCCATAAATATTGTTTTATACCAATGAAACATAATCTAGCAGAGGTGTGTTCTTTCCTCTGGTTTTCCTCTGGTTTCCTCTGGTTTGATATTTTACTAAAAGTGGTTTACCCTAGGCATCAAAAAAAAGAAAAATGATTCATTATGACATATAAAAATATTTTAAAAAAAAGAAAAAGTAATTTGATTTCAAAAAAAAAGTTTTTGGAACTATTTCAAAAAATTTAGGTCAAAAGTTTCAATAAAGTAAAAAAAAAATTATCTTTTTAGTTAAGATTAAAAAACTAAAACTATCTAGTTTTAAAAAGTTGTTTCGATAATAAACCATAAAACAGTTCTTAAATCTGGTGTTACCCCTAAAAAGATACTATGAAAAATAACTTATTTAAATAATTCTTTTGAACAAAATTAATGGTCATTCTTTTTAATATGGTTTAGCAAGAATTTTTCTCAATATAATTTTTTGATATGGTTTAACACAAATTCTTTTCAATTTAGACAATTGATCAAAAAAAAAGATGCAGAGAACACACAATGGCTAACAGATTAAGATTAGGTCAATTTAATACAGTGAGGTAAAAGTTGAGAAATTTTTATTTATGATTAAGTATTAAGAGAAGCTAGGGTAAAACAGGGTATTATAAAATGGAGTTTAGCAAATACACCCCTTTTAGAGCCTCAAAAACTATCAGAAAGAATTGGATTTAAAGTAAGGCAATACGAGACAACTCTAACTTGAGCTTTAGTCTAATCTTAAAGAGATCCCAAAGTGCTGAGATAAGTTGTGTTCATGTTAAAGAGAATGATAAAAAAAGTGTTTAGGCTGAATTTTTTTGAGTGAAACAAAATAATAAATGTATACCAAGAAAAACTAACATTGTTGTTTTACTCGAAGCTTACTGTCTCTGTTAACCAGTTGCTTAAAGTCTTTAAAATATATGCTGCAATCTACAGACTTGATAATTTATTTAAGTGCGTTTAATTCCAAAGAGTTTTAGTATATGACATCATTGTAGAATTTCGATAAGAAATCTAGAAATTCTTTTTTTATGATGTATTATTTTTTTTTTCATTATAGATTACTAAATTATTTGTTTAGTCACTTATTATTATAGAATTTTTTTTTCTTCACAAATTACAATAGAATTTCTTTTGATATTTTATTTTGTAAAATTTGCAAAGTTTGCATTAAAAATATGAATACAATATTTCAGATATTTTAAGCCTGCATCTTGCTATAAATTATTTTTGAGTTATATTTGCTGTTATTAAAGGATTATTATCCTAATTAAATTCTGTTAAAAAAAATTATTTTGTATTATTTAATTTTATGAAAGTTTAATTAACAGCATTGATTTGCTAAATTTTTAATTGGGTACAAATGCTCTTGAAATTCTTATTTAATAATGTAAGAATATTTAATTAAATTTATTCTGTAAAATATGTTTTACAGAATAAATTAAAAAAAAAAAAAAAGACACTGTTTATATTATTTTATTTTTAAAATTGAACAATTTTTAGTCAAGATTACAAAAAGTATTGCATTATCGAGTCAATTTTAAAATTAAAATCGTTTAATGAAAAACTTTTTGTTGTCAATTGTTAGTTTTTTGATTTGTAATGTTAAGAAACATTTTCGATAGGAGAACAAAAATGTCATAGCAATAAAAGGCTTTGATAAACTAGAAAAAAAGTTCACATTGTTTACATAAAAAGAAAAAATATTTAGAATATATAATAAGGTGATCAACGTCTTTTTTATATATTTATTATATTTAAGAGTGCATCATAAAAATCTTAAATTTATTTGGTTTTCACGCTTTCTAAAAAAACATTCTTTTGTTTCCTAAAAAATTTGTAGGAAAGTCATACAATTGATGATAAATGCTTATTTTAAAAAAACAAATAAAACAAAAAAAGTAATATTGATTCAAAAAAAAAAAAAACACAATGAGGTACTAAAGTACTAAAACTCTTTGGAATTAAATGCGCTTGAATAAATTATAAAGTCTGTAGATTGCAGTGTATATTTTGTAGACCTGAAGCAACAGACTAACATGCGAGCTTCAAGTAAAACAACAATGTTAGTTTTTCTTAGGATCCCTTTAACACAATATTATTGTTACGAAGTAAATACAATTTTTGGCATCTCATTCGCCTAATTTTTCCGACATATGACTTCAGAAACTAGTATTTAATAATTAAAGTATTAAACTAAAGCTTTTATTGTATTTGAAAAATGACATTGTCCACAAATAGGGTCTTTAATTTAACAATAAAATTAACCCATTTTCGATTATAATGCATTTTAATGTGTCACACAACAAAAGGATAAAATGGCTTAGTTTAGGGAGAAAGGGGAGAACCCCTTTCTCCCCAAACTATTTCATTTTCTCCAACTATTTCTTTTAAATCATGAGTTATACACCTATAATGCTTCTAGCTTATTTAAACTGACAAATAAACCTATAATATTATAGTAGCCTTTATACTTTGTATTATATACTAATATAGGGCTAATATATCAAATATATAATATAGGGCTAATAATATAAAATATAGGGCTATTTATATCATAGGCTAATGTAGGCCTACTAGCTTGTAGTTCTACTAACATATTATTTTAGACCTAAGCCCTGTTATAAATTATATTTAGCCTTAAAGTTTTCATAGATTTTAGGCTATGACTAACTTGCTATTATAAGTTTGCAATATTCATTACTACACATTATTACCCCATTTTGCCCTAAGCATGGAGCAAATTGGGGTATTTGTGTATTTTTTTTAAAGTTCAATAAATTAAAAAGTTTACATTCTATGGTGTTCTTTCTTTATTACAATGTTGCCAATGTTGTATTCTTTTATTTTCAAGTAAATTTGTATTGATTTTGATAGAAGGGTTTTTTCCTTAGGTATTATCCTGTTTTACCCTAGTCTACCTTATTACTAATATTGTTATTATTAGTAGTAGTATATTGTGCATATTACATATTGTATTTAAATATTGTGCATATTTTATATTTGTATATATACATATTGTGTGTTTGTTTATATCGAAACATATTTACATTGAAATATACTTGCAGGCAGGCTGCATCATTTGTGGAACAGTGGAATGATGGATATGCTTTTATAGAAATAAACAAGTAGACTATTTTTTATTTTTTATATACAAATTTTTTTAATATTATTAAGTTAATAAGATTAATAATGTAAATGGCAATTCTAAGTGTTCAGACAACCTGAAATTTGCTTATCAATCTAGACATGGACTAGCACTTAAGTAAACCTGGTGACAAATTAAAAATAGTTTTTTTTTTGTTGTTTTTTTATTAAGACTCAAAACATTTGAGTAATAAGAATTAGAAATATTATTATTATTTTTTTTTTAATATGAAAACACTTTAAAGAATTTACTTGTTCTTTAAATTTTGTACTTTTTCAAACAATCCTATTGTAAAAGTATGGTCACTAGTGAATTAAAAATTTGATTTTTTATTATTTTTTGAATTAACACAAAACATTAAAAGAGTAATTTTTGAAAAGTGAATAATGGAACCTAAAAGCTATTAACTTTTATTTGCCAAACTTTTTCTGGGTCTTTTTTTTCTTTAAAAAAAAGAATGTTTTTATTGGTAAAAAGCAATCAAAATTTAAGATCTAAAAATCTTTATTAGAATATTTAAGTATTAAGCAACCATTGTGCTATCCAAAAAATCAATCAAAATAACTTTTGCTGTTTATTTTAAGTGTTATAGAGCTGTGTTTTTTTCCTGCTGCTATCAGATGGAGTTTGAATAACAGTTCATCATTAAGATGTTCAAATTGTTTTGACATAGACATGGCTATATATTTTAAAGTTTGAGTAAAATTTTTCTATATGATCTTTTAGGGTGGCAGTTAAATGTTTATATAGTTCTATTTTTTTTTTTTGTAGCATTTTTTAACTTAAAAGCATTACATTTCTGAGGATGGTTTTTAAAGCTTTAATTATTGATGTCACAGTTGTGAAGCAGGAGCTGGTACATAAATCTACAAACATTTTTTAAACTTTAGTAGAGAAAAATATCAGTTATTGATTTATATATCAGTAGCATCCCAATTTTATATGTGAAGTTATTCTAATTGTAAAAATGTTTTTATTATTAATTATTAAATACCTTATACTTTTTATTTCCTACATGTTAGATCCAGAAAGTTTCTAGCATAAATTAGATAAGTCATAATTTATGCTAGCAAATTTTTTATTTAGTGTAACAAATATATATATATATATATATATATATATATATATATATATATATATATATATATATATATATATATATATATATATATATATATATATATATATATGTATATATATATATATATATATATATATATATATATATATATATATATATATATATATATATATATATATATATATATATATATGTACATATATAATATACATATATAATGCGGTAGTGGTGTAGTGGTAAAGCACTTGCTTCATAAGCGAGAGATTCAGAGTTTGATCCCCACCACATTCCTGGTAGTACCGCGCTCAACTTGTTTCTCTGCGCAGCGGCCTTGTTCCTCAAGGTTCGTATTTCGGAGTTATAGAGTTGAGAGAGGGTTATAACCACTCTTAAGTAGCCTCCTCATCTGTAGTGGCCTTCTCGGCCTTAAAAAGGTGAATAACAAATATATATATATATATATATATATATATATATATATATATATATATATATATATATATATATATATATATATATATATATATAGCAAAGTCAGCACTAAGTTCAGTATTCTAATGTATGTTCTATGCCCTCCGAAAATAAGGTTGCAAACCTTGCTTTTTCTAATTTCAATGGCTGCTTGATTACAGAAAAAAAAGATTTTTTCTTCTTTTTTATTTAATTATTCATTTTATTAATTTTGAAATGTAAGTAAAACCAAACTATGTATTTTTTCTGGAATGCTAAAAGCTAATTTCACAACTGAATAATTTATTATCTGACTTGCTTATTGAAAACACTTTTTAACATTTTTATTTTTAGAAAACTCTCAGATATAATGCAACAAAAAGAAGAACTTGATAAATTTAAAAAGAATCTCCAGAAACGAAAACCTTCTGAAAAACCAGGTAAGTTTTAAGAAAGAAATAATAAATTTTAAAAAATAAATAATTAATTTAACAAATCAATAATTTTATTATAATTTATTATAGTTAATCACTTTATTGTTATTGTTGTTATTATTTTTATGTAGGGTAAAGTAGTTTAATAATGCAACTCTTTTACATTTTGTTAATTATTATTATTTAGGGAGAGTGGGGCACCATGACACACTTTTGGTTTTTGCTTCATAACAAATTTTTTAATACGCCTTGTTTTTTTGCTATTGGTTTAATTTGTAGAATGAATTTATACCCATAAAATAAATTCTATAAATTACCAAAATATAACTTGTGAGACTAGTTAAAGTAAAATTAGAAATTTGTTTCAAGGTACCCCAACCATGGTGTACCTTGATACACACTATGAGCATCATTGAAAAGTAAATAAAAAGTATAAGACAGAAAAGGCAGATTTTTTATTTGAAATATAAATAAATTAATATTTCTAACCCAAATAATATATTCAATGGTCCAAATCACATTTCAGAATACAAGATAATATATCGTTTTAAGTGTCATTGTTAAGCATCAATAAATAATGGCTTTCTATCCAAATGGGATCTCCTAGCATTATATTTACATAATTCTTTTTAAAATCAACTATAAATATTAAAAGAAATGATTTTTAGATTTGCTTACAAAATAAATGCTGCATCAAGTTACCCCATACTTGCTAATAGAAAACAATCGCATTATTTTTAATATCAACTTGTTTCTTCAATGATTTTGTTTAATGAAGTAAAAAGCTTATGGATTGTAGTTTACAAAATAATGTCTCTTATTGATAGACACATTGAATAAGGTACTTTAAAACTTATGAGCTTTAAAAACTAATAAATTACTCTGTCATCAAAAAAAACACAAATTTCAACTTCGTGCAGGCCTAATGATGTCAAATGATATAATTTTTTTTCAAAGCATATAGTAGTAAATGTTTCACTATATGAAAGTCATTGTTACAACTCTTAACATGCCTCCATAATTACCATGTTTCATGGTGCCCCATGTATCATCATGCCCCACTCTCCCCTAAGTATTACATTTTTGAAAAAATCTTTTTTTTATTAAATTGTAAGATTGTTTAGCTATAGATATATCATAGATTTGTTCCTCTTAACTGAAATAGTTTTATGGAAATATCTTTTTTTAAAAGAAAGGTACTAATGGCAATTTAAGCCTCATATGCGTCCTATTATGCCACCCACAAATTTTTTTATATTTCGCTATTTATAATGTTGTTACGTTAAAGATTTGATTCAAAATTCAAAATCATTATTTATTGAACTTTTTATTACAAATAGTTACAATCTAATCATTTAGTCGCTTTAACTAAATGATGTACACCCTTCTTTGCACAAGGTGCATAAGTCACTTTTTAGGATGCTTCCTTTGCTCATGGAACCAAGTTTTGCACTTGTCGCATTGAATCCAATAATCTTTTTTTCTTTTTGTAAAAGAGTCCATAATCATCACAAAATGTATCATTATCAATCTTACTTTATTTTGTCAATGGTTTTTGAGTTTTTTTCGAATTATGTTTTGTGATCATTTTTGTGTGACTCAACCCGGGCGTTTCAGTCATTTTTTTCCTCAACTTTTCATCTGAAGTTCGATCAACAAGAACAGCTTGCACATTTAAGGATAAAAAATAATTTTGTTCTGTAAAAAGAATAAAAACATCGATGAAATAATTTATCTTACAAAATTTAATAAATTAATCAAGTTTTAAATAAACGCTGCAATTCATGAACGTAGCGGAATTTCAATAATTAGTTGTTTCTTTTTACCCACAAAAAAAAAAAAAAATTTCAATCATATTTCTGATATTTATTATTAAGTATAAAATTGTTAGACTATTATAAAAACAAAAAAATATTACTCAAACTTTATGTAAAATGAAACAGATATTATTGTCATACAACAAATGCGCAAAAAAAAAAAAAAAAAAAAAAAAAAAAATGATTTAACGTTTGTTTTACGTTATTGCTATAAAAACGTAAACAAAAATTTAAGTGAAAAACTAGAAAAAGTTGCTAAACACGCTAAGTTTGAAAAGATGTTCTATAACATAGCAAGGTACAGAAAATTGGTTTTTAATTTTCATACGCATAAAAGGTTGATTCTAATTAGTTGATACTTTTCTAATTAGTTGATACTTTTCTAATTATTTTAGGTGGTTAAATTATTGCATGAACACTAGATGCAAGCTTTGAAGATCACTAGATGCAAGCTTTGAAGAACACTAGATGCAAGCTTTGAAGGCTCCAAAGTACTAAACATGTAAACATCAGGATTTTCAACATTTGTGCAATTAGAAGTTTTAATGGGAGCAAAAGCTACTTGCAGGATAATATTAGGATTGAAAAGACAGTCATTGTCCAGGAAAGTTTCTTCAGAATTATCAATAGCAGCATTCCAGTAAGTTTTTAATGGTTTGAAAACACTTTTGTCTAGAGGTTAAAGCTCATGACTACAATGCGCTGGAAGACAAAGCATATGGATGTTTAATTTTCCGTTTCCTCTATTACAGCAATAACGGCAATGTCTGTCAAAAATCAATAAAGCTTTTCCTGGTAATCAGTGCTGGTTTAAATGCAAAAAAATACAAAGTTCTTCCTTAGTAATATATCCTTTTGGAATCATGCAAAAAATACTTCCTGGGGACAAGTTATCTCCGTACTTATGTTTCGAGTTTTTGCCATTATACAAATTCATCTGTGGAATCCAGTTGGTTCTAGTGGCATTTTTACATGCAACTACAGTAATAGTTTCTCCTCTATCTGCATGAGTAGCTGTGTGTACACATTTTGCTCTTTTTTTTGCCATTACTATAAGTGTGCCTGTCATTGTTAATTGCAATCCAGATTCATTGATGTTGTAAATCAATTCAGGATGGTGTCCCAAATTTAGTTTTTTTGTAGACTTTGCCAACAAGATTGTAAAAATTGCGAACAATTTCCATATTGAATCACATTAGCCTACCATAACTCAAACTTTCACATTTCCTGGCAGCAACATCAGGATGGACCTGGAGAAGTCCTGCTAGCCAATCTTTGCCTGAAATTATTTGTTTCATTAGTATAGTTATTTTAATTTGATTTCTTAATTTAGATTTATGGAAAAAACTACTTTGATTATTTTTTTTAAAATCTAAATATAAAATCAAATTTCAAAACTAGTAATAATGGTACCAGCAATTTCATTCATTTTGAGCACAAATTTCATATACATATTTTTTAAGTTGCACTCTTGTTATACCAAATCCTATTTCTTAAAAGCAAAATGCTCTTTGCTTCAACTCAGTTTCTACTGTTTCGGGAATATCACTCTTTTGACCTAATTTACATTTTGGTGACCTATCCTTTCTCGATAAGTCTCAGAGAGCTCTTTAAGGAATGTTATATTCTGGCGATGCTGCCGCTACCAAATTTCCAAATCTAACAGAATATAGTCTTTTTCAAATCCCCTGTTTTCCATTTTGCCCTAATAGTTATTACTTTGGGTTTAGTCATTCTAAAAACAACAAAACTATTATTTGACAAGTTTCCTCACAAAGATTGTTAAGTTATTTGAAAAATCAACATTGCATTTATTAAGTTACAATGAATGCAGTTATATACATCTTAAAGTTAAAAACATTTTAATAATGAGGTTGTGAACAGACAAAAAGTAAAAAAGTACATTTTAAAGGAAACTGTATTTCCTAAACAGTCAATGTTGCTCTAACTGATGCAATTAGCGCAGCAACTTAAATAATTTTATTTTAAGAATTTAAATATATGGGTTTTTTGTTTCATTTTTTAAACAGTTAATTTGAAAGAAAAAATGTAACAGTATATACAGGCTTTAAGAGCAATTACAACACATTTATACAAAACCTCAATTTGAAAATAAACATGTGGCATTATTAGTCAATTGCAGTCTGGTGTTGTTGACCAGAGTACCACATTTTATGTAAAACAGTTTTGTTTACATTGTGTACTCATCTTATTTTTAAAAGTTGAATAATGTATTGCACATATGAATTAACTTGAATAAAACATTGATTGGTTTGAGTAAATATAAGTAAATTCAATACTTGATCAATGATAAAAAAATATTGGTCTAAAATCACGCTCTCTACACTGAATAGAATAAATATGAATGACTCAAAACCTCAATAAAATGGGCGAAAGTTCGCAAAATATGATGTTTAATAATTAAAAAATAATTTATCTAAAGAATTCTGACATTCAGAAGAGTTCTGGTTCCTAAATGGCTAAATATACACTAAATATTTGTTAAGTCAACTTTGAAAAGTGAAACAGCGTTATAAGCAGCCAGAGTTATTAGACTACTTTAACCTATAATACATTTACTATTATTATTGTTATTTTACGATTGCTTTTATTTATATTTTTGGGGTAATTTTACAGAAAAAAAAGAAAAAAAGGCAAAGCTTTCTGAAGGATTTGTTGTACCTGGTGCACCCGCAAGGTATTCCTAATTTAATAGTATAATCAATAAATTTTATCTCATAAAGTATGGTTTATCTCAAATAAAGCACAATTCAATTTTATACAAATTTACCTTCTTAGCAATAGCTATCACATAATGGATGAAGAGAAATGTGTTGTCTTTAGGAAACAATGGGTTTAAGGGACAAGTGCAGTCAATAAGATAGGTAATCAACACAGTTAGGATTGCCAAAAAAGAGGAGAATAAACATTTTACTTTTTCCTATTTTTGTCCTTTTAACTTCAGAATACAAATGTAAAAGATGTTGGAGTTTAGAATAAAAATGTGAAAAAAATGCTTCTGGTTGGAAAAAACCACAAATTATGTAATGTTAAAACATAAATAAAGTTTTACAATTTTACTTTTATTTGAAAATTGCATTGTGGCAACATCTCTGTAATTTTGATTTGGAGCATTTATTTGCAGTTTTATAATGTCTTTTGTTTATTTAATAGTGTTAATAAACAATACTTATAATAACCTAAGTAGCTGAAGTGGTTAGCTCAGAGCATTCTGAAGTGCATCGTTATGGTTCAAACCTAACGCTTGCACATTTAATTTTTTTTTTTAATTTTTTAAAATATGAGTTAAGACATTTTTGTTCGATCGATACATACATAACATATGTGTATATATATATATATATATATATATATATATATATATATATATATATATATATAAATTATGTCAGTGTATTCTACAAATAAAGTGCTCAATGTTCTTAAAGAACAGAGCAATAATAAATTAGTAAAAACACTTATCTAGCTTTTATCTTCTACTGCATGTTTCGCCATCAGTAGGCTCATCAGGAAGAACGTCTAAACATCAAAAAGTTCAAATTATAGAAAAATTATTTCACAGGAAGTTGGGAATTGATATAATTAATTATGTAATAACTGTAGTATTTTGCAACCAGAAAGTTGCATCAACTTCATTAGATAATTAAAAAATCATGAAAAGAATTCTTTAGAAATAGGGCAATTTTAGACTGGTCATTTGTTTTTATAATTTTTTAAAAGAAGCTTATTTTCATGTCTGCATTTAGAAATTAATTCAGATTTATCTGAATTAATTCTAAATGTGTAATGATTTCAAATTTTTCTTGTAAACATAGTATACATTTTTTGGAAATGTTATTATAGGCAGGCGCATTTTTTAGAATGGACCAGTTTAATTTGAGATTAATATATTTTTCTTTCAGTAGCCAATTATATTTTGATAGCATAGTCTCTTTGGAGTATTTTTTATGTTTAAAAAAATGTTTCAACAAATATTGGAAAAGCGTTTTTTTAAATTAGTTGACATACATCTCCGTCCCTCTAATAAATTGCACAAAATTTTTAACAGAAACACTATTAAGGTAAGCTATAGCTGTACAAAAAATATTGAAAAAATTATAAAAGGCCATAATTTTGCATTGAATAATAAAAATGATTTTCCCAAAGAAAAAAATACAGAAATTTGTAAATGCAAGCAAAAACTTGACTGCCCTACGAAAGGCAATTGCTTATCAAAAACTTATATTTACAAATGCATTGTTTCCCTGCAAAACAACCCTGATAAACAATATATTGGTTTAACCGAGGGCAAATGGAAAAAACGTTATGCCAACCACAAACAATCTTTTAAACATAAAAAATACTCTAAAGAGACTATGCTATCAAAATATATTTGGCAACTAAAAGAAAAAAATATTAATTTCAAATTAAACTGGTCCATTCTAAAAATTGCGCCTGCCTATAATAACATTTCCAAAAAATGTATACTATGTTTACAAGAAAAATTTGAAATTATTACACATTTAGATCAAGAAAATTTACTGAATAATAAATCTGAATTAATTTCTAAATGCAGACATGAAAATAAGTTTCTTTTAAAAAATTATAAAAACAAATGACCAGTTTAAAATTACCCTAATTCTAAAGAATTCTTTTCATGATTTTTTAATTATCTAATGTAGTTGATGCAACTTCCTGGTTGCAAAATACTACAGTTATTACATAATTAATTATATCAATTCCCAACTTCCTGTGAAATAATTTTTCTATTTCAACTTTTTGGTGTTTAGACATTCTTCCTGATGAGCCTACTGATGGCAAAACATGTTGTAGAAAATAAAAGCTAGATAAGTGTTTTTACTAATTTATATATATATATGTATATGTATGTGTATATAGCATAACATATATATATAACATATATAAAAATATTATATACTATAACAAACAAAAAGGAGAAAATTTTAGAAAATGCTTAAAATTTTTAAAAACATTAAAACATCAGAAGAAATTTGTTGCGCATTTGTCATGATAGAGATACTTATGTTATTAACGTACTCAGATAATTAGTGAAGTTTGCGTTTTTAACACACATTAAAGAGATGACTTCCTTTCTTATAGGAAAAAAGATTTTACATTCAAAATTTTATTTTCTTTAACATGAAATAATGGGGCAAGGGTCCTAATAAGCTGTAAATGGTCTGAAAAGAAATTATGGTTTGAAATTTAATAAAAAAATTAATAAATCAGTCCTTGTTTTTTTTTTTAAATTTAAAGAATTTGATACAATTTTTAAAAAGTTTAAAAAATTTTATACACTTTTACTATAAAAAGTTGAACAATAATGTATTGAACATTAATTCAAATATATAATAACTCAAAATTAAGGTTTTAAAGATTTTAATTTTCTACCACTAAAAATTATTAAAATAAAACGATTATAAAAAGAATAAGTATATAAATAGTCAGTGTGGTCAGTCTTACCATGACCCATTTTATACGGTTCATAGTAAGTCTATTAGTTTCCAAAAAACCATGTTTAAAGTTTCCACTTGTTTTCAAGAGTTTAGCCTCTCTATTTTCTAAAATGCCTTTGACAAAAAATAAAGCAAGTTGCACAAAGTCATTTTTAGAAAAGTGTTTAATGAAGACTTAGAATTGGATATATACAAAGTGCAAGGAAACAAAAGTCTATTGAATTACTGCAATGGCCAAAAATTAAGGCTATAAACTGAAAATTTTATACTATCGGAAAACAAATAAAGAGTTTTATTCAAAATAGTGAAGTATATTCCCTATGAAATTGATAAGCATTATGAATTGATTTTAAACAACTACAAAATCTTTGAAACAAAACCAAATAACAAAGAAGGTTAAAAATGATTCTCTGAAACAATTATAATAATACATACTATTATAATTATAATATAGTTCTTCAAATTTGTGAAATTAAAACCTGTATAATTATTAGTTCTTCAATTTGTGAAAACCTATATGTTGGTTAAAAGAATTATTTTTGAGTTTATTTTTTCCATGTTATTTCATTTTGCGAAATTGTTATAGCAAACAAGATTATATATTATATGTGATGTAGTGTTGCTTTGTTCATCATCCTTTTTTGTCATTATCCTATAAAATTATCAAAGATTTTGTGTTCAATTTTTTTCAATATCCAAATAAGATATGTTAATATCTTTTTATTTTAAGATAAATAAGCTTTAAGTCATTTTAAAGTAAAGGTAATACATTAAAGCACCTAAATTGGATATAAAAAAAAAAAATTAGAGCAGTAATAACCCCCTTAACTTTATCACATTTTACCAAGAACATGTAAGTTGGTTTGTTAATCAAACCAATTCTAAGGTGACAAAGTTTGTTATAAATTAAAATCAAATGCTGTTAAAAAATTAAGAAAAATATAGTTAAAGAACTTTTATATCCTTTTATTTTGTAATTTTTTGTTTTTCAGCAACTTGTCTCTTTCTGAGTATCACGAGCAGGATGAAATTCTACGCCTACGTGTGAATGCTATCAAAAAAGAAGAGCAAGAAGTTCAACAAGAATTAGAAAAACTTGAGCGAGAAAGAAATGTGCATATACGAGAATTAAAACGGATAAATAATGAAGATCAATCTAGGTAAGTCTATAAAATCAAAATATATCACTTTTTTTTTTTTTTGGTTTATGTTAATAGAAATCTTTTGTTAAATTAAAGTTAGTTTTTACAAACATTTTTTTTTTTCTTATTTTTGCACAATATTTTGTTACTATTTTTATATTATTTTTGTGTAAAAAAAAAAATTTATGCATACAATTTTCACATGTTGTTATTTTTTAGGTTTAATCATCACCCAATTCTACACGATCGTTATCTTTTATTGCAAATGATTGGTAAAGGTGGCTTCAGTGAAGTTTATAAGGTGTGAGGTCATCAGTATTTAAAGATTGTTGTATTCATAAACTATATTAAAAAGTTAAAAAAATTTTGATAGGTTTAATTAATACAAAGGTTTAAACACAATGTTACTAAATCAGAGTTTAAAATAAAGGTTAAAAAAGATGTAGGTTGTATGTGTCAGGAAAACATGACAATGGGAAAGAGTTCCAATGGGTTGAAGTGTGGAGAAAAAAGCTAGACGAATAAAAGTTTTTAGAGCATGCAAGGTCAGATACAGTAAAAGGATGAGACTAGAGGTAGAGAACGGAATCAGGAGTAAGATAATGGCGAGCACAATAAAGATAAAAAAACTTTAGCAGATGCTAACTTTGCAATTGATTGTTTATATAGTTTCCAGGTTAGTAGTGAACAACTTTGCAATTGCAGGAGTGGTTAGTAGTGAACAATAATCCAAGAAGACATAAAGATTTCTGAGTTTCAAGGTTTAGTAAACTGAGATTCAAGATTTAGTAAACTGAGAATAATGGAGCTTAGCATTAGACAGCACCTTTTTACATTGAGTTCTAGCAATAATAAATAGGCAGTTGTTCTCAAGAGAGTTGTTCTTTTGAAAAAGGTTAAAAAAGTGATTATGATTAGATATAGCAGCTGCATAAGAAGGTGAAATCCATACATACATACATACATACATACATACATACATACATACATACATACATACATACATACATACATACATACATTTAGTTTGATCACTATAACAAGTACCTCTGCAAATATGATACAGGAAGTTTAAAGAAAAAAATTTTTTTTGCAGCAGTCAGCATACAGCATTTGTATTTTAAAATAAAATAATCAAAATAAATAAAATAATAATATTTTTAAAGTAAAGATCATTGTTATAATTGAAATAGAAAGTCTAAATTACAAAAAAAGTTTTAAGTATTAATTTTATATTATATATTCTATTGGATATAACACTTAGTTTTGTAATATATTGAATTTGTGGAATTTGATCATTCTTATTTGTATATTAGAAAGATAATAAATTTTTTTATAGAATACAAAATAAATTATAAGATTCTAAGAAAATAAATAAATTATAAATTATAAGAATTACACGTTTTGCTGAATAACGAGTTGGTTGTTGTTTATGTTGAAATTATCAAATCAAAATGTAGTTTTTACATATTTTAAAAATACATCAAAGGAACTAAAAATTATGAACCATATGATGAAAATGAATGGTAAAAAAACTGCAAGAAAAACAGTTTCTACTTGATTTTTATGGTTCAAATATATCCTGGGCTTGATTTATTAACTTTATCTATTATTCTAATTGCAATCAACTCTATTGTTGACCTGTACTGAACTCTTTACTACTCAGTTTAGTTTCTTAGTCTATTTTTTAAATTGTTACAAATTATTTTTATTTGGTTCTATTTATTTCATTTATTTTCAGGGATTCGATTTAAAAGAACTTCACTATATAGCATGTAAAGTTCATCAACTAAACAACGACTGGAAAGAAGATAAAAAAGCCAATTATATAAAGTAAGATGTAGTTATATGTTTAGTACTATGGCTAGCAGGGTGTTGCACTATGCAAAAAAAATTTCAAAACCGCCCATATTGTATTTTTTTACCATTTTAGTTTTGTATTTATGTACTTGTGTATAATAACTATTGTAGAGCCCCATCAAAGCTATTGAACATTTAACAGATCCCTGATATTTAAGAAAAAAAGTTTTCCAAAATTATGTTATGTCAAACAAGCAAAATTGAATCAAAATTTTAAAAAAAATTTTAAAAATAAGTTACAGTATTTAACAACGCAAACTATAATTAGTTATGTAGTATTGTTATTGTTATGTTGCAATATTTTTATTAAACAGTGTTCAGACTACAAGAAATAAAAAGAAGAATTTTGAAATATAAATAATAAATAAAAGAATTTTGAAGTTCCTAATAGCAAGCAACATTGGTGCAATATTGGTACAATATTTATCTCAATGTTGGCTAAATGTTGTTAACAATATTTCACCAATATAAAATGTCTATATTTTGATATATATAGCAAATATTGATTTACAATATTTTCTTCATATAAACTGCAATATAATGCCAATATATTTTTTCATCATAATGAAAAAACATTGAAATTAAAAAAAAAGAACACCCTGAGTAGAATTCAAACCCACAACCCTGTGAGCCGCACCTCAAAATTAGTTACCCATAACATTAAAAGGCCTACATTAAGATATCAATGAGGAGAAAAATTAAAGTATTTAAACATTTTTATGCGTGCAAATAAGGTTTTTATTTGTATTTTTTTAAATTATGTAAGTGGCGATGTAATGATAACGTACAGTTGTACGATCATACAAACAATGACCTCCTAGAAATAAAAAATTAAAATTAAAAAAAAAATCTCTCTGAGGAGGACTTGAACCTGCAACACTATCAACTGCGCCTTAAAAGAAGAGCGTTATTTCATACACAGCACTATGCAAATAAATTAATGACTTAACAAATAAAAATTGTGGACAAGTTACTTGATGAAAAGTTCTGGTCAAGAGAAATAAAAGATTATAAAAAAGGAAATCTTCAAGATTTTTAAATTTAACTCTCAACAAGGCATAATTTTAAAAACTTTTTTTAATATTACGGACTTGTCAAATATTCAATAGCTTTGAGGGGGCTCTAAAATAGTTATTAAAATTTGGTAAAATGAAATTTTACATTGCAATTCAATTTGGTCAATTTTGAAATTTTTTTTGCACAGTGGACACCCTTAACTGTGGTATTGTATGAAGATCTTCTACAGCAATCTTCATACAAATCTTTAAAGAATCACACATCTTTGAAGCAATTTTTTTTATTTATGAGAATATAAGTTAAAGCTGCATTTATTTAAAAAAGTAAAATCATATCCTAAAAAATATCTTAGAATGAAGGCATTAATCACAAGCAAACAAGTTAAACTGTTTTGACATTGTTGGTTTAAAATTAAGCAGTATATATTGTTTATTTTACAAAAAAAAATTTAATGGTTTTAATTTTTTTTAACTAATTGAGAAAAAGTTTTTTTGATATTTAGTCTTAAAAATAAATTTTAAAAATATTTCTTTTACTTTTTTCAAAATGTTTTTCTAAAATTAAACCATACTAAAAAAATGATTTTTTTTTCTACTTTTATGATAACATATGAAAATAGTACAATAATTACAGCTCCTTAGTTTATATAAGTTTCAAATTATTTTACTGTTTTCCTAAGAACTTTAGTATAAATAAATGTATGTCTTTATATACTGATATAGGTTGATTAATTAATTTTTCTTTGTAGACATGCAGTTAGAGAATATACCATTCATCGATCATTAAATCACCATGTAAGTTTTATTTGATTTATCTACTCAAATATAATGTGTAATGTGCCTTCACTATGTTTAAGGAGTTTATGTTAGGCCTTACTTGGCTCATAAATGTGTATATATATGCTACATACGAGCAGGTGATGTTTCCTATCTATAATGAAGAGAACTTGCCTAGGAAAAAAGAAAACTCTATTATATTACCTACAATTTAATTATTATAAATTAGATAGTAGTTCTTCTAATAAAAATATCACAAAAAAAAAACAACAGGAAAAGCATTTTGTTGTAAAACTTTGCTTAAGCTCTTCCTAAAGTTTTCCTTAGATTCTTTTTTATTTATCATAAGCTAACCTTACATCTATAATTTGGCATATACCTTAGAACCATTCAGAGATTTTTTTAAACAGTTTTTTTAATCACAGGAATCTAGTTGACTTTTTAATTTTTACATTTCAGAAAATATTGGTATTTCATTCTTCTTTAATACTATAAAGTCAATAAAGACCTTTAGTAACATAAATGCTTTAAGTAAACTTTTGAAAAGGCCAATAACCTGCCAAAAATTAAGTTTATAAATGCAAAATTAATATTTGATTAGATTAAACTGTTTGTACCCGGCTTAGCTATGACATGAACAGAGTTTGTTTTTTTGTGCAGTGCTTGTATGCTTTAATGGTTGTGTTAAAACATGTTTGTCACTAAATGTTCGCTAGACACAACTTAAAGATCACACCACCTTGACAGCATTAGCAGACAAGAAGTATTACTTGCCCACTTTACAGCATTAGACACATTCTTTGTCACTAAAACAAGAAAATCTAATTTTCGCTTTTTACACTGTGGCATTGAAGTAATTGTGGAACATAAACATTTTTCCTAAAAGTATTAAGTTTTTAGTTGTTTTGAGATTTTATAGAAAAGAAAATTATTTGAACAACCTTGAATGACAATTTAAAAATCCTCTAATTCAATCAGAATCAGCCATCAAAAATTTTAACCTTGGTTAAAAAAGTATAAACATTAACAAAACTCCTGTGTTTTATTGCATATTTAAGTTTCAAAATAATTTAAAAAGACTATTTTGCCAATTAGCCTTTTTACAATAAATGGCGAATAAAGCTCATGCAGGATTTCCACATAAACTTTGGGGCCAGCATGCCTGCAATTCAAAAATCAATCCATAGAATCACAGATGTAAACAAAAAAAATTATGGTTTGAGGTTGACACAGTAGTATTTCTAAAACTCTTGCCACTTTTTTAAACAAAGTAGAAAATGAACAATCTCAGTTTGTGTATATGCATTCAGTATGTGCTTTCAGTATCTGCTTTTAGTATCTGCTTTTAGTATCTGCTTTCAGTAACTGCTTTCAGTATGTGCTTTCCGTTTGGTTTCCTCAGTCAATGTCAACATTTTAGTTGTTTTGTTTTTTATAGAGAATTGTTCGACTTCAAGATGTCTTTGAAATTGATTCCAATAGGTTTTCTTATTTTTTATTTACATTTTATTTTTCATTTTTGTGTTCTCTAGTTAAGATTGTAGAAAATTCAAATGGCATTACAAAAAAAAAACAATTTCTTTAATTTTCAGCTTTGTTACAGTGCTAGAATATTGTGATGGTAATGACCTTGACTTTATTCTAAAGCAACATAAAACAATACCTGAAAAAGAGGTGAGGCATCATTTTTTACAATTTATATTATGTTAATAATAATTTTTTTTAAGAAAAACTTTTTTTGTTGAAAAGTTATTTTATTTTGATCCAGTTTTTTGTAACTCTTTACTACTGCAAGGTTGTAGCAACTAATTCACTCTAATTCATTTAATTTAATTCAACTAATTTTTATTTTTTTTAAACATCTTCGCTTCCAACAAGGCTGCAAGCAGCCACTAATTAAAGTTGGAAGTTACTGAAAAAGAAAAGACAAAGATTATAGAGCAAGATAACAATTGACGGACGACTTAAAGGATTGCAAATTGTATGAATTAGGAAAGCAAGATGAAGGAAGCGAATTCCAAAGAGCTGATGTTCGAGGGAAAAAACTAGACGAATAAGCATTTTTGGAGCACTTAGGAACAGTCACAGAAAAAGAATGAGACTTGTTAATTGAATGACGAGTAACACGAGAATGAATTTTAGTAGATGGCACAAGAGACACTAGCTCTTTAGAGCAGTGCCCATTATAATATTTGTAGAAAAGAGAAAGAGAAGCAACATTACGACGATGTGATAATGGTTGGAGGTTGGCTGCAAGAGCAGGTCCAACTATGTTTACAATGCGTTTTTGCACCTTGTCTGAAAGAGAAAGGCCATCATTAGAAGAACCGCCCTAGATATGGAAACAGTATTCCATACAAGGCCGGATTTGGGATTTATAGAGATAGAGAATAGAATCCGAAGTAAGAAAGTGACAAGCTCGATAAAGAGATGCAACCTTAGCAGATGCTAATTTAGCAATGGATTTGATATATGGTTTCCAAGAAAAATTGGAAGTAAGAGTTAATCCTAGAAGATGAAGAGTAGATGACTCATCAAGTACATCACCGTTCATAAATATAGGAAGATCTAAATTATTGTGATAATGATTGGCTGAAAAAAATTGAGTTTTATCTGTATTGAAGTTCACCAGCCACTGTGAGCCCCATGCTGTAGCAGAAGTGAGATCCTTTTTAAGCTCAAACGCCCCCTCCAAGCAATCAGAGAGTCTTAGTTTCTTATCATGACAAGAATAAATGGTAGTATCATCAGCAAACAATGCCACCTTAGATGTGAGAATATCTGGAAGATCGCTAATGTAAATTAAAAAGAGTATACAGCCAAGGATAGAACCTTGAGGAACCCCTGAAGTTACAGAATAAAAAGAAGAGCGCTGTCCATCGAGGACAACTTTTATACTACGATTGGAAAGTAAGGATTCAATGATCCTAAAGATGTTGCTGGATACACCATAAGAAAAAGCTTATGGAGAAGACCAAGATGCCAAACTTTATCAAAAGCTTTTGAAATGTCAAGAGCTATGGCCTTAACCTCTCCACCTTTGTCTAATGCACGGTAAAACCTATCAGTTATTACTGTTAGCAAATCAGCTGTAGAATGAGAAGATCTAAATCCATATTGATGGTCAGAAAGTAAGTTATTAGATTCAAGATGAGAAATTAAGTGTTTGTTAATTAAAGATTCAAAAACCTTGCTTATGATAGGAAGAAAACTAATGGGACGGTAGTTAGAGGAATCAGATCGCTCTCCAGAATTTTTGAAGATAGGGATAACAGATGCCGCTTTCCAGCAGGCTGGAAAACAAGACTGATAAGCACTTGTTGAATAGTTTTGAGAGTATAGACGACAGCTCAGGAGAACACTTCTGCAAGACAGTATCAGGTATGTTGTCCGGGCCACAAGCTGTAGAAGAGTCTAGGCAGGAAATAACTTTAGATACAGAAGCTGGAGTGATATGAATGTCAAGCAATCGATCAAACTGTTTGTTGGCAATATCAGGTAGAACGCAACTAGTGGAATCAAGAGATTATATTGATGAAAAGTTTTTAGCAAACAATTCAGCTTTGTCTTTAGGTGAGGTGACAAAGTCAGACCATACAAGAGAGGTGGAATTAAAGATTTGCCCTTATTATTGATACTATTAAAGATTCTCCAGAAGTCACGAGAGCCTAATTTTTGAGATGAGATACAAGATTTCACTTTAATGCTCACCACTCTGAATGGCCAAGCCATTCAGAGAGGTGAGTCACTGACAACAACTATATTAGCTGATGAATAAAGAGAGATGGCTTGGTCAATATGATCAGAAATAAAATCAAAAAGAGTGCAATCTTGAGATGAAGGAGAGCGATATAGAACAAAGAGAAAGGCAATAGAGTGAAGTGGTGCTAAACGAAAGCACATGAAAGAATAGTCTGTGGATTCAAACCTAGTTTCATGACAAATGGGTGAATTCTTACGAATGTAAATGCCCAGGCTAAGTATGTGACTATTGGAGTCTTTACAAATTAAAGGAAGATAACCATCAACACTAAGATCACAAGATGAGACAGCTGAACTCAAATTAGTCTCACAAAGAGCAAGTAGGTCTGGTGAACTTTGCAAGAGATAAGACTCAACAGAAGAAAAGTTACTTCGAAGACCACGAATATTAGTGAATGATAGGTTTTGAGAACTTGGTGATGACAATGGTTTTTTGTGTTTTATAGCTTTTGGTACTTTATTCATTTTTAAATTAGATTGAAGAACTTGACTCAAAGCATAGATAGTACTCAGAACACTGTTTAATAGCCCAAGCAATTGCCTCATTACTACTAATACAAAGGGCTCCAAATCTGGCCTCCGCAATGCACACCAAAAGTACAAACAGGGACACTATCTATGCGCAACATGGCACTGTTAATATTTTGATATTTTTCAGCTGTTGATGGTATCAGCCTCTCTGAGAGCTACCACAGAGTTCAGGAAACCTGACTACCAGCCGGCCTAAAAACCATAAAACTGAGTTTTAGAGCTGTACCCTCATTAGGAGATAATAGAATGAGTTGCCTAGTCATAAAAACAGAGACACAAGCAAAACCCATGCATTGAGTCAAAATGATCAACATTCTAAACTGGAAACAATGTATTAAAAAATACATTTGCGCCAGCCTAATAGATGAAGAAGGGGTGCGAGGCTGGTCAACATATAGAATCTGTTTACCCCTTAAGTCTTTGCCTAGGAGGCCTTCTACAAGACAGTAGCCGGGTGCATTTAACATCTGCCCAAAATGAGTATTTTTATCGAGACACTATCTCTAACCTTTACTCAACCAAGAGCCCCATTATTTTTATCGAGACACCATCTCTAGCCTTTACTCAACCAAGAGCCCCAAGGCAGGGGGTGTTTTAAGTCGAAGTTGGCATCTCCTAGCCTTTGCCTAAAATGACATATCCTACAAGGCAGCAGGACATGAAGCAGATTGTACTGGGTTACATGTTACCAGTAGTAGGATAACCTGACTATATATTAATTTAATTCAATTATATACATTAATTTTATTCAATTATATACATAATATATAATTTAATATATAAGTAATATAATATATAAATAATATAAATAATTTAATATATAAATAATATTAATAATTTAATATATAAATAATATTAATAATTTAATATATAAATAATATAAATAATTTAATATATGAATAATATAAATAATTTAATATATAAATAATTTAATATATAAATAATATAAATAATTTAATATATAAATAATATAAATAATTTAATATATAAATAATATAAATAATTTAATATATAAATAATATAAATAATTTAATATATAAATAATTTAAATGATTTAATATATAAATTATATAAATAATTTAATAAATAAATTATATCCATAATATATAATTTTATTCAATTATATACATAAATTTAATTCAATTATATACATTAATTTAATTCATCTAATTTATTCGTCCAAAGTTTTTGGTAATTTATTTTTATTATTTATTTTGTTTTATTATTATTGCTTTATTATTATAATTATTATTATTGCTTTATTGTTATAATGTGGTAGTGGTGTAGTGGTAGAGCGCTCGCTTCATGAGCGAGAGGTTCCGAGTTCGATCCCCACCACGTCCCTGGTAGTACCGCGCTCAACTTGTTTCTCCGTGCAGCGGCCTTGTTCGTCAAGGTTCGTGTTTCGGAGTTATAGAGTTGAGAGAGGGTTATAACCACAATTAAGTAGCCTTCTCATCTGTAGTGGCCTTCTGGGCCTTGGGGAGGTGAAATAACAAGAAAAAAGAAAAAAATTCTTAAAGGGTATATTATTATAAAGCATTATTATAATATACTTTTTAGTATTAACATTTTTATTTTTATAAGCATTTTTTTTAATATATATAAATGAGAGAATGGATTTTTGTTACTCTTTGTTGTTTGTAAAATGTAAACTTTAGTGCTTATGTTTTATATTAATTCAACAATTGATATGATGGATATTTGTTACTCATTGTTTTTTGTAAAATGTAAATTTTAATGCTTATGTTTTACATTCATTCAATATTTATTTTAATTTTAGGCTCGAGTTGTAATGATGCAGGTTTGTTTTTTGCTTCACTAGTATATTATTTTTTGTATTATTTAATGAAATTTAAATCATATGAGATGTTCCGTTGATTGGTGGCTCATGATTATATATATATATATATTTCAAATATATTTATGACAATAGAAGTTCTTCTTTTACATTTAATTTAAATAGAGTGTGAAGAGCTGTACTGCATTGAAAAATATTGTTTTTATATTTTTCCATTTTTATTTTTCATTTTATCAAGGAAAATATTCGAAGGAAATAGGATCAATAGTAAAATATTTTGGGAATTTTTCCTTGTAAAAAACAATGGTTTAAAGAAAATTAAAATTCATCGCTTATTTTTTTTTTTCAATCTAAAATTTTGAGCAAACTGCAAAAATACATTTACATTTATATATGTACTACTTAATGTTGCAATTTAAAATGTAGTACTTAATGTTGCAATTTAAAAAATAAATATTTTAAGGTTGTCAGTGCATTAAAATACCTTAATGAACGCAAACCCCCTGTTATTCACTATGATCTTAAACCAGGTAATTCTATTTTACATTATTTACATTATTACTTTTTATATATTTTTCTTATATATTTTTAATAATAAATAATATATTCAAGCTGTAACTGATAATTTAGTGAGTGTACAAAGTATTCTTTGGCAGCTATCTCATTATTTAACATAGTTTTCAAGTTTAGCTTTAAATGAATTCATAATAGCAATAATACTATTAGTTGGTATTTTATTTTAATAAAAAGATATTTTGCTCATTAAAATAAAGTCTGCGTAAAAAACTCATTATTTCACCATTAAATTTTATTTGATGGCTTTTTTGCTGATTGATAATTTATTAGCAATACACTTTTGACTGATTGATATTTAAAATATTTATTGGAGTTGAAATATTCATTTTCAATTCCATTAAATATTTTGTACATCTAAATTAAATCATCTTTAATTCATCTTTTATTCAAAAGTAGTAATCTTATATAATCTTTTTATTTTTATTATTTACCTCCTGAAGGCTGAGACCACTACAGTTAAGGAGGCTACTTCTTTTTATTCTGGTAACAACCATTTTCTCAACCCCATAACACAAACCTTGACAAAGAGGTGCTATGCAGAGAAACGTTAAGTGCAGTGCTAACAGGGGCATGGTGGGGGTTTGATTTTTTGAACTTATTGCTAACAAAGTGAACTCTCTAACACAACACCACTGTGTATTTCTAGTTATGTTGTTTTTTCACAATCATTGTAATCTAGTAGCATGGTACTAAACATTTTTTTAAACAATAAATTTATTTTAAGCTATGGAAACTACTGAGACACAGCAAATTCAATGTAAGGTCTAACAAAAGTTTTTTATATAGTTTTAATAATTCACTATAATTTCCTTTACTTGCTCATAAGGTTATTTGATTTTTCTATTTTATGTATATTTTGAATTAAAAATTTTTTTTGAATTGTTTTTTCCAAAAGGTCTAATTTTCCAAAAGGTCTAATTCCACATTTCTTGAAATTTTAATAGTCGCTAGTAGTTATTGGACTGAATTTTTAGTTTTCCCTAGGTCTATTTTTCCCTAGGTCTATTTTTTCCTAGGTCTATTTTTCCCTAGGTCTATTTTTCCCTAGGTCTATTTTTCCCTAGGTCTATTTTTCCTAGGTCTATTTGCAGGAGTTTACTTCTTGTTACAGAATCTACCCTTAATTATACATTGTGTTATTGACATTACATCATTAAAATATTTGCAAAATTATTAGGAAAATCATTAATGTAATAACAAAAAGTAAAGAACCTATAACAGAACCTTTTGGATTACCACTAAATATATCTTTCTAACATGAGTCTTTTTCTTGTATAATTACTCTTTGTCTTTTGCTTTTTAGAAATGCTTCAATTTGTTTTAACAATTTACCGGAAATCTCATAATCTTCAAAATTTATCTGTAGTATTTTATGGGTACAGAAATACTTTTGCAAAGTTTAAGTAAATCACGTTTTTTTGAAAAGAAATATTTTGAAACTTGCATTTGTTATTTACTATCAGATTCAGGTCATTTGTCATAATTCCGTTTTCACCGTGAAATGATTAAACTAATGATCGATTGCTCACTATTTTTGTATTAATTTTGGATTTTTCTTAGTCAATATCACTAAGTTTTTTTTATAATTTTATCTACCTTTTCTTGATTTCGTTTTGACTTTTAAAATCATTTTGTATTCCTTTACAAGAGATTTTTCCATCCTCACATTTGTTCTTAATGTCATGATTGAGATGTTTAGTAAATGTGTCACACTTACATGAATTATAATAATTTACATAAATTTACATAAATAATTCATAAAATGAATAATGATATACATTTATTGGGCTGATTTGCCATTAAAACACATTTACCAATCCATATTAAAAATAATTGAATAAAATTTTTTTTTCCTACAATAGTGTATAATTCCTCTCTCATTTGGAAAACTTTTATAATTTAAAAAAATTTAGTGACTTAAAATGAAGGCTTTCCAATATTACCCAGAACTTGATGTGTTTTAATTTGGGGCACTTTATTTTCAAGTCAAGAGTGTTAAGCAATTGTTTTTTGGATAATTGAAATGCCTAAAAGAACCATGCAAGAAACATCAAATGAATATTTATCGTATCTTTTGTGTTAAGCATGAGAAACTCATTTTTTATGGGTAGTTGTAAATAATTTTATATATAACTAAAAGAATTACTCATTGCTGAGAATAAATTGATTTTAAAAAATTAAATTTTGAAATAAACTGACAAATGTTAGACGATTTAAAATGATTTACTAAGTGTTTGATGGCCAAGTTTTTCAATAAAAAAAAAAAAAAAAAAAAGTGGTCAAGTTTTGCAATAAAATAAAATATCAAATCTAGTTTGATGGCTAGGTTTTACAATATAAATAAAATAGAAAAAATCTTGCTTAAGTGTTATTGGTTTTTGTTGCAAAAAGTTTTTTAAATTATGCATTTGTTTTAATTAAGATTTTAAGTATAAATCAATGATAAACAGTTAACTTTTTTAATATTATATACAAAATATGATATAAATTAATAAATAATAACAAACATAAAACTTTCTATTAGTGGATCTTATTTCTGTTATTCATTTCATATTAGCTTGTTAGTATTTAAATTACTTTTTCTTATTTTCGATTATTCATAGTTTAACTATTGATTGATTTATTTCATTATTAACAATATTATTTTTTAAGGTAATATTCTTCTTGGAAGTGGTATGGCAAGTTGGGATGTAAAATTAACAGATTTCGGACTAAGTAAAATACTACCTGAAGATACTGAATCAGACAGTATTGATTTAACTTCCCAAGGGGCTGGTACTTATTGGTATTTACCTCCAGAATGTTTTCTTGTCGGAAAAGCACCTCCAAAAATATCATCAAAGGTTTATATTCATTTTTACAAAGTTTTACATTAAAAAAAAATCCATTGCATCATTTTTATCACAACGATATCAATAGCAAAGTTATTGATTCAGAGAAATATTTATATCTTCATTAGATTATTTTTTGGATTGTTTTAATTTTAATAAATGTTTACATTTATTAAAATTATGTTTATTGTAAAAAGTAAGTGTATACCATGTTTCCACTAATATTCTATAACATATAACTTTTAATTTTGAACATAACTCTAACTTTTAAATTTGAAAAACATTTTTTTTTTTTTTTTTTTTTTTGTGATGAAAGTTTATACTAAAAACTAATTATAATAAATTATAATTTCACTTAATAATTATCAATTAGGTTGACGTTTGGTCAGTCGGCATTATTTTTTATCAAGCTTTATATGGTCGGAAGGTAAATTATTTACAATATATTTTCATTAAGTATATTTATACAGGGTGCGGAAAAAGTTCCCGTACAAAAATATAAACAGCAAAAACAGCAAAAGTTTCTGTACAAGACGAGAAACAAATTACACTTTAATTTAAAACAAAATAATATTAAAAAATACTATAAGAATACAAAGGAATACAAAGAATACTAAAAACACACTATATATTGAAAGAAATCACCCAACAAAAAATTTTTTTAATTATACTTTTGTACGGGAACTTTTTCCGCACCCTGTATATTTATGTATATGCATACATACGTACGTACATACATACAAAAATATATATATACAGTATCGGACAAAACGAGTGCAAACAAATAATGCTAATTTAGTTTCTTTATATAAAAGTGCTGCATTTTTTCAATTTAGAGAAATAACTATGTAACTGTTTAGAGACAAAGTTCTTCAAGTTTTATTCATCACAAAGTTCATTATTTGTGCACGAAAATTAATGAATTAATCAAAAGTATTAAAAAAAGTTGATTTCCTTCTGGACAAAACAAGTCCAACTCGACAAAATGTTGACCAAGCTGTATTTTGCTTTCAATATTTCGTGGCGAATCCTTAGCTGTCGATCACAGCTTTGCATCTTCGAGGCATAGATTCGATCAGGTGATCAATGAAACTTTGTGGAATCGCTGCCCAGGCCTTTTGGATTTGTTCAAACAGTTGATCCTTATTACGAACACCTTCACGATTAATTCTGCGGTTGACGATCTCCCACAGGTTCTCGATAGGGTTGAGATCCAGAGATTGAGGCGGCCAATCCATCACCGATAGGTGGTTGTCTTGAAACCGCTGCTTGACTACTTTTGCAGTGTGTTTCGGATCGTTGTCTTGCTGAAAAACCCATTTTATTGGCATATTCCGTTCAGCATGAGGTAACATAACATCTTTCAGGATATTTTTATACATGAAACGGTCCATTATTCCATCGTTTCGATGTATTGGACCTAGACCGTTAGCAGAAAAATAACCCCAGACCATTACATTGCCTCCACCATGCTTCACGGTCTTATGGCAGTAACGTAAATCGAAGCGTTTTCCGGCCGGTCGACGTACACGGCAAATGCCATCGCTTGATGTTGAACTTCGATTCATCACTGAACAGGACTGTTCGCCATTTCTGCAGATTCCATTCAATATGAGATGTAGCAAACAGGAGTCTTTTCTTCTGGTTTTTTAGTGAAATCAGCGGTTTCTTAGCAGGGCGTCGAGAAAACAATCCGGCTTCAACAGCACGTCGTCTGATTGTTCGTTCCGATACAGGCAGCTCTAATTGCTTTTGTATCTCGACTGATGATATCCAGGGGTCCTTCTTGACAGATCTGACGATCATAGAATCCGCTTCCCCGTAGAACGATATTTGGAACATAGTCTTGATACAATCCTTTTTTTCATGCAGTATTTATCACAAATACTTTTTTGTGACATTCCACTTACGTAATCGCCAATAATTTTCTTTCTTAGTTCCAATCCAAGACTGTCGGGAGCTATTTTTGCATTTGAAGTCATAAAAATAATCACACTTCTCAAGGCTTACCGTGCTACATTTACCTTGTGATGATACAATAATGCTCTGTGGAACACAACGTCTTGGTTGGATGTGGACTGTATTGATGTAATGAAACACTTGTTGTATTTCACTTCTTGTATTGATGTTCTTCGATAAAACACTTTGATGAAACTCACTTCGATAAACTGTCTTGATAATACTGACTGATTGACTTTCATATACTGACTGAATTACATGTCGATTTACATGTCTCTTATATAGTAAAATGAACCTGTTCTGGAAGATTCTAGATGCTTCTTTTCGATGCTTCTGGAAGCTTCGGATGCGTCTGGATGCTTCTGAATGTTTCTGGATATTTCTGGATGCTACTGGATGCTTCCAGATGCTTCTTCTGGAAGCTTCTGCATGCTTCTGAAAACTTCTGGAAACTTCTGGATACTTCCTTTAATTATTAAAAAACTTCTGTGACGTTGACACGGACCAGACTTAAGAAAATGAAACAAACCAAAAAAGTTGCACTTGTTTTGTCCGCAGCAAAATGGCACTTGTCAACGAAATTCTGCCTGTGTACTGTCACCTGTCAGCTGATTGCTCATGTCATGGCATGCTATGACTCCAGACTCCTGAACTGTTTGCTGTGGTAGTATAGTTCGTTTTGTTTTTAAGACATGTAAAATTAGGAACACTTTTTAGCATTGTTCGATGTTGGTTGCAAATGTTTTGTCCAATACTGTATATATATATATATATATATATATATATATATATATATATATATATATATATATATATATATATATATATATATATATATATATATATATATATATATATATATATATATATGTATATATATATATATATATATATATATATATATATATATATATATATATATATAGTCCATGACATATCTGATCATCTAAATAATAAGTATTTAACATTAGGAGTTTTTATTGATCTATTTAAACCCTTTGATAATGTAATCCATGGTAATCTGCTAAATAAATGTAAACATTATGGAGTTAGAAACAAAACTATACTCGGTTTAAAGATTGTCTAACAAACAAAAACCAATTTGATTTAATCAAAAGAATTAAATGCTTACTCAACTCTGCATGATTCTATTTTAAGGCTTTTATTGTACATAAATGACCCATATTTATTTTCAAATCTTATAAACTTAATTCTATTTACAGATGACTTCAATCTTATTTATTTATGCAACAATTTAAAAAAAGTGCTAAAAAACAGTTAGATAAATTTAATTAGTGGTTTGTACGTGACAAACTTTCATTAAATATGCATAAAACTAAAATTATTTTGTTCTATAAATTAAACTGATAACATACCATATTTTTATTATAAAATTATTATTAGAAAGAATCATCTTTAAACTTTGTGAGGTTGGATAAATATTTACAATAAAATTTTCATATAAACAAAAGTCTAGAAAAAGTATATCAAAAAATATTTGAATAATTTATAGAGCTGAACTATTTCTAAATTTTAAATCACTAAAATGTTTATATTTTGTTTTTATTAATAATCATACTGTAACATTACTTGAACAAGTACCATTTTTATAAAACTAAAAAAGCTTGTTAAATTGCATTTGGAGCTAATAGTGCAGAACTATGTTTCTGAAAAACACTGGTTTTTAAAACAGCTGTTTTACTGTTTTTTAAGTTAGTAAAAAAATTTTATTTATAGATAAGTAGTCATATTTAATACTAGGATGAGGACCTTTATTAATTTCCGTAATTTTCAACAATAAAATTGAGCAGGGTAGGAAAATTAATAATTATAATCCCCTCTCCCGCTCTTTATTAATTTTCACTTGTTATCAACAACAACAAAAATGTC
Organism: Hydra vulgaris; assembly: GCF_038396675.1. NCBI lineage: Eukaryota > Metazoa > Cnidaria > Hydrozoa > Anthoathecata > Hydridae > Hydra > Hydra vulgaris. The sequence goes on from NC_088930.1 coordinate 15,305,409, forward strand.
TCAAAACTAAAAAAAGTTGAAAAAAACTTTATCAGTCACTGATAAGAGTTAAAGATTTCAGTGTAAGCAGGCTTTAAAAATTGATGACCTTTATAAGATATCGTAAATTTCAATTTTTCAAAAATTAGATTTTCATTTATTTTTTATTATAACAGGTGATAAACTAAAAATCCAGACAAAGTTTAAAGGATCATGACTTCCTCATTTTTTAATGTTTTATAAAAGTAAAAAAAGTATTTTATAGAGAATTATTTAATTTATTCAATATAATATTCAATTTGATTCAATCACTCCATTTCATCTGACACGGTCAATCAAACTCTTGGTGCAACTAACTGTTTCTTGGATAACATTAGGATCAACTTTGGTCAAACAATACTTAATTCTTTCTTTAAGTTGTGAAAGTTTTCTTGCTTGCCAATTATTCTTATGCTCAAGACCTTTCAAAATTGACCAAAAATTTTCAATGGGCCTGCATTCAGGTAAATTTGGCGGATTATCTTTTTTTGGTACGATTTCAATATTTTTAGCCTTTAATTATTCCAATACGCTTTTGGCATAATGAGCAGATGCAAGATCTGGCCAGAACACAAAATTATAATTTAAATGATGCTCTTCTATAAACGGGATAAGTCTCTTTTGAACACAATGCTCTAAGTAAATAAACTGGTTGATAGCGTTGCTAGATTCTCAAAAATATGGTTTTGAGGTGCCTTTGGCTGAAATAGCGATCCAGATCATTATTTTTTCTGGAAACTTCTCTTTTTGGCTGTATTTTACATTCGGTAGAGTCAATAAAGTATCACTGGAGTTGTAACAAGCATTTCCATTTATCGAACTGTGATTTAGTAAAATACGGTTCAATGACCCATTCAAAGTCTTGGTAATTTTGGTAAAGCCGACTGCAGCAATTCTTAGCATCATTTGCTCATCTCACTTTGGAATCTTTTGCTTTTTATAACATTTGATAGCAGACTGATTTCTGAGTATTTTATTCACATACGGTTGCAAAATACTGAATTTACAAGCTATTTGCCTCTGTGAAATACTATCTTGATGGTCAAACATGGTTTTAAGCTTAGAAACCTTACTTTTTGGCATTTTTTTGGCTATACGACCACTTCCAGGCTTTCTTTCATGTCCAAATTTGTTTCCAGTGCGTTTTATTATGTCATAAATGGTAGTTCTTGGAATGTTTTCAGCAAGAAAATTCTTTACTGTGTATGTTTTGTCGAGACTTATATTTTCCAAATAAAACTCATACACACGTTTCCGCTGCTCATCTTCGTTTTTTTGGTTCACCTTCATTTTTAAATGATTGATTCAAATACTTTTTATGTTTTTCTAAAAAAAGAATATGTGAGCTAAATAAACATATTTTAATTATTATGTATACTTATTAATTAATTACTTACTTAATATTTTACTTATTTTAATACGAAGCAAAATTAACTTTAACTTTTTCCAGATTTTAAGTTATCACCCGTTAGAATAATATAATAATAATATAAGTTTATGTAAGGATGTTTAAATTATGATGAATCGGCTGTTTCATCATAAAATTCTTAAATGTTGTCAAAATCTTTGGGTAAAAATTTCATTACAACACTTTCGTTAGCAGGGAGTTTAAATCGGTCTTGAGCATCCATGGTGTGTTTAGAATTAGAGATGTTACGAATAGTGATTTTGTTGAATACCGAATATTTGGCAAAGTGCTTGGCTGAAGCATCAAATATTCAGTGACACATAGCTATATTGTTATTACACATCAAATTGTTTTAACTATAGTTATGCATAAAACTATTCTACAAGCTACTCAGAAAATTTACGAAAATAGCCACTTAAGATATATCTTGCATTTCTGATGTTGTTCCAGAAGTTGCTATAGATACATATAGCACAAAGATCTCCTAACTTATTAAAAATTATAATTTTACTACAATCTGACTTAAAGTTTAACTTTAATCCGAATGTCAGTTATACAATTGTCTTTTTTAATAGGAGGCTAAATCAGTGCCAAACAGTTGCAAAAACTGGCATAAGTGCGCCAGTAGAAGTTGCAAACATTGTCATAAGTGCCGAACAGTTGCAAATTGGCAAATTGTAAAGATTGGCATATTTGCAAACCGGCATAAGTGCAAAATTGCCAAGTGTGAAGCAGTTGCAAAAATTGCCATAAGTGCAATACCCTATGCCAATGTTTTAAAATTATTTTGGCACACTTATGCCAGTTTTTGAAAATTTTTTTAGCGTACATATGTCAGTTCGCACATAAGCCAATTTGTGCTTCGCACTTATGACAATTTGCACTTATGCCAGTTCGCACTTATGCCAAATCACACTTATGCCAATTCTTTTGGTACACTTGTGTCGATTTGCAATTATGCCAGTTTTTGTAACTGCTTCACCCCTATGTCAATGTTTGCAAATTCTTTTAGTGCACTTATGCCAGTTTGCACTTATGCTAGTTTTTGCAATTGCTTCGCGCTAATGCCAGTTTGCACTTATGCCAATGTTTGCAAATTCTTTTACTACAGTTCTGCCAATTTGCACTTATGAAATTCCCATTTATTCAGTTGACCCCTTTTTTATTAATGCACGGTTAATCTTTCTCAGTGAAAAGCTACTTGTCATGGATGAACCATCACCCATGTCTATCCAGCAAACATTCTATAGTGAAAGTTCAGTGAATCTAAAAAGGCCTTTTGAGCAGACCACAAAACATTTAAAACCTACCATATTATAATTCCTAAATAAGAAAAATGGTTTAAATTTGTTTTTGAGTTCGTTTTTTAATTAATCTAAAGTTATTTTGCTTTCTTTTAACAATATTTGAAAATATTTTTCATAAATAAAGTCCACAATATTTTCTCAGAATCTTGTGAAATACTTATAACAGATAAGGCTGACATGTAATATAGGCTTTATCTGATATGACATGTAAGGCTGCAATAAATCTTTATATTTAATAGTCAACTCATTTTTGAACCAGTAATCAATATCAGAAAAAATTTGACAACAGATCTAACTTTAAATTCATAAAGTGCTAAAGAGTTAGGTCCAACACATGAAATCAATATGTTAACTGATGTGGCGTTATATATTACAACTAAAATTTTATTTAATAAATTAATTTCCAAAATTACTTTTTGTAACATGTTATGAATCATTCTTTTTTTTAAACTTTCAATAATATTACTAAATTTTTTGATGTGTTCGAAATGCAAGTGCTAAAACAGTTTTTTCTCCCTTTACTTACCTTTATAACCCTTCATTTCCATTTTAGTTAACATTTTACTAGTTACCCTTGTGAATGGTTCAGCAGAATGGTGTTATCACTCATAGTACTGTCTTTTGAACTATTACTTCTGAATTTGTCTACATCAAATGATTGAATATCATTTATTTCAACTTCTGATAGGCTCTGTCAAATTACTGCATTGGCTTTTTTTTCATCGGCATCTCAGAAGACTGCTGAAATTCATAAAAATATTTGTCCAGATTTTTAAATTTAGTGTATTTATGCAATAAGTCAAATATTTTGTCTCAGCCACTTATGATACTTGTCTTCTTCATCCTAGCTACTTGTAATACTTGTTTCCTTATTCATACTTTGTGTCATTTTTTTTTTTTTTTTTTTTTTTTTTTTTTTTGTAATTTACTTCCCCAAGGCCGAGAAGGCCACTATAGATGAAAAGGCTACTCGTGGTTATAAACCTCTCTCAACTCTATAACTCCGAAACACAAACCTTGATGAACAAGGCCGCTTTGCAGAGAAACAAGTTGAGCGCGGTACTACCAGGGACATGGTGGGAATCGAATTCAGAACCGCTTGCTTCTGAAGCGAGAGCTCTACCACTACACCACTACCGCATATTTAAGTAATTTATTCACAAACTTATAACTATTAATTGCAACCTCTACTTTTCTTTGCACTGATTTGTCCAGAATACATGATATCGTCAAACTGATACTTACTATGTGCTTTGTCATAATTTTGAAAGTTTCGTTATTGGTTTATCAATCCCATATTACTATATGTCAACAGTTTAACCCAAGTTATTATATGTCAACAGTTTATCCCATATTATATTCTCATACACACGGTTTCTTGACTTGGAATTGTTGGGAAGGTCATAAATTTGACTGATTTAATTACCCTATGATATTCATATACATCTTAAATAAATTATAGATTTAAAATCATCTAAAAAAAAAGTTTAAATTTAAAAATATACAACAGATAAAAGTTAAAGTTATATGAATTTCAAATACCATGTTTTGTATCAGATTAACTATCAATTTTGTTTGTTTTTTACATTAATTTTTTGTATTTTTTTTTTTTTTTAGGATAACGTTTCTTTTTAAATATTACTTTTTAAATAATCTTTGATCATTCAATATATTATGCTTTTTATTAGTTTTCTACTTGAATGTTTCATAATTTTAAGAGTATTATAGAGGCTGGGGAGAGGTTCCAAAATATTTTTATGACCTTTTTAATTTACATGACCGTAACAAATCTAAAATATTTATAAGGATTTGTATTAAAGTATTATTTTTCGAATATATCACTTAATTAAATCATGAATTTTTGAATTTCAAATATTCAATATCCAAAATTTAATGTTTTTTTATAGCCTTTTGGTCATAACCTTTCTCAAGCAAGCATACTAGAACAAAATACAATACTCAAAGCTACAAACATTGACTTTCCAAGTAAACCAACTGTTAGCCAAGAAGCGAAGGTATTATATTTAAATTTTATTCTATAGAAATATCTACTTCTATTTTTCTATTTGTATTTAATCATACAAATGTTGTTTTACTTGTTTATTTAATTGACCAAATATTTTTATTTTGTACTATTTTAGAACTTTATTCGAAAATGTTTAACTTATAAAAAGGACGATCGTGTCGACGTATTTCAGCTTGCAGAAGATCCGTACCTTAAAGCTAAAAAATCGCAAGCTGAAGCTAAAAAACTTGAACAATTAGGTTCGGGAAGTTTGACCTCGATTAGCATTCCTCGCCCCTTGTCATCAAATAGTTGTGAGGGGCCTTCAATATCAAATTAATCTTTATCAAAATGTTGGTTAGTTAACTGTAAGATTGTATTATGGGACATCGATGGTTTTTTTGCAACTTCGTATCCAGTCCGGAATTATCTCCAGTATTGAAAATGAAATTTTCTTGATAATCTCGTAGAGTAGCAACAAATACCGTTCAAAAATGAATTGGTCACATTGTTAAAAACATTTAGAAAAAATTCAAATTAGAATGAATAGCGTTCTTCAAATGTCAGTGTTGTTTTTTGTTTGTTTTTTTGTTTTTGTTTTTTTCAAATTTTTGTTTTATTATTTTTATTGAAAACCAAATAAGCCCCACAAACAACAAAGCAAATAGCTCCTGTTATTTTATACATTTTAAAATGCCATAGTTTAACTTTTTTGTTGTTTTCCTAAATTTTTTTTGTTGCGTTTTTTGCAGCGATCGATCCGAAATAATTTTGCGCTTCCGATTTCATACTTTGAAATGGAAATAAAACATTGTAAAGATAATTTTTTTAATGTTACAATTAAGTTTCAACAGGTTTTTATTTTTTGATGCCTCATCCTAAATTGTTTACCCGAGTAAATAAGAAATTTTTTGTTTTGATAAATTGAATCAAATATTTAGATGTTTTGGTTCTACTTGGTGCTTTTTTTATTTTCGCTGTCTTTTATTTGCAATTGTTGTTGTTGTTTTTTTTCTCTTTCTTTTTTTTTTTGTTTTAAAATTTAATTGAGTGTGGTACTCGTAAAATTTAATTGAGTGTGGTACTTCGTGGGTTTAAATTTTGTACCTATCGCTTAACGCACTAACTGAGGAGCCAATTTGTAAAAACGCGTCAAGTCCCGAGTAAACTGATTTTGAGAAAACCACGAAAAACTAAACTACTTTTACTTGCGCATCAACAGAAATTGATTTTTCTTTGTTCAATTTCATGGCCAAACATTTAATTGGTTAAATATTTAAATAGATGATTTTTTTTGTGACAGCGCATTTTGCAGATAGATTCCTCAATTCGTCAACGCATCTTACAATAAAAATAAAAAACTTAAAAGAAAAAATAACTTGGTCTTTAGTGGTAGTAGAAATATTGTACAACAGTTGTGCGACTTTTTTCTTACAATTGTTGCAGAAAATGATTGGTTTTTATTTCCATAACAATTGTTTTACAACATATTTTGTTAAACGACTGACATCAACTTACGCTAAAAAATGTTTCCATTATAAAACAAAGTTGTTGAGCAACTGTTGTATGACATTCCTTTAACTATTGGAAACCAAGCTTCTGATAGTGTTTTAAAAAGCACTCATAAAATTGGTTAGACAAAAGTCGGAGCATTCTTTTTTGTTTATAATTGTTTTTGAAAATATTGTACAATAAATGTCTGAAATTAAAATTTGAAAAATTTATATCATAAATTAAAATTTGAAAAATTTTAATTTATGATATGTATGTATGTGTGTATATATATATATATATAAATATATATATATATATAATTATGGCATATTTCATATAAGACACCACAATTCAGGGCAGACGACACGGTTTCTAAAAAAAGTCCTCTATATCTAGAAATGCTAAAATATTCTTAAAATAAAAATTCATAATTCACGGCATACATTCATACCATGTTGTAACCACATTTAATTTAAGAGGGTTAAATACTTCATATGGTCATGATTTTTGAACACTTAGAGATTATTCTATTAAATTTATCGATGAATTTAAATTTAGTTTAGAGTGGTGGAAAAAAAATTATCAACTTGTTGCTCTCGCGTTTGGGAAATTTATTTTCAATTCTTGAGAGTTGCAACTGTATGCGTTTTTTGTGCAAAATTCCAGCAACAGTGTAAAGTCAAACAAGTATATTTAGATAAAGAATCTACCTTCCTTTTCTAAACAGAAAAGGGATCCAAGTATTTCATCTGTTGAAAAACTAACCAATCTCACACGGATGCCGACAAACCGTCAAATTCTTGGAAACTTCACTTTTCTGTTCAACAGCGAAAAACCGCGACTGGATCGAATCAAAATTATGATTATGGATATAGAATTGCTCTGGAGGGAAATTCTAGACTTTTCACTATTATCTAGTGCACTCATCAGAAAGATGCTCAATAGTCTGATTGATCCATATGACAAAAACAAAAAGAAACCGTCTGATAAATTCACTGCAACACTTTCTCAGTTATTTGATGTCACTAACGTTAATGGAGAATGGAAGAGCACGGAGGATAAAGAGCTCTACCAGAGGCAAGTTAAGAGTGGAGGAAAGATTGGTTATTCAATGGTCAAACAAGCCCCTCTGGAATCAATCCACCCAAAAAAACGAATCCGACTATCAACAACTCAACCTCAAGCCAGCTCTTCTCAATCCCAACCCACACAAACACGTGAAAGTGACTCAGAATCTTCACCCGAGTGGCTAACCTCTTATTCCACGTCATCTTCTCCTGTATGTATACTGAAGTATCAAAGATCAAGCACTACAATAGCGGGTTTACTAGTACTGAAAAACAACATTTCTACACATAAAGCACATGACGTTCTTGCAACCATTGCTGAACATGGTAATGATGTGCCGGTTCCAAGTCAGGCGGGTGTCTGGAAATGAGTAACCTCTGAAGGACAGAAAATGAAAACCAAAATTGTTCAAAAACTTCAAAGCAAAGATCCCTATTGTCTCCAGTTTGATGGTAAAAGAATGCAAGGGGAAGAGTATCAAGTCGTTCTGCTGAAAAATTTGACAACCGAAATCAAACTCGGTATTCTTAAATGTGAGAGTGATTCTGCCGCGGCCATTCACAAGGAACTACATCAGCTAATTAATGAATACGATGCTTGGGAAAATATTCGCATGATAAACTGCAACACGACCGCAGTAAATACTAGTCGTTTGCACGGGATTGTAAAGCTCATACAGGATGATGTCTTGAGCAAGGGGTTTCAGAAGCCACAATATATTGGCTGTCAGTACCATGTCCTCGACCTCCTTCTGAAGTATGTTATGGATTATCTTATTCAAAAGCCAATGACCAAACCAGAACTCAACTATTCCTTCATTAACAAACTAACAGAAAACTATGTCTCTCTTCAGGCTGATTACCACCTCGTTGCGACAGATGATGTTAACACAGGCGAGAACCCTGGATGGCAAGATGGTTTTAAGTTCTTATATGAACTATGTCAGGCCTATTGTCATTACAAAACAACTTCACGTTGGTCTAGAATCAGCTGGAAGAAACTCCCAAATTTATACCAGGCAAGATGGAACTCACGTACGATATATGCTATTATAGCATTATTTCTGATACCAGAGTGGCGCAGTATCCTCGCTCCAGCATGCGACTCCATCTGCTACAAATGGACAAATGCTTGGTTCCATTCACAACACTACAATGAAGCGTCCTTTAATGAACTGTTTACCTCACTCATGAAGATAAAATGCAAGAAAGCAGTTAAGTGTTTGGAGACGCATTGGTCAGTCGAAGAGTCATTAATTGACATTCCCAGATCTAACCAAATTGCTGAACGTGCTGTAAAAATTACGGAGGAACTTTATGCAAAATCAAGAAAAATTGAATTTTTAAACCTGAAGTTCATAGCAAAAACTATTTTTTAAACATTTACTTTTTTCAACTCAAATTTTTATTTTTACTATATATGGGCAAAAAGTTATGCTTGCTTTTTTATCTATCAAAATTTAAGTGGACCCCAGAAAAAGATTACATTAGATAAAAAAATAAAAAACAAAAATAAAAGTAAAAGTTTAGTGTATTAGCATAATTTTAAAGACAATGTAAACAATAAAGTTGTTTTTGACTGTGAAGAGTACTGATTTACACAAACAATGTAATTTGAGTCATCCTTACAATAAGGTGTTAGTATTTTGTATACTAACACGTTATTGTAACTAGATTGTATTTAAAAAATTATTTCAATATGAGTAAAAAATTATTTCAATATGAGTATTTTAAAATGTAAAAAAATATTGCTGCAATTCAAATAATATTAATAAACAAATTTAGACAGATAATAAGTGCCTAATAAAGAAATAACTTTTATCGGATAATTATTTATTTTAATTTATTTTTTTTTGTTATTGCTTATATTGGTTTTATAAACACATTCACTTTTAATGTGGTACCAGGGTAAAGGCGAATTTTTTTAACAAAAAATTGAAAACTATCAATAGATTTTAACTATTAATGAACTTTAACTATTAATGAACAAAAAATTTATAAAACAGCACTAAAACATTTTTTAAGTGATGACGTCATAATTTATGCGCATAATTAGTGTTATTTTACCCCCAAAACTGCTTATTCTTTTATCTAATATAATTAACTAAAAAATAGTCAAACTGTTTGAAAATTTGAACATGAATTCTTTAATGTAATTAGAATGTTGTTTATGAAACAGAATTTTTTTTTAACCTTTTTTTAAATTTACCAGGTTGACATTCAAACTTTAAGATAAAAATTAGGGGAAGTTTGGGACCGAAACATGATAAAAATGAGTTTAAAAAAAAAAATTTAAATTTTACTTCATAGACAACATTCCTAATATATTCATCTGCAAAATTTCAGTCCATTATCTATTTTCTATGAAAAGTTATTTTTTCTGCAAAATTAAGATTCAGCGAGAAAAAAAAAGTTGCAAAAAAGCTAACATAAGTTTTAAAAAAGAAAATTTTGTGATTATATAGGTAACATAAACTTAAATATAAACGTACAGCTTATAGCTTAATATAATTTTATTATGAAGTCAAACTTCTTTTATTTCAATATGCGTTTTGCAAAAAGTCGAAAATCTTCTTAATTTTAATCAAATTTGCCCTTTTTTAAGGTGGTTTACCAGGAAATAAATTTTTTTTGTCAAATTGAATTTTTTTTTTCAGAATATTAAATAAAATAGTTTCATTAGCGAAATTTAGTTACTAGTTATGAAAAAAAATTTGAATTTCTGAAATTTTTTATAAAAAACATCAAAATTTAGCCGAAAAAGGCATTAAACTGTACACATGGGTGAAATAAGAAAACTCAAAGATAAATTATCTTTTTCTTTCAAAATTTTGCACAAATAATCTTGCTTATATTATCTAGTTCTTGAACTAAAATGAAGTTCATTGTACAAGTAGAAAGGCCAATTATTAAAATTTGCTATAACTTACATCACTTTTCAGGGGGTCTACATAAAAAAATCATGAACAACGAGTAATAACACTGTAAATAGAGCACCTTATGTCTTGATTTTAGTTCAGTCTCCAGATCTAAGTTATAACTGCAAATGCTGAAAATTTCAGCTCCATATCTTAAACCGATCTGGAAATATCTTGTTCCACGTAAAGGTAAATAGCAAAAAATGACATATTGAGAAAACAGCATTCTAAAAATATAAAGATAAAAAACAGTCTAAAAACTTCCAGAAGCATACGATTTTTTAGCTTTAAGTTCTTGTTCTTTATCAAACCAGCCTTTAGATAATCCCCTTAATTGAATTCTTCTTTTTTTAATAAAAGTTTTTTCTTTTCTCTCCATATTACAAACATGACGCTTGTCCTTTTTCAATGAACCGGTTACAGTCTTACCACTGTGTGGTATATTTAGATACTCAAAAACGCGTTTAAGACCAGATGTTCCTTCATTAAAACTCAATATAGCTGAATTCACTCTAATGTCAAGGGTAGCTTTCTTCACAAACACATTTTTGGGACACCTAGACCAAATTACATTATTGATCCCTTCATTGGAATTTTGTGTTTCTCCATGAACACACTTTTTCAATATTTGGTCATCACTTAAATCATTGAAATCACCTAATATAATATCATGAACCCATATAGGTAGATTAACTTTTGGTTTATAATTGTCATTTCCCTGGTCATCTTCTGATTTTTTCTACTTACATCAACTTTCAGGTCCTACAGGACATAAAACATGGCGCTGTGATTGACTGTTGAAAACGGTACAGTGAAAAAGTACTGCTCTAATGTTCTTTTTCATTTGGTGTATCTTTTGTGTATCATTTAATTTGCAATTTTTAGCAGTTTGGCGAATAGCCATTCCAAAATAGTTCTGGATGATATTCACTGCCCTTTCTGTCAGATTATTTTTTCCAGTTAACTTTAGCCCTCCATGTTTCTCTTCACGACGATTACAGAGACGGGTTCTAATTCTTTTCTGAATGTGTCCAATGCACTCTAACTTTTCTGGTTTGATATCATACCCAGCGTAAGGATCACTTGCTACTACATAATTAAAAGAAGAGGGGTCCCCATCTCCAAGATAGTATATGAGTCCATACAATTCCAATGAGCGTTGAAAGATGTTAAGTGCACCAATCCTTTCCATTGCCCCTGATAAGTTTGTGTGGTTTAAAGAACAATTGTGATTTGTTTTCCAGTTTTCATATTTAGAATGTTGTTTTCTGTTAAACCAAATTTGGCAACCTTGCAATACTTGCTTAATACATCTGCAAACTTCATACAATCTTTAGCAGCAGAATCATAAGCAGCTTGAATCAATTTATGATTATGTTGAAAAGCATTTACATTCATGCAACTCATATTTGTAATATAAGCGAAACGACTCATAGGTTCATGCCCTTGACCAATCTCACAAAAAGCAATAATCATTCTTAAGTTAATATCAAATGCACTCCTGTCTTTACTTTGTGTGCTTTTGTCCGCAGTATTACTTGTAAAAGTGCACCATTCATATGAACATAATGTGCATTTGATTTTCAAACTGTATGAAAATCCCATTCTCTTTGAATCATCATTTTGTATGGTTACTCCATTTTGACAATCTGGTCAGCTATTAACTTGCATTAATATTTCTTTGAGAATAGGAAAATACATAATTAAATTAAAATCATCTGAACACTGTTTTTCATTCAATTTAAATTTGCTAAGCTTTTTAGCACTACATGATTTTTTTAGTAAAGTTGTTGTTACTATTTCGGTTTTACTTGCTTTTTGGAACTTGTTCCCAGCGAATGTCCTCTTCACTTTTCTTAAATGATTTTTTTTATTTCCCATTACTTTTTATATTAGCTATATTTAAATAATAAAAAGAACTAAAATCCATAAACAACTTCATTAGTAAAGGTAAACATAAATATAAAGTTTTGTCATTTATTCATCTCTTATATAACACTGAAAGTAAATGAAGTTTGTTTATTTATTTTTAATCTACGGTATAGAACAGACTTAACCATCATACTAAAATTCAATTTTTTGAAAAGTATGCCAAGTATACAAAAATGAGTCCAAAACAAGAAAGAAAAGCGTGTTGATAGGGGCCGTTGCTATAGAAAATTATTTTAACCACCTCGTTTAAATCTTAAAATAAACCTTTTGTGTTTATTTTTCTAAAAAACAGATTTCAGAAATGAATTCAGGGATAATTAATTATCTTAAAACAATCTAAACTGAAATTTTAAAAAATTTGAAAAATAAAAACTTTATTTCCTGTAAACCACCTTAAAGACATAACAAAGCTAAGGTCTTCAAAAAAAATTTTTTAAAGACCTTAACAAAGCTGCAAGCAACGAGCAAAAAGAGAGTTACAGCAAAAGAAAAATAAAAGTTTAATAACCTAAGACTTATGAACCAAAAAATGAAAAGCGTCAGATAATACTTTTTTATTTAGGATATTGTAAGTGCAAACTTTAGCAAAAAGACAAAGGACATCAGTTCAAGAATCATTACTAAAGACATCACAAAACAAATCTCAGCTTTAAGGTAGAAATAAAAAGTGCATTATTAAGGTCTGATGTACATAATTTAATACTTAAGGTGATACTTCTTGAATGAGATAAAACGTTTTAGTGAGATTCTAGCATAGTTAATAAAGAAGAACAAGGAAAACCTGAGCGCAAATTAGGATCAAGAACAAGACATAAATTAAGGAGAGAAAGTAAGTGAATAAAGTTTTTCAGGAAATAAGTCAAAATAATTCTGTTTAAAACATTAAGAACAACAATTTTGGGGTTTAGTGCCAGCAAGGTTAGTGTTACTGGAGTCCATCTATTTTCTACAATGCGCGTTAAAATTACCATGACAACACATCAATATACGGAAATTTTTTAAATTTACTAAAGAGTTACTTAAATAATCGTAAGCAGTTTATCCAAATCGATGGTTCCTTGTCTACAAATTTTTTGAATATAACCTGTGGAGTTCCACAGGGATCTATACTGGGACCTCTTCTTTTTCTTATTAATATTGACGATTTCTTTAAAGCCACTAAATTAACGACAGTAATGTATGCTAATGACACTAATCTTTTTTTGTCGAATTGCAGCTCTTTATTAAGATATGAACACTGAGTTAGTAAAAATCTCGAACTGGTTTAAATCTAACAAAATTTCAATTAACATTGAAAAAACAAAAAGGACTCTCTTTTATCCAAAATCAAAAAAGTAACTGCTACCAAGGGATTTGACTTCATTATTTATTGATAAAATACAGATAGAGAGAGCAAGTGCTATTTCCTAGGAATTCTAATCGACAAAAACCTTACATGGAGAGATCACATTACAACTCTATGTAACAAAATCTCAAAAAATATTGGAATAATATACAAAGCAAGAAACTTTGTTAAAAAACACAGTTTAGTTCAACTTTTTTACTCATTTATCCATTGCTATATTAACTAAGCAAATATTGCTTGGGGTAGTGCTAAAAAAAGTAAGTTAGAAACCATCTATCGGCAACAGAAGCATCTTGCACGTGTAATTAATTTTAAAGATCGTTAAGCTCATGCAAATCCTCTCTTAACTGAAATGAATGTTCTTAATTTATTCCAACAAAATGTATTTAATGTTCTTTGTTTTATGTTTTTTGTTAATTAATATATTTTGTAAACGATTTTTAGATACTGTAAACGGTTTTTGAAAATTTTTAAATATTGTAAACGGTTCTCGACGACAGGACTACTAGGCCCTCTACGAGTATCCGTGTTTTTATATTTGATTTATGTATTACGATTATTTTTTATTTTTACTTGAATATGTAAGAGCAAAAAAAAAAAATAATAATAATATGAATAATGAAAAAATGGCTACTTTAATTTTATTAGATATAACATTGAAAGAGTGCAGTCATGGAAAGGAGGAGGACAATGAAAAACAAAGAAAAAAGCTAATCGAAACCATATTAAAAAAGTAAAGATCCTATTTTAAAACATATGAGCGAATATTAACACAATTTAATGCCAAGCTAGTGACTACTTGGGTCCTTCTTAGTGACTACTTGGGTCCTAGTTACTAGTTGGGTCCTTGCAAATCAAAGAATAATAGCCATTAAGAGTGAAATTCGAAGATGAAACAAAGTTAAATTAGTTTCACAAAGAGCAAGTAGGTTTGGTGAGTTTTGAAAAAAAAATAGATTATAATATGATGAGAAGTTACTTCCAATATCAAAAATATTTTTGAAATACAGATTGAAATAATTTGCTGGTAATTATGGTCATTATGCTTAATATTTTAATGCCTTAAATTATTAGAAAACTTTAACCATTTATAGATAGCGTCTTTCGAAAAAGTTTTGATAATCAACCCAGTTTGAAACAAAAGAATCTTTTTGTGGACTCAACTATTTACACCAAATGCACAAACAAGAACACAAGCTCTTTAGGTAACAGACTACAAGATATAACTTAGTCTTTTTAAATTTAATTGCTACCAAAGAATTTTAGAATACTTAAGCAATTTGTTTAAAATATCTAATACCTATAAGTATAAAAGTTTAATAGAAATAGTTAAAAACCGAGTCAAACCGCACACTTATCAATAAATAGAGAAAAACCGAGTCAAACCGCACACTTATCAATAAATAGAGAATAACTGAGTCAAACTGCACACTTATCAATAAATAGAGAATAACTGAGTCAAACCGCACACTTATCAATAAATAGAGAAAAACCGAGTCAAACCGCACACTTATCAATAAATAGAGAAAAACCGAGTCAAACCGCACACTTATCAATAAATAGAGAAAAACCGAGTCAAACCGCACACTTATCAATAAATAGAGAATAACTGAGTCAAACCGCACACTTATCAATAAATAGAGAAAAACCGAGTCAAACCGCACACTTATCAATAAATAGAGAAAAACCGAGTCAAACCGCACACTTATCAATAAATAGAGAATAACTGAGTCAAACCGCACACTTATCAATAAATAGAGAAAAACCGAGTCAAACCGCACACTTATCAATAAAATTAAATAACCTTTTTTCATTAAAAAAAATTTTTTTTTATTAGATAGGTAATAAAAAACTACATAAGATAATATAAATATATGTTAAAAAAAAAAAAAATTATCGAAAATATTAAATGTAAAGAAAAAAAATTGTGCGGTTTTAGGCGACATTCTGATAAAACCGCACGCTTGAGAAAACATTGAAATTTTTAAATTTTAGCTTCTTTTTTATTATTTTTTACAAAGCAACTTATATTTAAGAAACTATATTTAAAGTTTATACATTTTATGCAACAAAAAAATTTAGTTCTCACTACTTATTTCTTTGGTATATATTGGTATAATATATAATATAAGTTTATATAATATAGTTATTAATAACTTTATTATATTATGTTAATAATATATAAAATAAATTATTGAAGGGACAAGTTTGGCGAAAGAGACAGTTTGTCCGAGGCGGCAGTTGTCCAAGTGGAACCAAAGAAAAAAAATCTAAAAAAATAAAATAAAAGGGTCCTTCACTTAAAATATAGGGAAATTTTGAGAAATAGGGCGCTGACCTGGTTTTCTGTTTGTGTCTACAAGCAGTCATTGATGAATAACCAGGAATAATAAAAGTAGAGCGTGAACCTGATCTTAAGCTCTCTTTATTTGTTATAATTTAGTTTATGGAGCGTTTCTTACAAATTGAATGTTTATAGCTTCTTACAAATTAGCTATAAGGACCTGGCAAAAGGGTCACACAACGAGTGAATCTAAAAACTAGAAATGACAAGATCAAAAAATGACAATTAAGAAGTTCTTTCTTCCGAAAGAGTATAATTAGGATTCAATGCAAAAAAGACAGAAGTTCCTAAAAATAAACTTGGTGTGATTAAAGATTCTGGCAGATCTAAGGTTTTTGAACTTCAAATGAAAGAAAAAAAGCTAAAAAAACTAGGTCTGGTTGAGGCGTCGAATAAAAGAAACGAAAAAAATCTTTAAAATAGAATTAATTACTTTTAAATTTAGCAATATATCAATTTTTTCTTGTTGCAGACTCCGCAATTATTGACAAGCACAAGGTAAAGCTGTTGAGGAGAAACTTCAATATCGTCGGCGTTTTTCAAAAGATTACAATGAAGGTCACAAACATAAACTTGTTGACTATAATCCTCTGTTACCATAATTCAATCATAAGTATAAATAACTAAAGATATTAGTTGAGCAAGTTAAGTGAAAGTGATATAGAGCTTTCAGCATATGTAAAGTCTCTAACTTCTATATCGCTACAAGAACAGAGACAAAATGTTCGTTAACTAAGCAAACATATTTACTTTTTTAATACATTAAAACAAATAAATGGTATTAAAAGGTTGTACTTTGATACTTTAAAATAATATTTTTATAGTATTTAAAATCACATAGCTTCTTTAGTTTAACCTGACATCAAGCGTCCGGAATTACCCGCCGTCCGAGGCTACCCGACTTTCTCCTATACAACGTGCACCCTTAAAAAATATGACATTTTTTACTATTAAAAATAAGATTTAAAAAAAAGGTGGAAAAAAAAAAGTAAATTTAAAGTAAAATTTCAACATATATTATTAATTAAAGTTTCAAGACCTTGTGAAGCGCTTTCAGTGTTTAGACTTTTTTTATAATAATAATACTAGTTTATTCATTAAATTCTTTACTATAAAAATGGTTTAAATAAATGTTGTACCTTAAATACAGAAAAAAGTAAACTAAATCTATTCATTTTTAATTCAATCAAATATGACATTTTTCCAACAATTTGAATCAACTCTTTGCTCATCAAAACGCTCATCAATTTATCGGGGAGGGGGAAGGGTATTTCAAGTTATAGTCAGTTTTTTGAAAAATCTAAATTTTGAAAATATCGGCTAGTCGGGTAATTGATACAATTCAGTCAGGTGATTTTTAGTTTTAAGGTCCATTTAAAAAAAAAAAATTATTTATGTAAGTCCGTAATTTTTTCATTTTATTTCTAGAATCGCCTTTGCTTGCAAATACTGCAAATTGCAAAGACATTATCTTTGAATGTTGGAAAGTAATGATCACGTAAGTTTCTTAACGAGGGGGCTGTAAAATTTGTACCGTTGCATCTTTTGAATACATAAATATTATAAAACGAAATTTAAACCCCTTCCATGTAAATAAACTTTACTTTTAAAAAGTAAAAAAATAAAGTTTTATTAACTCATTGCCCTCATATTTATGGTAGGTGCGGCAAATATTTTATTTATGGTAGGTGTGACAAATATTTTATTTATGGTAGGTGCGGCAAATATTTTATTTATGGTAGGTGCGGCAAATATTTTAAGATATTTTTGTTTCAAGGATAAAATCACAGTAATTTTTTACTAAACTTTCAATTTTTTACATAACATTCTCAGCGAAATGTATATCATATTTGAAACATAGAGCTCCACCGAGCCTGCTTTCAAACCATGGGTTTAAGTAACTTCAAGTAACGCACAGAAAAGGTTTTATAACATCGACCTCACGTGTCGATGCTATAAAACTTTTGACTAATGTAAAATGCTACCGGCAATAATTAATTTACCATTGTCATTAAGCTGGGTGAATAAAAAAAAGCAACTGCTTTTACTCAGTATTTGGTCAGGTCTACATGAAATTTTTTTTAGCTATATTGCTCAAATATTTGTTCACGTAAAGCTGGACTTAACTTAGCGTTTTTAGAGTAAAATTCACGCTTTACATGAATATAAATTTAAGCGAGTTTGTTAAAATTTTTATTGAATAATTACTCCAAAAAACCAATTGTTTTTTTTTTATTTGCCCGGCCTAATTAGTTTTGTCAATTTTATAAAATATTTTCAAAAATTACCGGCAATAAAATTTATGCTGTCGAAAAATATTTTAACGTAGAAAAATGTTCTGGAGGAGCAGCGAACGGAAATTTTTGTTGAAGATTTAAAGGTATGAATATTTAGTTGTAGAAACCTGTGGTTAAGAATGTTTTTGAATCTTTAACTCAAAAACATTTTATTTTTAACAATTATTTTGTGTCTTGAGAATGTTATTTATCCAGAAGAAAGATTTCTAAAAAAATTTAGGGTATAGATATCTACAAAATGTGATGCGGAAAAGTTTTATAACATTGAAAAACATTTTACAACTCAAAATTTGCGGCTGTAAAAATTCCCAGAGTAAAACTTCCGCCGGTAGCATTTTATGCCGGTAAAAAGTAACATCGACCCCTGGACGTGTTTTAAATGTCTAAAAAATATTAAATAACTTACTAAAATGCATTACATCGTATACAACATATTACAATGTATTTCATGTATTAGAACGTTACAACGTACCGAAACGTATTACAACGTTTCAAAACGTTGTGATACGTTTAAGTACGTTTTCTAGACGTCTTAAATACATCTTGTGGCATGATGATTAAAGTTTTTGATAACACATATTTAAGTTCTAAATAACATATCTATATTTGTATCGTAATATTCGTTTGTGTTTTTCATAGTTAGTTAAAATCTATTCACTCATCTAATTTTAAAAATGTTTTTAATTTTATAGAATGCGATTGCGCTGGTCAACTTTAAAAATTTGACATAGAGAATAGATCCGCGTGAGTATTTAAATGCTGCAGATGTTTATTATATTCTTTGTTATTTTACTAAAAGTTTGTAGTTAAAGTAGATTAAAATGGAAACCGAAGAAGATACAAGAGAAACGTCATCGGTAAAAGTTAAAGTTAATTTAAATACTTTATATTTTTTCAAACTTTTTAAATTTGAATTTTATTTAAACTTTTTTCAAAAGAGTGTCTGAAAATAATTGTTGTATAAGATCTTTTCAATAAAAAGTTTTTTCTTAAGGCAATTATTTTTTTTGTTTCAATTAAATTAAGATACCTGCTTGATCAAGCAGGTATCTAGATAAAAAGAACTTTTATCATAATACTTTAAAACAGTCTCATCCT
Source organism: Hydra vulgaris (assembly GCF_038396675.1). Taxonomy (NCBI): domain Eukaryota; kingdom Metazoa; phylum Cnidaria; class Hydrozoa; order Anthoathecata; family Hydridae; genus Hydra; species Hydra vulgaris. The sequence goes on from NC_088930.1 coordinate 15,324,642, forward strand.
AATTCAACTAAATGTTTGTTTATTATTGAAAGGATGTATATATATATATATATATATATATATATATATATATATATATATATATATATATATATATATATATATATATATATATATATATATATATATATATATATATATATATATATATATATATATATATATATATATATATATATATATATATATATTTTTTGTTTCAATTAAATTAAGATACCTGCTTGATCAAGCAGGTATCTAGATAAAAAGAACTTTTATCATAATACTTTAGAACAGTCTCATCCTAATTCAACTAAATGTTTGTTTATTATTGAAAGGATGTATATATATATATATATATATATATATATATATATATATATATATATATATATATATATATATATATATATATGAAAATATATATATATATATATATATATATATATATATATATATATATATATATATATATATATATATATATATATATATATATATATATGAGTAATGTTGTGACCGCAATTTGTAATTATCAACTTAAGTTAATCATAACTTCCGTAAAAATGATCCAATTTACATAAATTTGGTATCAATTGAAAGCTAAAAAAAATAAGAAACATTTTGTAAATAGTTAGGGTGAATACAAATAATCGGGGGCGGGGTGGGCCTCTGACACTGTCACCCACTAAAAGTGGATGAGTTTTTTGTAATTAATAACATAAATTGATAAGATTCACAATTTATTTGTTGATAAATTAGTGATCAATAGAATGTTAAAGAAAGAATCAATTATCTCTGGGTAGCAAAGATTAATGGGTATATTTTGGGGTGTATGTAGGTGGACAGGTTGGTGTGTGGTAGGTAGTTAAGGTTGGTGGTGTAAGTAAATAATTTTCAAAGGTTTATGTTTTTAGGTAAAATAAAATATGTAGTAAAAGAAATGCAGTTAAAGAAAAAAAAGGTGTCAACACAAACTGCTAGTTATATTAATTTATTTCATAAAAGTTAAAACTACAAAAATTTCCAAGCAGCATGTTTTTTAAAAGATATGTGACTATGAAAATAGCTTTTTTAAAATATTTTTTCCAACGCTTATTTTCCAGGATAACATAAGGTCTCTATAGATTATATCTGCAGCAAGTTCGTATTTTGAAATGTCATAATCCACTGCATCATTATCATAGGTACAGCATAAACTTGCTTACCATTTTTTACCTCCATTTTTTCAAGTTTACCAAAATAAAGAACTTCTTCTTGCATTACTGAATTAAATCATAAATGCATATATAGCATATCGGAAAGGTCTGATAATTGCTGATAGCATATCGGAAAGGTCTGATAATTGCTTAGACTCTAGTTCTTGAAATTTTGTTGAAATATCTGACAAACTAAGGTTTTGAATTTGAAGAGCCAATGTTATTCTGCTTTTATCCTCTTCTTTTTTTTTGCTTCTACAACAGGTTCCGACCAATCATTTTAAGCTTTATTTCATAAATATTTTTTTTATTTAACTCTCTCTCTTTTTTCAGGCTTTGTTTATTGCCCAGTAGACAACTTTCATTTTTTCATCTTTATCTACTTGGTCAATGTAATCACTTACATTATTTTTTATTGCTCTTAATTTTGATAACAAAAAAACATAAAGTAGAGTCAGGAGCATGATGTTTAGCAGCACTGAACATACCCATAACTTCTTCTGCATCAATATTATAAAGCCTGGCTGTCTGCGTCTCTTTTATAAGTTGTTCTGATAGCTCTAAATTTAAATATCTTTTATACTGTCTTTCTAAAACAGTAATAATAGCTGATAAACAGGATACAATCATTTGTTCAATTTCTTTGTCTTTTGAATGACTGATAAAATAATGATAATAATAGAAATAATAATATAATGAAAAAATGACTGATAAATAATGTCATCCATGGTCCTGTTAAAGTATTTCCCAATAGTATAAGACGCACATTTCTTTTTTAGCTGTTTCGTTAATAAAGTCTATTCTTAAACTACTTTGTAGCCCTCCACATGAAATTGTACTGTTACTTAAAAATTAATAAGTTGTAGTGCTAGATAAGTACATTTCATTTATGTATCATCAATAAATATATATGAAACAAAATATGCAATCTGTTCCCTCTGTAATGGGGAATGAGTCCTTTGTGAAGTTTCATCTCATCTAAAAAGATTTTAAAACCTTTAGGATCTCCATTACCATCTTTGTATCGCATCTTATTCATTTGTAAAACTATATTACTAGCGATACAATCTTTCCTAAACAGTACTCCATTATGTGTTTCAATCATTTTTAATGCAGACTTGCAAGAGCTGGATATTGTTTCAAGAGGGTGTAAGTGACAACTAAGTTCATTTAAAACTTATTCCTATGAAGAATTTATTAGCTGAACAGCTGCATGATTAGTGGCAACACAGTCAGTCATATGAATAATTTTTTGAATAATTTTTGTGTGGCTCTTTTGATAATCATAATTATAGAAATCAGAATACAAAAAGGCAAGTTGATCTATTGAAGATACAACATGAGTTTGATAATCGTGTGCAGTCCCATCTGACAACTGATCTATTGCTATAACATGGCACTCTGTTTTAGTTGTAAAATGAATAAAGTTTATAAGTACTCCTTAGTTTGTTGCATCAAACCCAAGAGTAAGATTGGCTGTAGAAATCGCAACTTCAGCAGCATGAAGGTCGCTGATTATACCTAATTCACGAACTATCTCTTCAACTGTGCTACGATGTGGGAAATTTTCTATATGTGCAATGTCTAAGTGTTTAAAAATTTTTGGAAACAAAATTGGAATACTTTTTGTTGGTACCTAGTTAACAATAGCATCATATATCATTAATTGTAGTTGCCATGTAAATGTTTTTTTATCTTTTTTTAATGGCAAATGTTCATTAGCAGAATCCTTTAACTTATCCAATTTGTATAGCAAGTTCATATTTTCATTTCCTAGAATTTTTATCCAGTTATCTTTAATCAAATTGGTATAACTCCAATCATTTTGTTTTTCTTTCTTTTTAAGCTTTATTATCTTTATATGTTTTTTTAAACATTTATTTTCTTTTAGTATCAAACTTTTTGCTGAAACTTCAGCTAATTTTTGCCTTAAAATTGAAATAGTTAAGTTTTTCCTTTTAATAGTTTGATTTAATCTTTTGATTACATAAGGATCTTTTTGATACACAACAGAATTAGAAGGTTCATGCAGTTTTGTTTTAATAAGTGCTGAAAGTAGATTAAATGATTCACATAAATTACTTTTTGCCACTGTTGATGGCTCATTACTTTTAAAAATGATTTTGAGTAACTCTTCAAGTTTATTTTGTTAGATGACTTAAGGTTGTACACTGTTTTGTATTTCTTGACCAAATTATGTATCTGGCTATGAGTTGGATAAAAGTCAAACTTTTTATAAATGCTTTTGGCAGTTTTTAAAGTTGAGTTATATTGTTGCATATACAATAACAAAACATGTAGCATTTGTTTTCATTATTATTTGGGGCAAATGTAATGTTGTGATATAGGTAATCATATTTTACCTAGCTAGGTACAAATTTAATCTTTGTAAAAATTTGTACCTGGCTATTTTCAGGGGTTGCGAGTTAATGAAATGATCAGAAATATAAAAAACTTGTATTTATTAATTTAAATTAATTTAGGCAATTTTTTACATACCTGATATTAATGCTCAAGAAACCCATGTGGCCTTGATGGTAACAAAAAAAAAATATTACACATTATTCTCTATTCATTGATCTTTCAAAAAATATAAAGACTTTGATCTGCAAGGATATGGATTTCTATATATGGATAACAGGGCACAGTTCACACTTTTATAGCGGAGTTTTGAAATTGAGTTTTCACTACCACCAAGACTAGCTGGAGCTCTGAAAATTTTAGCATTTCTGTAGTGCTGATGAACGTGCATGTTAAAGTTTTTTTTAGGGCCCAAGACACCAGGGGGGGTTGATAACGGGCCCCTTTTTTATGTAGTGGAATCTTGTGATCGATTTTTCATTTCCAGACAAACCGCAACTCTAAAAATTTCAGTGTTTGTGCAGTCCTGATGAGCATGCATTAAAATTGTTTCCAGGGCAGATGACCTGAGGGCCGGGGCACTAGGGGACATGCTCCACTATTCTCAGGAAATTTTTGCATTTTTGATAAAGTAAAGATAAGTTGAAAATATTGTTTTCAAAAAAAATTTTTGGTTTATGTTTGTTACATTTCGGTTTTTGATGATTCAATGATCTTTCTTCGATGTATTCAATGATCTTTCTTAAAATGTTTTAAGAAAGTTCATATGTTTATAAGATTTTTGTTTTGTAAGTATATGGATTTAAAACAGTCATCCATCTAAAATAATGATTTTAACAGAATTTTACATTGTATAATTTAAAACTGGAATTGGAATTGAAGAGAAAACAGACAGAACAACATTGATCTGTCAGACAACTACAATTGAAGAATACAAATTGATAATATCAGAGGCAATAAACAAATTACCTGCTCATTCCTACATTGTAAAATATCAAGCAAGATACCTCAGGCAACAAAAGGAAATGTTGGGAAAAGACTGCTGTATTGTCTTTGCTGTGATTTTGCAGAAAACTACATGTTTGTGATTCAAGATGAAATCCAAAGTTACCATTGGTGCAAAAATCAATGCGAGTTATACCCTGTTGCCCTTTATATGTTAAACAAAAATGATCAGCTGAAAGAAAAAACATTGTGCTTTATGTTAGAAGATAGCAAGCATCAATTTGGTTTTGTGTACAAAGTTCAGTTAATTATTTAAAAGAAAATCATCCTAATATTTCAAAGATTCTTTATTTTCTATATGGTTGTGCTCAGTGTCGGTTTATCCTATAGACACACTGGGCATGTGCTGGAAGGCCACGTAGTTAAAGGGGCCAGAGCATCTTAGTTAATTTTTGAAAGATATATAATTTGAAAGAAAAAATATTATTGAACTCTATTCTTGACTTCCTCTCATGTCCCAGAGATTTTTAATCTTTGCAATAACAGAGCATACATCGCAAACTGGATGTTTTTTTTAATGACTTGAAAAAACTTTTGAGTTTGAACATAATGTTGAAAAAAGAAACACTTTTAATAAATAAATCAAGCAAATGCAAAAACAACAAATAGTTATAAAAACAAATTATTAAAAGAGAGGATAACATTAAGATAAACGTAACGAAATTAAAAAAGACAGTGGAATAAAAATTAAAAATAGTTTAAACAAAAGATGAAAAAGAATTACAACAACGCTATAAAAATATAATTGAAAAAGAAAAAATACATTTAAAGCCATTGCGCAACAATTATAAAGATTTTTTATGTTAAACCCCTGTTAAATTTGAATACTTGGAGGTCAATAGAGGCCAAACAATGTTAAGTGCCAGAAGGCCAAGAAGTACTTAACCCGGCCCTGGTTGTGCTGCACAGTATAAAATCCACAAAATTCTTTACAATTCTTTTTATCTGTTTTTATAAAGATGATTTTGACATTGATGTAGAATGAGCATTTTTTGCTACAAGTCATAGTAAGTAACTATGTGGTGGTATTGGCGGCACTGTAAAACGATTAACTGCAAATAAAAATTTACAAAGGCCCATAAATGGCCAGATATTGAATTACAATAAAATGTTTGATTTCAAGGGATTGTTTTTTTCAAGATTGAAAAAGAAAGAATGACAGAATTGCACACCACTTTGAAAAAACCTTTTCAACTAAGTAAAGCAATTCCTGGAACTGGGAACTATTATCATTTTAACCCAGAATCTATAGATACTGTTAGCTTTAAATGAACAAGTGAAGATTTTAATATAAAAGGCATGTTTTCTTTTTCTGGTACTCTGGTTGTCTGCCCTGGAAACAATTTTAGCACACATTTATCAAGACTACACAAATGCTGAAATTTTCAGAGCTCCAGTTTGTCTGGAAGGTAGTGAAAAATCTAATAAAAGATTCCACTAAAATAAAGTGGGGCACCTGTCCCAGTCACACTACTCCCCCCCCCTATTGTCTTAGGGTCATAAAAAAATTTTGAAATGCACATTCATTGGCACTATAAAAAAGCCAAAATTTTCAGAGCTCCAGCTAGTTTCGAAGGTAGTGAAAAATCAATTGCAGTATTCCATTACAAAAAAGTGGGGACTGTGCCCCAATATCCATATATTGAAATCTATATACTTGCAGATCAATCTCTTTATATTTTTTGAAAGATCAATGTATAGAGAATGTGTAGTTTTTTTTTATATAATCAAGGCCACATTAGGGATATCCATTTTCTTTGTCATTTGGAATTTTATTACACGATAATGCAAATGAGTGGCACTGATGTCATATTTATATATAAGTTTTTTTTTTTTTGGTAGGGATTAATGAAAGTATCTGCACAGCTGATTTAAAGTTTTGTTTTTTGATATTTTTGACTGATTTTATATCGAGTTTTGACTGTTGTCGCCAATAGTAGCTATATTCCAATCGATTTAATTGGAATATAGCTACTATTGGCGTGTCTGTTAACTAATGTTAACATTGACATGTTAACATTAGTTAACAGACATGTTAACTAATGTTAGCATGTCTGTTTTAGTCCTAATTATCAAATATGAAATAGTGTATAACAAAGTACATAATATTTTGTTCATATAAGAGATCCATCTAGTTGGAACAAATCTTGAAAATTCACAATAAACTAATGTTAAAATGAAATAGGTTATATATTTAAAAAAACTATATATTTCAAAACAACTGTTTTTAAAATGAATTAAATTTTGGAATTGTTTAGAAACTTGATGATAATTTTACAAAGTGGTATCACTTTGGGAAGACCCAGCTGAAGTAAGAAAATGCAGAGCAATAAAAACTGGCTGTGAAATAATGTTAGAGCGACAACAGTAGTTGACTCCTTGTATGCACTTTTCCATTTTTTCCCAGGTATTTTTCAAGCATTCTCCATTTGGAGTAGGTCCTATAGCAGGCTTGGACAGGAAGGCATGCGGTTTCACGCGATAGTATGACCACACAAACAGTTTTTATTTTTAAATCATTTGGAAAGCTTGACCGTGGCTGTTAAAATGCTTTGTTTACATTTTAAAAATACGCCAAAAAAAAAAGTATCTAAGCTATGAGGAAACTTAAAAAAAAACTTACATGATTATTTTATATTTAACTTATTATTTTATATTTAATATATATACATATATATTAATATACCTATATAATATATTTATTTTTTTAATTTATAAAGTTATGCATATTTTATGATTATAAACGCTTATAAACTAATTCTATAATTTATTCTATAAACGTCGTTCATAGAAAATGTAAACGTTTTTTGTTGACGTATTTCTCACAAAAGAAACAATTTAGTTATTTTTTCTTTTGTTTTTACTACGAAGAATTGTTAAGAATCTTTTTTTGTTAAATGCGCGTATTTATTAAACAATTATTAGAAGTAAGTTGTTACTTTTTTTAAAAGAGTTTCGTATAATATTATAAAAACATTAGCAACGATAAAAGTTTAAAGTTCCAAACGTAATTATAAACTTAATTTAGCGTTATAGTTTATTATTTATTTTAGTCAAGTATTTTTTCGGTTTTTTTTATTTTAGTTTCAGTTAAGTTTTTTTTATATTTCATTATTTTCTTCTACGAAGATTTCTTTTCTTTTTTCAAAATAAATTTTATTTAAGTTTATTTATTTAAGATAAAAGTTTCTTAAGTTAAGATAAAAGTTTTTTGGCGCATTTTTAAAATGAAAACAAACTAATGTAAATGTAAACAAAGTCTTAACAGCGGCGGTCAATTTTTCAAAATGATTTAAAAACAACAAATATTTGCGTGGTCATATTCGCACTCCAAATCGCACGCCTTCCTGTCCAAGCCTGTCCTGTAGCTTCTGTTAACTCTTGACGCATTCCACATTGTCTTAAATGAGGTTTACTTCTCTTTTGGATTTCCAAAGGATCTGAGAAAGTTTCATCCAGATTTATTTTTTTATACTATGCCCCAGAATGATAAAGATTAACCATGAGTCCTTAGAAACATATGCAGCCAAAGATGAAGGATGATCATGATGTTGCAAAACACTGGAAACATCTGGATGAACTGCTTTGATTCTTGAAACTTTATGAATGTTTTCTCTCTCTGCCGAGTATAAAATCTGTCATATCTTTCATATCCTTGTAATGGCCACTGTCAGAAGAGGCTATCAATTTTGGCTGTAGACTCAAAAATAGCTTAGTGGCACATATGCCAGTAGTTCCTTTAATCCTAAAAATAATTTTAGCTGTGTTATGCAAATTATTAACATTTTGATTGTTATATTTGTTTGTTAATTTAATAAATTATTTAACAAACCTGAAAGGCAGCAGAATCTTCAAACTAGCTTGTCAGGAACTGTGGAGCCTAGAGTAAAGAAATATAATCAGCCATACTATCAATCTCTTTGATAATGCTTTCACTCAGAAAAATGACCTGTGTGATTCTTGGCAGTAGTAGCTTAATGTTCATTAAGTAAAGAGTCTTGCCCATAAAGCGTACATGTGAAATAGCTCCAGTTCTGTGAATTCGTGAAGATACATAGTTACAAGCTCAGCTATTTAAAAGTATTCGCCATGTTTATCCAATGTTTAATTAAAAATAAGATTTTTGGAAACAGTAGTATAGATGTAACAATGAGTAATGTTTGTTTCTTTTCATCTTTAGTTTATTCAACTGCTTTGATTCTTCCATCAACTTTGAGATGGCAAGTGTTCCAAGCAGTAGTGTCAAAGCATAGATCATGAAGGAACTCACCAATTTAAAAATATTCTAATAACTTCTGAATAGCTGAAAAATGTGCCTCTCTTGTTTCATGGGTCTCATTGTTGCATCTTATAAGGACACACAGATGGTCTTTTGTCTTATCTATTGCACCTGTAATATCTTTAATGATTTTTCCATTAGAATGTAAAATAATTGGTTTACCAGACAAAATAATCAATATTTCCACCAGAACTGGTAACAACAGAACTAATAAGTGCATTTGCCTAATTGCTAGAAATGGCCATTCCAATTGCAGTTCTAGCAGTTTTTGACACTATATTCTTAGGGATAATGAGTACCTGACCTTTATCAGCCTTATTCTTCTTAGGTTAAGGGATCTCAAAATTTTCATCATCAAAACTTTGATCAGAACACTCAATATCACTATCATCAAAACTTACTTTATTTTCAGGTAAAAACTTGCTGTTATTTTGCTTGCTTTTTTTGGTAAAAACTTGCTGCTGTTTGCTTCATCCTGTACAGAAAAGGTTTCCTGACTTTTCCATGATTTGGCTCTCTCACTGACCTGCTCAAAACAACCATCAAGTTCTCCTATCACCATTCTCTAGCCCTCAATCTGGTCCTGGATAAAAATGAAATCTTCCTTCTTTTCTGAAGGCAGCATACATTTGTTAATTTCCAAACTTCTGTGTAAAATAGCTAAATCGTCACCAGCCCAAAACAAGCCTATAAAAAAAAAAATTATACCAAATGTTTGTGATAATTTGAGGTGGGTTACTTTAATATATAATAAAGACCTTCTAAAAAAATTTTATTACAATTTGTATAAACAAATTTAAAAGTGCTTAATAGGGACAAATTCATTAGTCAAAATAAAGTTTTTGATTTAAAACAATTTGTATTAATGCTTATATTTTTAAGATATAAACTATTATACAAAGTTTTGATAAAAGTAAATCTTGACTAATATGTTAGATTTTTTTCCTTTTTAGTCACTTCTTTTTAGCTTTTTATCTTCTAAAGAATTCTTAAACTTGTTCCGAGTATCATCATAACCAAATTCCATCTTGTACTGCCACTTTTTTACTTTCATGTACTTTTGTATATACTTCTCAGCTTGAACTATTAGATTCTTATCAGTATTGTTCCTGAAACCAGTTCTTCTCCATGGAACCAGAATTCTAGTGAGAATACAAGCATAATCACACAAAAATTATCTTTAATGCAGGATAATCTAATAATAATCTTCAATGCAGGATAATCTAAAGGGGTAAAAGGGGTATAAATACATGATTTTTATTCTCATTGATTTTGATGGTAATAATAAAAATCATCCTGAATTTTCTGTCTAAAAAAGGACAGGCAATTAAATGTTTCATTGCCATATTTGGAAATCTGTCTCTCAGAAACAGATAATTCTGGATAATGTGCTTCGGGGAAAGCTGGTTCCTTTTTATCTTCTCCAAGGTAGCCCCGACAAGGAACCCTTTTCTATGAGAAGATCTTTTAAAAAGATTTTTTTTTTGTGAATTCCTTTAGTTTTTTTCCTTTTCCAGATTCTTGATTGGGGATGTTCCTTGTCACCCTTGTTGTCATTTTAAGCTTTACAAAAAAAAGAGTTTACAATTATTAATATTGAATCATTTTAAATAAGCATTTCATGCATTTCATGCTTTAAACCATAAATTGAGAAATTAAAATAGTTTTTCAAGCATAAGGCATTATGGGATTGGTATTCGGACAAATATTGCTCTTAAACAATAGAATTTCTTAAAAATCGCAAGTTTGATTGATATTCCGACAAAACAAACAATATGACATCATTAGAACAGAGTGCAATGTAAGTTTGCATAAATATTTGTGAAAATCAGAGTTTGATTAAGTAAAAATAAAAAAACATTTTAATTTTTCAGTGTGTTTACTGTGAGAAAACTACAATATACAACAAAAAATATTTTACGTTTTAAATTTAGCAAGGTATTGTATTGAAATAAAAGATTTGAAATAACATTCAGGTTACATTATTTTTGGAAATCCAATAATTCATTCAAAATCCAATAAATTATTTTTGGAAATCAAAAAATAATTTATGTAACCTGACTAATTATTAAGTTCTACTTCATTATTTGTTATTGAAGTTTATCTATTTACTCTGGGAGGTTTTTTTCTCACTTTAGTTGATAGATTCTATTAGTGCCAGTAGTTTAAAGATGCCCTAAAACCTTCAAAAAAACATTGGTACATATAGTAGTTATCTTCCAAACACACACAAAAATGTTCCAGACAGTCATTATGGTATCTAAATATTATTTAGAGACATACTGTGTAATAAAATTCCAACATTACTGACAAATAGATATCCCTAGGCCACATGGGTTTCTTAAGCATTAAAAACAGGTAGATAAAAAATTGCCTAATTTTATTTAAATTGATAATTACAGATTCTTAACAATAATTTTTTACACTTCTGAACATTTCATTGGATTCATCACCCCCAAAAATAACTAGTTACAAATTTTTAAGTAAAAAAAATCAAATATTTTTAAAGTTATGCAACTTAAAACCTCCAAATAAACATTGCAATTCTGAGGGGGCAAGAGGGGTCATATTTCAGGATCTTCTTGGAGCCAGAGGCTAAAATTTTATAAGGAATTCTTACTCTACTAAGCACTCTCATCTGTATAAAAATTAGCAAAATCTGAGATGTTTGGTGGCATGACCTGAGTCATTTGAAATGGAATTGCTCTATATATAATTAAGAATTTATATATTTTATATATTATGTATATTTAAATATTTTAGGCATATATACTTTTCTTTTTTTTTAATTTTTAAAAATACTTTAATGTTTTTTAAAGGGGATCCCTTTAAGTAAGCTTTTTATAATATTTTTTTAATACCAATACTTTTGGATTCAAATCAGATTAAATTAACATAGTTGTCAATCTTTTATATTTTTTATAAAGTTTCGTTAATTAAATGGATTTAGTTTAAATTGATTTAACAATTTCCAAATAAACCCTAGTTAATAATGTTGTTTATTATAATTATTTTTGATAGGAGAAAACATAAGTCATAGCGATAAATAGTTATAAAATTAAAACATAGTTCATATTGTTTAAATAAAAATAAGATACAGAATTTATAATATGGTGACCAATGTCCTCAATTTCATGTGGAAGAATGCCTATATAAAGTATTTAAATTTAAATTAACTTTTCAATTTTTTAATAAAGCATAATTTTTTTTGAAATAAGCAGATATTTTTATTGAATATTAAAATAGATAAATGGCAGTTAATAGTGTAAAAGAATGTCAGATAAGTGACCACCTCTTTCGGCTCTATAGGCCTTCAATCTTTTAGTAAAATTTTCCAACACATAATGGCGTAATTGTGGTTCAATTTTAGTAATTTCCTCGATTATGTTTTTTCAGATGTTGAATGGTTGGAGGATTATTAGCGTAAACTTTGTTTTTCAAAAAACCCCATAAAAAGAAATCTAATGGTGTTAGATCACATGGTTTTGGTGGCCAGTTGAGAGTTGGTCTTCGAGAAATTATTTGATCACCAAATTTCTCTTTCAAAAGATTGATTGTTTCTGTTGCTGTATGACATACTGTGCCATCCTGTTGAAACCACATATTCTGCACATCAAATCAAAAAACTGCTTCGATTCGTCAAACAAAAGTTACTTATCATTGTTCAATAACGGGTATCATTCACAGCATCAGTGTGTCCAGTTTTATTTTCAAATAAATATGACCATTCAATCCACCAGACCAAAAGCCACATCAAACAGTTACTTTTTGTTTTTCCAAAATTACTTGTAGATTTTCTTCACACCAGATTCAACAGTTTAATTTGTTTACATACCCACCAATTTCAAAATGAGCTTCATCACTAAAGATTAGTATGTTAAAAAAATCATCATTTTCTTCTTTTGCTGCAAGAGCCCAATTAACAAATGCACAACATAATCCATGATCAGTTGACAATAGTTGATGTGTTAACCGTATTTTGTAAGCTTTTAGCTGAAGATCCTTAGGCAAGATATTTAATAAAGTGGTTTGTTTTATGCCTAATTGCTGTGAGCAATGAAGAATTGATGTGTTAGGCTCTTCACTAACACTTTCACTGACAGCAGCAATTTTTTCTAGGGAACAACCACTGCGACTGTAAATTTTATTTTTTTCAATCTTGAATTGAACCATTTTCCTCAAATTTATTTGCAATATTTCAAATGGTGGAGATTGTTGGACAATTTCTTTCTTTATTTTGTACGAAATTTTCTTCCAACTTATGCAAAATTTTTACAAAACTTAAAATAATTTTTAACAATGAAGACGCATGGTTCAATTGTATATTTCTCCATATTTACTAACCGCAATGTTTATACTTGACAGCTGTCAATAATCAGAAACCATTTTAGTACAAAAAATACAAGTTGCGCTAGTTTAAAAAAATTGATTCAAATTTGAACACCCTGTATAACCTTCTATAAAATGTAAACATAATTTAAAAAAAATAAGTTCAATAGGTAACACTTTATTTTTATTTTTTTTATTTAAAAAAAAAAAAGAAAACAAATAGACTAAATTACAAGGAAAAAAAGTATATAAAATAAGTACTATACAAATCTAAAAGAAAATAAAAAGATATAAATTTAAAAATTATTTTGACTTCATTCATTTTTTTAAAAAATAATTAATGTAGCTTGGTTTTAATGCTATATCATGTGCTTTTTTACAATGATCATTTTTACCTCCTTATTAGTTACAATGTTAACTTTTATCACACAGAGCATGGTTAGTTTGGTAAATTTTATATTTTATTATAATGGGTTTTTTACCCATTATGTTTGGCTAAATTTGGCAAGTTTGGCTATTTGCCCATTTGGCTAAATCTGATTTTATAACTTCACTTTGTGGTTAGCTTTGTTTGAAGTGATGCTTGTTGAATGCCAATGTTTCTGAGCATAAACAAATGTGTTTTAATTAAGCAATCGATCAGTTTAAAGGACAAACACAAATCTTTTTTAATTTAAAACACCAACAAATTGTTTTTAGTCTAAACCATTTTTCATATTTGAAAGTTGTTATAGTTTTTAACTTTACTAAACCAATAACTTTAAAATCTTATTTGTAGCCAGTTGCTGCTTGGTGAGATATTGAGACCAATTAAAATGTTTATTGGTGAGATATTTATAACCAGCTAAAAACCTGCTTGGTGAGAATTTGTAACCAGTTAGAAAACTGCTCGGTGAGATATTTGTAACCAGTTGAATACCAGCTTGGTTTAGATTAAATTTATTATTTGAAAGCATTACAAGACAGTGCACACATAAGTGTTTAAATTAAATGGGCATTATTGAAATTACTTTTGTGCTGGATGTTTTAATTCTAAGTTTAATGAAAACCTTGGTGAGCTGCTGGTTCTTTTATATCTTTTTCAACAAGATATATTTTGATGCCAATTTATATCTATTTCAAGTTGCTTTATTATCAATCTGTGTTTAATATTTATCTGTGCTTGATTACCAGCTGAAATATTAAAAGTAAATCAAAAATAACATCTGAACGTTTTTTAAATTTTACATTGAGGATTTTAGAGTCTCACAACAAAACGCTTACTAGAAAATTGAAGGTCTGTTTAACGTTTATAACCACCACTAATAAACTATATATAGGAAAGATTAATCTAATTGTGTAGCCTAAATTTTGCATTCGTTTAATATTCAAAAATATTTTTTTATAGAGACAAAACAAATGCAAATTTGTAAACTTAATTTTAACCTTACAAATGGAAATATAATAATAAAATAACAAATATGTTTTTGGAAATATCTTAGTAAATGATGAATTTTGACGAGTTAACTCTAAATTTCATTTTAATGTTTATTTGTAAAATAAGCATAACTTATTTTACATAAAATGTTTTATTTTAACTTATTACTTTTCATATTTAGTTTCTCAGTGCAAAAGCAAATGTTCAATCAACTCCACTCATTGAGACTATTGACAATGATCCAAAAGGGAAAAAAATCTTTTATGTAGTAATTGGATGTCTTGAGTTAGTTGGTATTTTATGTTTTATATTAATTTTGTGTTGGACTAAACATTATTTTGGTGGTTATGCTTGGGATGGAACTGGAAAAGAATTCAATCTTCATCCTGTTTTTATGGTGACTGGGATGGTTTTTTTGTATGGAAATGGTAATATTATTATTATTATTTTTCGACCACAAAGCATCACAAAGTTTCCGCAGTTTTGAAAAACAGTTTTTAAAATTTTAGTATTTCAAAGTAAATTTAAGCATATAAATATATATATATATATATATATATATATATATATATATATATATATATATATATATATATATATATATATATATATGTATATATATATAAATATGATCAAAGCCTAGCACTAGACATTTTGAAAGTGGGTGAAAAAAATCTAATCTGGTTAATTAACATAGATTCTTTGAAATTAATATTAAAATACTAATCATTTTATGACAGAGTTGTATCTAATTTATTTTCAACATGTATGTTTGACTTTCTTAAATATTTTGTTTAATAGGGGCTCTACAATCAGTTTTTTAAATCAATTTTAGTTTACTTAAAGGTCGTTGCATTAAAAAAATCAAATTAGAATGCATATAGTAAACTAAAATTGATTTAAAAAACTGATTGTAGAGCCCCTATAAAATAAAATATTTAAGAAAGTCAATTTTCAGAAGTAAAAGACGAAGACTTCTTCAAACTATGATTTTTTACCGATTCTTGATCTTTTAACCTTTAAAATAAGAATTTTAGCAAAAAAGTTTTTACTTTTAATCCCAATTTTAAATTGAATTTGTTGAATGGAATGATAAAGCTCAATGTTAACGATAGTCGCTTCAAGCTTATGTTGGAAAAACTCATGGAAAAAAACTGCATGTTTAGAAATTTAAATTTAGGTTCTGCTGCATATTTAGCATCAAAACTGCATAATTAGGTTCATTGCAATTTTGCTATCGTTATTTGAATTGCAAAAAATTCTGTTTTCAGATGAGTCATCTGCTCATCATGGGTCGATGTTTAGTTAAAAGTAAAGCAACAGCTTTGGAGCAATAGTAATTTTCCATGGTCATTTTACAATAAGTTTTATAGCGGCAATCTGAGCTGAATGTTTGGTATCCAAAAACTTGTACAGCAAGTACCGGAACTAAAATAGAAGACTAAAAGAGCTTGTTTAAAGTTTAATATTGATGAAGAAAAGCAACACCAGGCTTTCATTTGCTGACGATTGACATTACTGTAGCGGAAGTAACATAATAAAAATACTTTTAAAAGAGCTTACTGTAGGTACACCAATTACATCATCCACTAATTTATTCCAAGTTTGCAACACAACTTTTAAAAATGTGCTGACATTCTGGGTAACCTTTGATTAGTTGGGGTTTTAGAAATAAATTATTAAAAACTGTAATTCTTTGGTAATATAAATGAAGCAAGTGTTATGCACATCACTAAGTAATATTATTTTATGCCTCATCAATAAAAATAAAAAATTTACTTTTTTGCAGTTATAATCTCAATAATTTTTTTTTTATCTTTCGTCTTCTGGTGCCCAGAGCCATACCAAGTCAACCTTGCACTTCGGGCAAGCAAGGAACTGTGCACCTATCCCATAGAATTGTGGATAATGAGTTCCAAAACTTGAAGAACTTCTTTGATTTGTCTTTGCAATGGTGTGGTTGCTTTTTTTTTGGCAGATCATCTTGAGACGCTGTTTCCCTTTAATAAGATAGTCAATGTTTTTGAAAAATTTTTTAGGAAAAGATAGAACTGTTTTTAGGAAAAGATAGAACTTTTCCTAAAAACATAATCATGAGTGGGGAAACCTTAGCAGTATGGACATCAACAAGATTTAAAGTGTGAGCTCCACATAGAAAAAATCTTGCTGACTCACAGAGAGAATGGATGTGAGCTTGGACACCATTGTATTTTTCAGACATATCGGCTCCATTGTAGAAACCTTGGCCGCTGAAATCAAAAATCTTTAGACCATCCTTTTCTAATTTTTTAGTGATCTCTATTGCAAGACCTTCTTTGGTTTTTTAGTGAGATTAAATAAAATCCACAGACCTTTTCTCAATTGTAAAGGTTTCATTATTGGTGTGGATATACTGATTACTCGGTTCATCTGCTCCTCGTGGGAGGGATTTGTAGTGCAGTTAAACAGAACAGAGTAGTATTTATCTTTTTTTAATGTTTGAGATTTCATTTCTGACTTTCTGCCCAATTAACTCAATCAGCTCATTTTAAGTTCGAGGAGAATAGTAGGATGTTGTGGTTTTCTTTGCTTTAACATATGCAATGTGTTCAATTATTAAAGACTAATAATGGCTTATAAGCCATTATTAGTTGATAAAGTTGATAAATCAACTTTATCAAGTTCAGAAAAATTCAACTGTTTTGTTGACTGATGACTTCTGTTGTGCCCCGAATGGCAAGATTGTTCTTTGAACAAAATTGTATCAACAATCACTTTCGAGATGTCTTTTCATTTTTTTATCTCACCATTCAGGGCTGTGGAGTCGGAGTCGCGACATTTTTAGCGCAGTCGGAGTCGCTAAACAAAATCGCGACTCCGATTCCAATAGTAAAACTTCTCTGTATTGCACATGTATGTACAAAATATTTAATCTTCAAAGAACTTTTCATATATTTGGCAAAAAAAAAATTTTCAAATTATCGCGCTATATTTTTTAAAGAGTTCAAAAAAATTTTTCAAAAATTTTGTTTCGGAGTTGAAGTCGGAGTCGTACTCTGAAAATTTCAATGATTGGAGTTGGAGTCGGTACATTTTTGTTACGAATCCACACCCCTGTCTCTATTGATAAATTTCTGCAGATCAGAATCCATAGTCTTCCTTCTTCAAGGTTTTTTTCAAGAGTTTTTCTATCAGATTAGCATCTTTGGTATTTATTGCTGTTTTCATGTTCAGGAATTCTTGGGTTTAGTTTTTTTCCCCTCACAAAATCCTTTTGAAATTTCTGAAAAATTATTGGTTTTTGTTGTTGAAAAAACAAAAACAAAACAATAAATCTTTTTTATTGCTGTGCAGCAACCAATGGCAAAAAAATTTTCATAATGGGAATTAATTTTTTTCCAACTGATAATTATTTTCTTAGTTTTTATTGGATTAGTTTCTCCGAAACATGAACCATGACAAACAAGACCGCTGCGTTGAGAAACAAGTTGAGTGCGGTACTACCAGGGATGTGGTGGGGATCAAACTCAGAACTACTTGCTTACGAGGCAAGCGCTCTACCACTACAGCAATACCGCATTATCAAGTACCAAAAAAACATGCTAAAACAAAGCTCTTCTGTCTGAAAGTATTTCAAATACTCATAATATTCATTTAGAGAAGCAAAATTTACTGTGTGCTACTGTTTCACAAAAAAACAAAAGTTTGAGTAGATTTGATCTGATCACACAAATAAAAATCGATTTATGAATGTAGATTTTGGCTGAATTGCTGTCACAATGTGCTGCCGAAAGTGATATGTTTTTAAGAATGATAACAAATTTTAATGTAATATTCAAGTTAATTCTAAGTGTGGTTTCCTAATGCAAAAAAAGTCCAACAGTCACAAACCTAATAATTTTGCTTGATAAAATTTGTATTTTGAAGAAATGTGTTCAGCATAATAGCTAATAAATAGGCTGACATATAAAGATTTACATTTATATAAATGGTATATAAATTTAGCTCTTTAAGATTAAGTTGTGTATATATTAGGTTTCATTTAAGTTGATGGTCTTCACAAAAAAAGATTTACCGTAAACTAGGGTTACTGTATAATAATTCAATGGTCTCCTAAACTAAATTTAATTTTTCTTTAATTTGTGAATAGAATATCCATGAGTTTTTGCCTGTAGGTAAGTAAGATGTTGATCTATGAAATATGTGAAATAAAGTATTTTTTATATTTACCATTTATTTTTAATATGAAAAAAAGTTTAAACTAACAATCTGTTTATTATTATTTTTACTCAACACAATAAAAAACAATATAAAATGAAATCAAAATTATATATAAAGCATTATACAGTCAAACAAATTGATGTAGGAAGTAGGTATTATGCTATATTAGTTAATAAGATTCAGAGCTAAATATTCTTCCGCTGTTCATTGCTTTTAAAAAACCAATTTTCTTCTTGATATCTAAATTGTTGTAGAATAGTATATCCTTGCTTTGCTGGCCATTTCCATTCATCCTTAGTCGATTCCATCACTGTTAATGTTGATCCGTCATAATTAAAAGTCATAGTTAAAGCTTTTAGATTGTCTACCATTATCTTTAAGTGCTATATCTAACTGATACAGCACTTTTCACTATTACTGACTACAGTTAGTAATAGTGAAAAGCATCTGTTGATAGAGATATTGCACAGCTTTCTCCTAGAGATTGAGATATAGAGATATTACTTAGCTTTCTCTTTCCATTCTGCCATAGTTTAACAACATTTTATTTTTATAGAATGAAAAAAGGCAACAAGGGTTGTGTCAGGTTTTGGCTTAGAGTTAATGTACATAGTTGTGTTTACTCATGATGGTACTGCAGTGATACAAAAGTATGGTCAGATAGTTCCTGTAGAAAGTCAATTGTGCCACAATAATGATATACTTATTTGACCGAGCTCAAGGTTTCTATAAAAAAAAAACTATAAAAAATTGCATATCTGCAATAGTTAAACATGTGGCAAATCAGATAATGAAAGTGATCAAGCAAAAAATATTAATAAAGGTAGTAATTCAGAATCAGATTGTTATGAAAATGGTGCTATTAAGGTATTGCATTGTAACAAAATTATTAATAATATTATAAGAAAAAAAACTCATGGAAGCAGTGGCAGCAAATTTTGAGAGGACATTAAGTCTTTATTGAATAGTATATATAAACTAATTATAAAATAGTATATTTAAACTATATGACTAAGTATTAGTATTAGTATTAGTATAAGTTTCATTTATAATATAACAAAAGGAAATAGCTGGAGCAAGAAGGAGGCATCAATTAGACTTATCACCAAGCCCCATTACAATTGTAATTTACAAATCCGTAAAATATTAAAAAGTCTTTTCAAAACGTCAAGCATAAGAAGTTAAGAAACAAAAAAGTTCTAAAAAATTAAAAGTAAACTTAGTTAAGAAAGATATAAAATGTATAAATATATATGTATATATACATATATATTTATATACATACACACATATACGCACGTGACACGTACACACATACATATTGCCTCGTATTGTCGTTTTATAATAAAATTATTAAAATAAAATTCCATTCCCAACAACATAAAATATATAAAAGTGTCAAAAATAAAATGAATATAAGATAATTTACAAAAAGATATTGCGTGTTTAGATGAAATAAAACAAAAAAATAAAACTTTTTAAACTTCATAAGTAAACATTTTTAAAGAAGTGTGATAAAGATATTGATATTCTTATTAATAATAGTTGATTTTCTTCTTATTTTTAGTTTTTTGGTAGTTAACATGTTAA
>NC_088930.1:15350000-15402500 GCF_038396675.1 Hydra vulgaris
TAATACTGTAAAATGGTTTTCTTTTTTTCTAGTTCTGGTGGATAATCTTTGTTTATACTTTTAAAAAAATCTTTCAACTTTTGTCTCAAATTAAAAGATTTTTTGAGCGTATTACCTCTTGAAAGCCATCTCATCCCAGCGTGATAAGTAGACCACTATATTCAGTCATTTTCATCGAGAAATGCCTCAAATTGCCTTCCTGGTAAAACGCTGGATTTGATGCTGCTAATTGTTTTAACTACTTAAGACTTGACATTTTCCACATCCATTGTATTTGCTGATAAATGCTGCTTAATTGATGACAAGTTGTTTTCCAGTTTGGAAGCAACACCGATATTTTTTCCAATCATTGAGCTGCCACCATCTGTAGTAATTAAAATTAATCTGTTGTAGGTCAAGTTAAACTTTTTAATTGTTTAGAAAATTTTTTCTTCAGTTGTTCTACCTTCCATATGATAGATGTTTAGTAGCTCTTCAGTCACAAAAAAATATTTTTCAATACCACAAATAAAAAATCCAAATGAGCAGTTTGTGATATCTCGGTTGATTCACCAATACCTATCAAATAAAAAATTCAGATAATCATTAATATCACCTGTTATTTGAATAGTTATTTTTCTCGAGAGGTTGTAATATTTTTATCTCAGCTGATTCACTAATAGCTATCAAAGAATCAGCAATATCACCTGCTCTTTGAGTAATTATTTGTCTCAAGAGGGAGATATTCTTTAAAATTTTAAACCTTTAAAGGCAAATGTTTTTGAAAATATTTTCAAGAGACTCCTTAATAAATTTCCCATCACTGAATGATTTACAACTTTTAGCATAAAATGAGATTCACTTCATTTTCTGTTTCGGTATTGCCCCTTTTTAACAAATCTTATGGTCTAACAAACTTATATATCAATTTTTTAACAAATCTTATGGTCTAACAAACTTATATATCAATTTTTTAACAAATCTTATGGTCTAACAAACTTATATATCAATTTTTTAACAAATCTTATGGTCTAACAAACTTGATCAATTTTTTTGCTTTTTCTTTCCATGCTTCGTTTTTCTTTCCGCACTTCGTTAACAAACTGATTATAAGTTATTGAAGGTTTTGAATCATAGTGCATCCTTATTTTATTTCCTCACTGAAACAGATTCATTGCATAATAATCATACTAGCATCGAATTTAATTCATCAAATACTTTATTTGCCACTCACTGTTAAATACACGACATTCCTTGACAATTTTTGGTTGTTTTAAAGAATTTTGGTTAAATTTATGAATTTTGAATAATAATTAAGTATAAATTTTTAAAATTTATACTTAATTATTATTTAAAATTCTTAAAAGATTTCTTAAAGACTAAAAAGATAGTGGTTGTAAATATTTTTTGTAAAAAATGTGTAAACTTTACATTTTTTTGGAGAGTAATCTCTGTCAGTTTTATTATTAATAAAACTTTATATAACTGCAGGGCTGGACAAATGGTCGCGGAGAGCAGAATGCTGCCTGCAAACTTTATTGTGGCCACCCTTATTCTAAATATAGTTTAGGAAATTATTTAAACTTTAATCTTTTATTTGCAATACTTTGAATGCTTATAACGCCACTAAACAATATCGTTAAATACTTTTTAAGTGATAACTTTAAATTATGATAATTACGCAAAAGTTGTTACTACAATGACTTTTTCTTTAAAAATGACGCATTTTTACTTCGTTTTTTTTCCAGCTATATTATCACTGATTTTGCTTCTGTCATTATTTAGTTGCTTACAAAACTGGTTGTAGTATTAGTAAAGGAAATATTTTGTATCTTTTTAAGTAAATTTTATTCGAAACTTACTAGATTAGGATGTTGTGGTAGACATTTTATCGATTTAAAGTCATCGTGGTAAAATGGTTCTTGGTTGGAATTTTTATTATAAATTAGAACTCTTCATCTCATTCGTTTGATCTAATAGGTGTAAAAAAAGAAATATTGCCATATGATAACAACAAATATAAACAATTAAATTTAATTATGTTGAAATAATTTAAGAGACCAGATAATAACGCCATGACTACGTAATGCAGAGTACTACTACACAAAAGATCCCACACACCATACATAGCACCATCACTACTTCTATTATTTCGTGATTAATCTTATTCATTTTTCATGATGACTCAACTTGTCTTATTTTTTTTTTTAAACACGTTTATCAACAATCATAAAGTCAGTTGTAGAATTATTTGACCATTTAGATTTTGCATATTACTATTGGTCAATCAGTCTTTTCATATCAGATGTTTAACGCATTTAACTCATTTTCAATCTCTGCTTGCTCAGATATGTAAGCATTATTGATTAGTTGAATAACTTTTTTCACTTCTTTTAGGGTTACAATATCATCGTTCAATTTATTTGTCTGTGATACTAAAAAAAAAAAGAAACTATTTGTAACTAATTCCAAAATACAAAAAAAAAACGTAAAATAAGATTAGATTTAAACTAACTTTTAAAAATATGCACTCCTGTGCTTTAATAATTAATTTCATTAACAATGAAAATTAATTAAAGTAGTTATATGCACATTTAAAAAAATTGTGAAAAAATAAATAATAATAATAAACTAATCATCATGATATATTTACTGACTGAAAAAAATTCTAATAACTTTATGATAAAAAAAGCGAAATAAAATACTGTTGTTCTTATTGTTGAAACCCCTCTGTATATCCATGTTCAAGATTGCTTAATAGAATTGTAATCTGAGTTTCTGTTTAGGATGTTATTGCGCCTTATCGTGAGCTTCGTTGTTATTTTCAAACTGCCCTTTATGTCTCTTTCTTCTACATCAATCACTGATGAATGTAGAAGAAAGAGAATTAGAAGGAATTAGAAACAGGAGCAAAATTTGAGCCTGATGACATCAGGCTCAAATTTCGCTCCTGTTTCTAATTCCTTCTGCAATTTCAACAACATCAATTAAAACCTGTTTAATACCATTATAGTTCCTACATTTTAGGAGATAATTCCTAATCCCTTGAAGTTATTTTGTAGCTAAAATTTTGCAGAATCCTCGTTGTTGAGTGTTTTTCTTGTAACATATTTTATTAAGAATATTAGACATGAGATAACATTTTTAAATTTACAAATTGTATCAGCAAGAACCTTAGCGTCCGTTTGGAAAGTGTTACCAGATGAAGTACTTAGTTTTGGGCCAAAAAAATTTTCCATTAAAGCATTTACTAAACCAAGATGATACTTTATAGACTTTAAAAGCATCTTGTTTTACTCAACGGTTTAACCCACGATACGGATAGAGAGCAAATCACAATTTTTTAAATAAAGTGAACTTCAATATCTTTATAACTTTTAACAAGCAAATTCAATTAAAATGAAAAATGTTTAAACTTTGTTTTTTGATTCAAAAAATATAATTAAACAATGTATTTATAATTCTTATTTAATGTTTGAATTTATAATATTTGGCTATTTATTGCAAGACTCATTTGCGGACGTTTTGGATCAATTTTTGATAAATATTCGCATAGTAGAGTTTTATAAATATTTTAAGTGTGCCTTATCATTTTGTCGCGCAGTGTAAGCGCTGACGGATATTCGGCAGCTGAATATTCGGTGTTTCGGCTGATCGCTTTGCCAATTATTTAGATCGCCTCGACAAATATTTGATCTATGATCTTGGAAAGGTCTTACATATTTGTACTGTCCAGTTTTAATGAAGGAAAACCTATTGTAAAATTTATTTTAAATTAGATCTCTTACGCTCAAGGGTGAATCCATAGGGAAACGATGGTTTCCCCCCACCTTAAAAAGTTTTGAAATTTTTAATTTTTGTAAGTTTATATATTAAACACAGCAAGTTGTTCAAAAATGGACATAATATAGTTAGGCTGTCTAAATAAAATTACAATTTTATTAAAATTCAAAATTGTGTGATAGCTTGCATACAAATCATGAAATCTGAAAATTGTTCCCCCCCCCCCCATTACTAGATCGTCTGCATCCCCCAAATCAAAAAAAAATTCTAATCGCCCCCCCTCCCCTCTCGACATGGTCTAGATCCGCCTTTGCTTACGTTAAAACCAAAACAGAGATAACTGTAGACCTTGCCAAATTGGCAAGTTAAGTCTATACAATATTATCTTATAAATCATAAAACAAGGATTTACTAAATAGAGCTTGTTCTTGAAAGTTGAAATTATTTTGATTTCAATTTTTTATAAACCACTCTTTTGAGTAGGTTGACTCAAAATAAAAACCGTAGAAAATGGATTAAAAACTTCGTTATTATTATTTTTTTTTTCAAAAATGTTCAAAAATTGAGAGATACTGAACTTTATGTGGTGCCAAAAAATATTTTGATGAAATTTGTATTCTAAATATTAGCTCAATATTAGTTACAAATTTGCCCACGACAAAAGTCTGTTTGGAATGCAGAAAAATGTTTTGCGTCTACTGACGAACGCAAAACATGCATAAATCTCAAATAAAAAATTTAGAAAAATAAAATTCCGCAAACAGTATTTCAAATATTTTAGTTTGTTACAAAAAAGACAATATATTTTTCAATGCAATTAAATCCTTGAAAATCCTTTAACAATATCTTTGAACAGTATACACTAATGGTAGCTCCTAATTTCTCATTTTTTATTTTTCTACTTTGTTTATATATATTTCTTTAATATAAAAATGTTTGTAGAGATGAAAGTTTAGATGTTATTTATTTTTAGCAAATAATTAAAAATATTTTTTATTTGGCGCACTGTTGATATGTTAAAAGCTGTGGTCCAATTGCCTAAACAAAGTATTGTTTGTGTGGTCATATAAAGATGTATGATCGCATGCCTTCCTGACCAAGACTCTGTGTGTGTATGTGTCTATATACATATATATATATATATATATATATATATATATATATATATATATATATATATATATATATATATATATATATATATATATATATATATTTATATATATATATATATATCTATATCAATATAAATATATATATTTATATATATATACTTATATATATATATATATATATATATATATATATATATATATATATATATATATATATATATATATATATATATATCTATATCTATATCTATATATACATACATATATATATACATACACATATATATACATACATATATATAT
The DNA here is from genome assembly GCF_038396675.1 of Hydra vulgaris. Taxonomy (NCBI): domain Eukaryota; kingdom Metazoa; phylum Cnidaria; class Hydrozoa; order Anthoathecata; family Hydridae; genus Hydra; species Hydra vulgaris. The sequence goes on from NC_088930.1 coordinate 15,355,181, forward strand.
ATACATACATATATATATACATATATATATATATATATATATATATATATATATATATATAATATATATATATATATATATATATATATATATGTATATATATATATATATATATATATATACATATATATATATATATATATATATATATATATATATATATATATATATATATATATATATATATATATATATATATATATATATATATATATATATATATATATATATATATATATAAGGGTACGCTATACCAAAAAACTTTTGAAAATTACATTTGGGGAGTGATTTTATTATGGGGTAAGTTAAGCAATATTCAACTGAAAAAATTTAAATTTTTTTTTTTGTGCGTGTAAAAATTAACTTGAAAAATGTAAAGAAATTGTTAAAAAATGCATCTTTACGACAAAAAATTAACAAAACTTTAATAATGTCTTCTAAATTTTTAATTAGTCCATTAGTAGTGGTAATTTATGAATTATAGAACACAGTTACTTTGTACTTGTTATTTGCTTTGTGTTAGTACTGAATTTCATTGTGTATATTTTAATATCAAATAGTTGCAATATTTGTTGCATTTTATTTGTGGTTTTTTATTATAATTACTTTCGTTTTTCAGTATAAAATAAACAATAGAATATTGTGTTATGGAGAGTTCAAAATTGAAGCAAACTAGACATTCTTCTACAACTAATTTAACTTAGTATCTTGGAGTAGGAAAAGATTGGTTGGAAACTGAAGTTCCTACACTGAGAGATGTAGTAAGGAAAAGTCTACATATTCAGAAAAGTTTGCTTCTTTCTGATGATCTTGATAGGTGAGTTTTTTGAAACGATATAAAATAAATGATATAATAGAATTTTAGTGAGCCCAGGACATCCAATAACATCCATAGAACATCCATTAGACATCTGGACACCCACTGGGCGTCTTAAGACATTCAAAGAATGTCCAAGTATTAGATAGTCCAAGTATTTCACATGACAATGTTAAAACAGTTTAAATTTTTTGTTTTTTGTAGATGTCATCTACCTGTAAAAGAAATCTTGGTGGTATTGGCAGACTTGGTATTGAAACAATGGTGTCAATCCAATGCTATGTTTAAGACTCCTGTTGTCATATTACAAAAAACGCTGTCAGATAAAATTTTAACTACCTGGCATAAGTTTAGAGACATTTCTAATCAAAAAGGAACAAAAGAAAAAACTGTCAAATTGTGGGAAGGTAAGCTGGACAAATTGTTAGATATAACAAAGTGAAGGTGTAACATTACTTTGTACAGATGAAAATTCTCCTTGTAAGGTGGTTAAAAATTGTTCTGCAGAAGAAGTTCATATTTTATGCATTTGTTCTAAAGCTATCAACTTGATTTATTATAGCTCAGATCTCAAAGAGATAAGGTTGGTGAAAAATCAGGCTACAAAATATATCAACTAGACAAGGAAGAAACAGAAACCCAGGTTAAAGCAGTGAAATGTAAAATAACAGATTTTACATCTTTAGAAAAAAGAAAAAATTTGATTAAAAAACCTCATATTAATACACAGGTTCAAATTAAAAAAATAGAAGACAAAGTTTATGAATCAGTGGGGCATGACTTAGATCAAGAAACTTCATCTGAAAAAAAGATATAAATGAAGAATCCTCAGAAGACAGCTCCAATAATATCAAACAAAAAACTTTCCCATTTATTACCAATAAGCAAAATTACACGAAGATCCCTAATCCAGCACTAGCATATCTTCAATGTGACATCTCTTGCTGCTACATCTGCATTTGTATCTGCTTTCCTTCAAAATTTGATCAAATCAAATTGCCTGACTCCAAAAATGGCTAGTTTAGCATGTGATCCTAAAAAGATTTGGAGAGCCAGACAAGAGGTTATGGCTAAAACTAGAGATTAGTTAGAAAAACTAATTATTGAAGTTCCTATCAAAGGCATATTTGTAATTGGAAGAAAAAACCCTACTATAATTTTGATTGAAGGTTCAATTATTAAAACGTTTTGTCAAAAAACAGAAAAGCGTGATAAAAATTAGTGTTACTTCCGAACCAGACGGAACCTATTTGACCCTTCACACACCTTCAAAGGGTCCAAACAAACCAGCTAAAGAAGCTGTAATTGGTCTATATAACTAAATGGTTCCTAGAGGAATTGATCAAACTATAATTGTGATTGGATCAGATTCTACAAATTCAATGACTGGATCTGGTAACAACGGCAGATTATTAACTCACCTGGAGAAAATTATTGGAAAAAAATGTTTTTGGCCAATTTGCATGCTACATTCCAATGAGCTACCTTTAAGACACCTTATTGTAAATTTTAATGGACCTACAAACTCCAAGGATGGATCTAAAGAGCCTATACGCAAACTGTTATTAGAAGTAAATCAATTAAAACAACTGAAAAAGTTGGAATTGATTAGACAGATTGAATCTTTGATTAAAATTCCGGATGACGTTTTAAAGACTGTCAACCGACGCTTCACTAAGCTACTAGTTGGTTTCTTGTCTTGAATCAGGTATCTTGAATCCTTCACTTGTCAACAGAAAATGTGGTAATCTTTGCCATAGCAGGTGGCTCACAACTGGTTAAGCAATTCTTTGGCTTTACATTAGTGAACATAAATTGGAAGGTTATATTTTAAAAAATCTAAAAGTTTTTTTTCCGCTCGTGGCTCAAGTACACTTTCATATGTGGTTTAGAATCAAGGTAAGGCACTCTATTGTCGATGGCCCCCATCATCTAATCAAACTTCTCTATCTATTAAGAGGTCAAACAGTGGAAGTTATGGATGCTGTTAGTAAGTCTGTTCAAAATGGGGCATTTCTTGTTCATTCTGAGTCTCTTCTTATTTCTCTTCTTGCAAGCTCGTCAAATGGTATTAGAGCTTTTGCAGTCAATATGATTATGAAAGTTAAGGGAGATTCAGAGCAAGGAGATGTAAGAAACCGAAAAGTAACTGAAAAAGTAGTGTTTAAAAAATTTGAAATATTGTAAATAATCATAAAATTTATATTTAAAACATGTTTAAAAACAAATATTATCTTGAAGTGAAATAAATCCTTTTTATGTTTGAGTAAATTTAAAAAAAAATTTCCAGTGCAAGGTACAAAACGTACCATAAAAAATATTTTTTTAATGAATCACTATTATTTAGCTACCAATGAAATGAAACAAAGTAAAAAAAAATACTTTGCCAGTACGGAAAGGTAGCAGCAATTAAACTATAAAGGAAAAAGACATTTTAAAAATTTGAAATAATGTAAATAATCATAAAATTTATATTTAAAACATTAGGTTTAAAAACAAATAATATTTTGAAGTGAAATAAATCATTTTTAAGTTTGAGTAATTTAAAAAAAATTTCCAGTGCAATGTACAAAGCATACCATAAAAAATATTTTTTAAATGAATCATTATTTAGCTACCAATGAAATGAAACAAAGTAAAAAAAATTTTGCCAGTACGGAGAGGTAGCAGCAATTAAACTATAAAGGATAAAGACACTTTAAAAACTTGAAATAATGTAAATAATGATAAAATTTATATTTAAAACATTAGGTTTAAAAATAAATATTATTTTAAAGTTAAATAAATTACTCTTATGTTTGAGTTATAGCTTAAATTAGTGGTTAATTATTATCATTAAATTTTTTATCTCACCATAATGAAATGACCAGATAAATAACTGCCGATTATTTAAAAACTATCTTACCAATATAAGTCTTAATTTTATTTTAATGTTTAAATAGGATAATGCAAAAACAAAACTTAAAATTAAATTTTGATGTAAGTTATTTTCAGGTAACTAAAAACTTATTTTTTTTATAAAATAAAGAAAAGCCTAGAAAGCAATAAAGCTTTATGTCAGATGACTACATTAATATAATTTTTAAATAATTGACAATTTTTTTAAATTGAAATTTGCAAATGCATATATTTTACTTAAAAGTACCTACCAATCATCTGCATGTTTTTTTTTCAACTGGAACAGTTTGCTTTTTACTGTTTGGCATTTCTTCATCAAATTTGAAATCAAGTTCTTCATGGGAATCAACAAAATCTGATTTTTGTTTCTGAAATAACAACATTATAGATTTATAAAACCTTAAGTCAAAAGCCCAGACAAACACATGTTTACACTATTATTTAAAATAAATATATAATAACATATTAATAAAAGATTTAAACAACTATATACCTAATATTTATGGTTATCATATATATTTTTTTGTTAATTCACCTCCCTAAGGCCGTGAAGGTCAATACAGACGAGGAGGCTACTTGTGGTTATAACCCTCTCTCAACTCTATAACTCTGAAACACGAAACTTGATGAACAAGGTCGCAGCACAGAGAAGCAAGTTGAGCGCAGTACTACCAGGGACGTGGTGGGGATCGAACTCAGAACCTCTCGCTTATAAAGCTAGCGCTCTACCACGATACCACTACCGCTATATTTAATCAAGAGGCAAATTAAGCAATCGTAAATCGCAATGGGCTAAAGTTTTTAAGCGACCTTGAAAATATATCATTTAAGCTATTTTGTGTGCTGATTTTTATATTCCTTGATAAAAGTTTTTACGAAAAAAGTTTCACCATGTTTTACGCTGATGTCGACACAAAATAACCTCAGACAAATAACAACTTTGATTATTTGTACACCAGATAAAGCGTAGCCAATTTTAAAATTAGTATAAACATCAATAAAGAAACAACATTTGAAAAATTAAAGTTGAAAAAGTCATTTTTTTAAATATGATAAAGTAATTTAAAGTAAATCTATCAATTAAAGTTACAAAAAATCTTTAAAAATATTTAAATAATAATGAAAACAATGAAAAAAAATTAGTTTGCCAGTATGAAGAGGTAGCAATAAATTATATGACAGTTAAAGATACTAGACCAATATCCAAGGTAACAAAATAGGCAAAAAATTTTGGTATTGAAGTTCTAATGCTGGACATGAACCCTGGAATTTTAGTAGGTAATAGTTATTTGATATAATTTTAATAACTGCTTATTTTTCCAAAAAGAATATTTTTTAAAAATTTCGAATATTAACAAAATTGGTCATTGCAATTATGGTAATAAAGACATTATATATTAATGTTGTGCTTTACCAAAAAAAATTATCTAGTTATAAATCTTTTATAGTAATTTTTTTTTTTGTAATTTTAAGATTCTAAAAATTTAAAATAAAAAAGCTTGAAAAAAAAGTTAATACATTACTGAAAAATAAAATTATTAAAAAAGGTCTAATCTTCAGAATTAATTATTTTCTGGAAGTTTTAATTTTACTTTACATATTTTTATTTTATTAAACTTCATTAAGTAAAAATTACATGTAAAAATTACATGTAAAAATTACATGTAACAAACACAGCAATAAGGTAAAAAACTGCTTATGAATTAAAGTGTGGTTTGCATAAACAGATAAACTAATGGTATTTATTTACTGGAATGAAAACTTACAACGTAAAATAAAATGACCAGATATTTATATAGGTTATGTTACTTTTTAATTAATAAAATTATTAAATATATATATATATATATTAATATTTCTTGTTTAAGTATAAAATAAAATAAAAATTTTGTATAAATAATGAGAATCGTTGGACTGTTGATAACTTTTAGAAGACTAGTAGTAAAAGTAGTAATAAAAAAAAAGTTATTTAAAAACATTTACCAATAAAGGAAAACTTGTAAACCGAGTTTAAAGTTGAAAAGATCATTTTCAATGTTAGAGCAATTTAAAATAAATTTTCTATTGAAAGGTACAAAACATACCATAAATTTTTTTTTTAAATTGCACTTCGTTTATTTTGCTACCAATGAAATGAAACAATGTAAAAAAAATACAGTGCCAGTACGGAGAGGTAGCAACCATTTTAAAACTATTAACATTTAAAAACATTAATTCAAACCATTTATATTTAAAAACATATTTACAAATTAAAAAACATTATTTAAAAAATAATTTAAAAAATCTATTTGAAGCTAAAAAGTCACAATTAATGTTTTAGTAATTTAGGAAACAAAAAATTTTTTTTAAAAAAATCCTCACTTTGCGCTACCAATGAAATGAAAGTAAAATAAAATTTTACTTTTTCGGTAAGGAGAGGTAGCAGTAATATATATGAAGTTACATCATTAAAAATACCAGAAATGAAACTGGGAAACTTACCAAGACATGGTTGCATAGTTGAAATCAAACTGAGTAATGCTACGTGAAAAAATGTATTGATTGTTCAGAAGACAAAAATTTTTTTTGGCTTGTGTAATTCTTTAGGTACGGTGTATTATGCAAGGACGAACCCAGACCAGTTTTAGTACCGCTGGAGCGGTATGGATGCCCAAAAAAAAGCGCCTAAAAATTATTTTTATTTTTTTAATTTTTCTTTTGCTTTTTTATTAAAAATAGAAAAAAAAAATTCAGTTTGAAATGTAATAATTTATTTTCAACATATTTTAGCTACCTCATTTATTCTTCAGGTCAATAAAATGAATTAAAAAGAAACTGCTTTTTTCGTAATGAACTTTCGAATGAATGGACTTTTGATCTTTAGCTTGCTATTTTAGTTTATGCGATGAAAACGAAAAAACAAAACGTAAACTTTTTCAGAAAGTTTTGTTTCTTTTCCATATTCTTTTTTACTTTTAAAACAATATATTATTAATAAATAATAATTAAAATAACTTAACAAAAGTTTCAATAAAATTTTTAAATTATACTTAATAATTAATATATTTTTTTAAATATGTTTTTTAATCAAAAAATAGTAACATTTTAAAAATTGTTTACCATAATTATCTTTAAATATCTTTAAGTTAAAAGACGCTTAAAAATCACTTTAAAAATTATTAACCTTTAGTAAAAGTTCGTAAATGAACAGATTTGCTGATATTTATATCAAAATTTTAAAATTAAAGCAATAGTAAATACATTTATTAAATGCTTATGTTTTTTTATTTGAATAAGTTTTGTTATTAAATGCTTATATTTTTTATTTGAATAAGTTTTTTTATTTGAATATGTTTTTGAATACAAGACATAAAACTATTTTATTAGTTTTACAAATATTGCGCAATTTAATATATGTAAATATATTATGTAATGTAAATATTGATTAAAAATTGTTTAAAGTATTTAAACATTTAATTACTATTTAAAACATTAATAAGTACTAAAATTGTATTTACTAAAATATAGTTAATAAATATTTAAAATACTTTGAACAATTTTCAATAATATTTTACTAATATGGTGGTATTTGCAACAAAATCATTTATTAAAGTCTTTAATAAAATATTTTTCTTATCATAACTAAAGTAACATTTGTCCATCGGTAAATTCGTATATTCAAAGTATGCCTTTAAATCAACTCCTTATCTTAGGATAAAACTAAACAAGATAAACACAAATGATTAAAATGATGATTGAAAAAATGATGACTAAAAATCAGTTGCGGCACTGGTTTGAACTATAGGAGAAGAAGAGGGAGGGGGATCAAAAACATCCCCCCCCCTCCCTCTTGGTTCTTCACTGTTATGGTATATTCAACAATATGTATTGCATTATGCAAAAAAACATAAATTAAAACTTATAATTTTTTTTAGATAAATTCACAACTAATAGTTGAAAAAAAATAATTTGTATTTAATCAATCAAAATATCAGTTTTCAAATCAGTTATCAACTAAGAGCTTCCAGGTAAATGTTGCAAAGGTGTCAGCAAAAATAAAGGTTTAAAACACATATTGGTCAACATTATTAACATGTATTTGAGGAACAGCAGAAAAAATCAAATAAAGCAGAACATTCAAAAAACTTGCTTATTTTAATAATACCACTATAACAATTAAAATTGGTAATTTTAGAAGAAAAGTGAGAGAATTATTATAGATAATAATAATAATAATAATAATAATAATAATGTACACTGTGACAATTGATGAAATCAATTGTGGAGCACAATAACAGAAGATGTTGTGCTATAACAGCTATAAATGTTTTAAAAATAGCATTGTTTACTTTTCAATGTATATAAATATTATTTAGTATTTAATAAATAATTTTTGCAATAATCTGATTTATCAAGTTTATTTTTGAATTGGTCAATCGTTCTTGATTCGACAATATGTGGTGGTAAACCATTCCAAGCATTTACGACTCTACACGAAAAGAAATTATATCTAGCATTACTCTTACAGTATGCCTTTGTTAACTTTTGGTTATGACTACGAAAATTGTAAGGTTTTAATTGAACTTTAGATATTGAGTCGTTTATCCAATTTATTTCCTCATAACCGTTCTGTATTTTATATTGAAAAATAAGATCTCCTCTTAAACGACGTTCTTCTAGAGTTGTTAATTTCAATAACTGTAGTCTTTTTTCATATGGCATTTTTTTAAAAGCTGGTACTAGTTTTGTTGCCCTTCTCTGTACTTTTTCTAACTTTAAGATGTCTTGCTTCAGATAAGGACACCATACTTGGATTGCAAACTCAAGATGGGGTCTTACAAAAGTCGTATATAATTTTTTTGCCATATTCGAGTCAAAATATTTAAAAGTTCGTTTAATAAGAGCAAGCATTTGATTTGATTTTCCGACAGCTTTATCAATATGACTGGTCCATTTTAAATTAGATTGCATCATTACTCCTAAATCTCGTTCTACTTTTGATGTTGCTAAGATATTATTCTGTTGAGTTTCAGCGTCGAACATTGAATAAGTTATACATGGATTTTTAAAGCCAATGTGCATAATTTTACACTTTTCATAGTTAAATTTCATTAACCATAATGACGACCATTTCATAATATTATCAATATCTTGTTGTAATTTGTTTATGCGAATATCTTCATCTGATTTAAAAATATTTATAATTTTGCTATCATCTGCATATAATTTGATATTATTTTTTAATGTGTCTGGCAGATCGTTTATAAAAATAAGAAATAGAAGAGGCCCGAGGACAGAACCTTGTGGAACTCCACTCTCGACTGTTAGCCATTTTGATACACAATCCCCTAAAATTACTCGTTGCTTTCTATTATGTAAATAGGCTTCTATCCAATTTAGAATTACTCCATAAATACCATATGATTTTAACTTTAACATCAATCGCATATGAGGTACTTTATCAAAAGCTTTTGAGAAATCTGTATACAACATATCAACACACCAGCCATTCTCAATAGCATCAAATAAAATATCTTGTGTTTCTAGTAGATTAGTAGTACAGCTTTTGTTCTTTCGAAAACCATGTTGGTTACTATTTAATAAATTGTTTGTTAACATGTAATCCATTATTTTGTCACCTAAGATTGATTCAAGAATTTTGCATGGTATTGACGTTAATGAAATTGGTCTATAGTTTGCAGGATCATTTTTATCTCCATTCTTGTATAGTGGTGTTACATTTGCCATTTTCCATATGAGTGGAATTTGTTCTTCTTTTAAGGATCTTTTGAATAGTAACTCTAGAGGTTTGCAAAGACTATTTTGACATTTTTTTAATACATATGAACTTACACCATCTGCTCCTAATGCTTTATTGACATTTAGTTCACTTAGTTTAATTCGAACGACGTCTTGAGTTATTACTGAGTCTATATCTAATTCTAAAATCTTGCTTGTTTTTACTGTAATGTTAGGAAAATTTGTTGGATCTTCTATAACAAATACTGAATGAAAGTTTTCATTGAGGATATTAGCAATATTATCACGATTTGTTTGTAAAGAACCATTTTTATCTGTTATTATATTAATGCCTAATTTTATTTTTCTGTTTGAATTAACATATGCATAAAATAGTTTTGGATTTTCTTTTGATGACTCAGCTATTTTTTTTTCATAATTTATTCTTTTTGATTTAACTAGATTTTTTATTGTTTTGTTGATTAAAAAATATTGGACTTTTAGCTTGTCACATTTAAAACCATTAGATAATAATTTGTGCCATAAACTTGTTTTGTTTCTTATTACTTTTTTTGCTTCTCTATCAATCCAAGGTTTGGGCTGTAATTTGTTACTGAAGTATATATTTTTTTTAGGAATGTATTTGTTGCATAATTCATTATAGATATTTAGGAATATTTCATAGCACTCATTAATACTATTTTTTCCAAAAAGACTTTCCCAATCATTTTCATTAACAGCTTTATTTATGACTGTGTAATTACCAAGTTTATAGTTAAATCCAGATTTCCCAAAATTTGACATTTCATTTTTAGTAGTGTTTTTTACAAAATATTTCCAGCTAAGTATTTGGTGTCCATTTCTAGTGTTGCCTAAAGTTGGGTTATGATGGATTTTATTTATACGTTCAGGTGTTTCTGTTAAAATTAAATCTAAGATATTACCATTAGTTAAATTTGCATTATATGTAGGTGATATAACTGCTTGATGTAAGTAGTTGTCATTTATATATTCAACAAATTCGGTGGAGTATTTATCATATTTTTTCATGTTTTGAACATTATTTTTTTTCCATATTATATTTGGATAATTAAAATCTCCTGAAATAAGTAAACCAGAGTACCTATTATGATCAATTTTATTCTTAGCCGCTTCTATTATTTTACAGATACAGTTATTAATTTCTTCAGATGCATCAGGTGGCCGATAAATACAACCAAGTAAAATTTGTTCATCTTTTATACTTAAAATACACCAAGTATGTTCAATGTTGTTGTTTTTAGTGAAACTATCATTGGGTGAGTAAACTAAAAAACTTTCTTTTACATAGATAGCAACACCACCTCCATGTGTTTTAACTGAACGACTATTTGATCTATTATTATGGATTATTTGATAACCATTTACATGTGTAACTGAGTTTTCATTAAACCAAGTTTCTGTGATCATATAGATATCAGGTTTAAAGGATGCAATATCCAATAGAAACAAGTCAAATTTATTGTTTAATGATGTAGCATTTGTGTATCTACAATTTAGACAATTATTTTTTATATCTATACTATGTTTTTTTGAATTAATTACATCACAAGTCTGAGATTTTTTAACATATTTAGTCAATGTGTTAGTTGCAATGTTTTTTTTATTGAATTTATGATTAGACAAAATTGGTTTGAATGAACTAATATTTAAACTCATTGATTGCTAATTTTGTGTACGTTTTAATTTCACTATTTTGTAAGATAAAAATAGTTTTCCCCCAAATAAGAGCAATTTAAATAAAATTGATGGTCTCACATCTTTTTTTAAAAATTTTTTTCTTTTTTAAGATAAAAAAAAAAAAGCATTATTTTTCATTTGCTTTTTTAAAAGATTTTTTTTTTTATATATTATAATTTGAATAACAAAGGTTTATATAACCACTAAGAAAGATTGTTAAAAATTAAAGTGTCAAAGTTCAGAACCAAAATTGCATGTTTTAATTATGAAATTAAAAAACAATATTTTCAAGATGTATACATTCCAGTATTTTTATTATAGCTGTGTGTTCTTCAGGAGTACTAAACACACATACTTTTGAAAGATAAATAAAAGAGAAATAGGTTTTGAGTGGATTTTTAACAAATATAAGAATTGAAAAATTATTACACAAGATTTGATTTTGAAACATTAAAACTGAAGTGTAATATTCATATCCCACAAATTAAATTGGTAAAAATAATTATGGAAATAAATAACCATATACAAAAAACAAAGCTAAAGGTATCGAATACAAGAAAGTGTTAAAAACTAATGAAAAATCAAAAAGTAGATTTTAAAGTACATTTGTGTTTAACTGTGGAATCAGTATCCTCAAACAATTGCCCATTATTTATCCACTTCTATCAAATGACATGCTGTCTTTTTTTAAAAAACGGATACAAAGTGACACTGTAGCAAAATTTATAAATAATAGTGATTTAAACAGATTTACATTTAAAAGATTCCAAGACATAATCCTAGAAAAAGAACCTTACAGACAATCAAAAAATCAAAACAACAAAACTAAATTTAATGAAAAGAACCTGCGACATTAAATACAACAAAAAGTTTTTTAACTCTAAAAAAAGAAATTTACAGATCAATTAAAGAAAAATTTTTTAATAAAAGGGCAAATAACAGCATAAAAAGTATTGTTAAAAAGTCATAATCTTGCTATCAATTAAATGTAACAAAGTTTAAAAAAATACTTTGACCTGTACAAAAGGATGCTTTTCACAAAACCATTAGCAAAAAACATAAAAACGTGTAATACATTAAAAATACATTTTTACCTGTTTTAACAAATCATGAAAAATTTAAATGTCAAAAATATAAATAAATAAAATTTGAATTAAATTTAAAATGAGCCATTTTTTTTTTCATAAAACTTTTAACAGCATAACAACAATAAGAAACAAACAAGATGCAGAATATATAACTTTAGGTTAGGGCAGAAGAGAATAGATTTCTCATATGTTCATGTTTCTATTTTGTACAAATGTACAGATTTTAATATTAGTTATTTTTTTATAAAATGTTTTAATTTCTGTCTTTATAATTTCCTAACTATGTTAAAAAAAAGAAAAGTCTTTTTATCAAGTTTAATTTAAGTTACTTTTTAATGTTTCTTTTACAATCAGCTATTTTGTTTATTTATTTACAGTTTCAAATCAATTAACTTTTTTCAACTCGTTATGAAAGTGAAAATATACAAACGTGTTTAATGATTATAACTGTATATAAATGCATTGGCAGATAAACCATAATCAAGCTTGCAGATAAAAATATTTTAAAAATTTTTTTTGCAAGTCACATTAAAAGGATTAGATTTAATCAAATGACTAATGAGTAGCATGAAAATGAACTCTAGTAGATGGCACAAGAGACACTAGCTCTTTAGAGCAGTGCCCATTATAGAATTTACAGAGAAGAGAAAGTGAAGCAACATTACGACGATGTGACAATTGTTAAAGGTTGGCTGCAAGAGTTAATTTAGACTTGTTGTTGCATGAGATGTTTTTTAACGTAGGTGGTGCAGTAAAAACTATTCTGACGTTGTAAGGTTTAAGTTCTTTTCTAAGTTTTGGACCTATTCTTGGGAGTCATGGAAGTTTAACTGTATATTTACATGTTTCTGTTTTACTATAATTTATTTTAGAAAGGTTCTTTCTTTTCTGAATATAGTTCTTAGCATTAGCAAACGTGGAGGGACGCAGTCAGACGGGTACATTTGATAATAAGTCTTGTTATTTAACTTTTTTTTTGTTTTCGTAATTTGCAAAATAGTTTCTGGAATTTAGTCATAAGGGTTCGAGTTGGCCAATCTTTATCGCTATAGATCTTCCTATATTTATGAACGTAATGTACTCCATGAGTCATCTACCCTTCATTTTCTAGGATTAACTCTTACTTCCGATCTTTCTTGGAAACCGTATATCAAATCCATTGCAAAATTAGCATCTGCTACGGTTGCATCTCTTTATCGAGCTCGACACTTTCTTCCTTCCGATTCTATTCTTTATCTTTATAATTCTCAAATCCGTCCTTGTATGGAATACTGTTGCCATATCTGAGCCAGATCTTTTAATGATGCCCATTCTCTTTTAGAAACGGTGCAAAAACGCATTGTAAACATAGTTGGACCTGCTTTTGCAGCCAAACTCCAACCATTACCACATCGTCACAACGTTGCTTCTCTTTCTCTTTTCTACAAATACTATTATGGGCACTGCTCTAAAGAGCTAGCATCTTTTGTGCCATTTACTAAAATTCATTCTCTTGTTACTCGTCATTCAATTAAGTTTCATCCTTTTTTTGTGACTGTTTCTAAGTGCTCCAAAAACTCTTATTTGTCTAATTTTTTTCCTCAAACATCAGTTATTTGAAATTCACTTCCTTCATCTTGCTTTCCTGATTCATATAATTTGCAATCTTTTAAGTTGTCTGTCAATCGTTATCTTGCTCTACAAACTTCATCTTTTCAGCCTTGTTGGAAGCAAAGATGTAAAAAAAAAAATTGGAATATTTATAAAGAGTTAAAGCATAATAACAAAAAGTTGTAACAATAGCACGAAGAATAAAATTTAATATAACATATTTTATTTAATTTCGAATTAATTTTTTAGAAATATGTTAGTTAAAACGTGATTACGATTTACAAAAAATTCTCTAACGTTGGTTTATTTATTTGAATTGCCCCATTGCTGCTTAATGATTCAGGGCCTTTTTTTCTCTTCAATAAAATAATTTTTAAAGTTTCGTTTAAATCAATTTTAAACTGTTTTCTCCTTAAAAGATTAATCTATTACCAACTATCCCACCTATTACCAGTTTCAGTTGGTAGATATTGATAATGAAGTGTTTGATAATGAAATGCTTTTAAAGCACAAAATTTTACAATACGTATTTCCTAGAAAGGGAATGCTACCCTTGCCACCTCAGAAAAAAAGGCAAGAGTAGCAGTTGCTACACTACCCTTTTCCGGTGTGCCTGCTTCTTTCAATTTAGCGCCCCTTGGATATCTGCCGCCCGGCACAAGCTATTTCTTTCACACACAACCCCCCCCCCCCTCTCGGCGGCCCTGGATGCAGGTTTGTGTTTTTTCGTGTTTTTTGAAAATATTTTACTCATTAGCGTATTTTATAAATTATATACTATGTTTTAGATTATAGTGTAATATTAGAACTTTTTGTATCACTAAAATAAATAGATGCTTTAAACAGAATGTGGTGTTTTCAAAGCAACTGTATTATCTCGGAATTAAAAAGAAAAAAAAAACTAACTTTACTCTCTTTCATAAAATACTAGCAGAAAGCAACCCGTATTTCAGGTTATGGTCGGTCTGTTACATAAAATACTAGCAGAAAGCAACCCGTAATACGGGTTATGGTCGGTCTGTTACATAATTAATTTATAGTGGCTGTTTTCCACAATTTAAAGTTGCGAAACCTTAACTAATACCCTTTTAGAAAAACGCTTTCAATTTGAAAAAATTTAACCATTTGTAAAACTAACATAAAAAGTATGAGGAAGTAAAATAATTTACCAATTATTTAACATTATTTGAGTAATTTACAACTGACATAGGTCATATAAGTGTAAGGCAGAACAATTTTCTTCGGTTTTCCTAAGTTCAACACAATACGTTTTTAGTTACTGACACAAAATAATAACATTTCATCATGCTTTAAATTGACGAAAAACTAAATCTAAATTCTTATTATATTTTTCCATGCTTTATATAAGGTTACTTTCTATATATATATGTTTGTGTGCCACAAAATTTGAAATCAATTTTTGAAAGCTTTTTTCTCAACCAATTTTGCTCAAATTTTGCACACTTAATCATTTTCGATGAAAATACAAGGAAATGGAAAAATTTGACCAAAAAAAGTTAATTAAGTTAACAAAAATTTAATTTGTATTTCCCCATACATTTTATTTATTTGATATGAATTGCGTATTACGTCACAAAAATCATTGATTTGCAAATTATTTGCAGTTTCGAAGACATTAAAGCGCAGCGATTCAAAACCTATTGTTTTTTAAGTCTTAAGTTATTAAGTTAAAAAACAAAAATTTAAAACGCGCTACTTTTTCTTCCATGCTTTTACATAAGGTTACTTTCTATATATATGTTTGTGTGCCACAAAATTTGAAATCAATTTTTGAAAGCTTTTTTCTCAACCAATTTTGCTCAAATTTTGCACACTTAATCATTTTCGATGACAATACAAGGAAATGGAAAAATTTGACCAAAAAAAGTTAATTAAGTTAACAAAAATTTAATTTGTATTTCCCCATAAGAACACTGAATTAATAAAAAAAAATTTAAAAACGTAACAGTAATTTTTCCTTCTACAAAAGATAACAAAAAAAGAATTTCTAGGCCCAATAGAATTCTGCTTGCATAAAGCATGGATTTGAAAAAAGAATTTTTTTTTGATTTACTAGTTTATAACATGAACTTTAATTAATTATTAAGATTAATATGAAGTTAACTTATATTATACAGGAGTTATTATTTTTTGGTATCCCATTGGTATCCCGTTGATTCATTTTATTTTAAAAAAGAAAATCGTCTTAAAAAAGTTAAAAGCACACAACTAAATAAATTTATTAAAAATAACTAAGTTTCTTATAAATAACTAAGCAGTTGAGTACAAATACGTTTCAAACAATAAAAATTATTATACAATTAAACATGTGTATAACAAATTTAAAAAAATATGTAAACTTTGATCTTTTATATTGCATTATTGCGTCATATGACAAACCTAAAATAAAAATTTTAACAGATAAGTAGGCATAAAAGAAAAAAAAAGAAAAAAACTGGAAAATAATTAACCTGCTTTTCGGTAACCTGTTGTCATACTTGCTGTCAAGATGCACCCAATAAACATCGAACAGTTGGTAAATAGTTGGCCCGATCCTTATAACCAACTATTAGCTACAGTTGGGCCAACAGTTGTCTATTTAGTTGGTACCGTGAAAAAAATGTAACGCCTTTACCAACACTTAGCCAACTGTTTTATAAACTGTTGGTACCATTAACGGCCCAACAGTAGTAAAACAGTTGGTTAACAGTTGGTACCATTACTGGCCCAACTATATGATTTTTTTCGCGATTTTTTAAGTTCGCTTATGCACTTTAATTGAAAGTGCAAATGTTATAAATGTTTACAACTATTTTTACAACTTGACGTGATGGTGAAAAATGAGTTGCATATTTGAAACCAAAATGAGAAATGCTATACAAAAAACAAATTGTTTGCTCGGCACCAAAAAAAATTTTTGTTGTTGTTGACCTGTGTAATAATACAGTAATAATCATTGTAATAATACTTGTAGTAATAACAATAACAACTACAACTCTAATAATAACAGTAGAAATTTACAACAGTAGCAATGATAAAAAAAACTAGCAGTAAGCAATCCTTAATAGGGATTATAATTAAACCATTAATAAAAAAAACACAATAACTTGATATATTATTTAAAAAAATAAATTCAAATTTATCTATAAATAATATTTTAACTTTGACTCCCTATCAGCAATATCATACTTATAGTTAACGACATAAAGACCGCATTAACATCATTTAAAATCTGTCACAACACAGGTACCAGAAAATGGAAGTCAAGTAAAGCCTGCAAAAACCTAAAAAAAGAATTAAAAAGAAGTTACAATTTTTAATTAAAAAAGTATTATTTGCATTTTATTGTTAGTAGAATTAGGATAATAATATAACAGAAAATATAAAGAATAAAAAATAGCTATAACAGTCTAGGTCTATCAACACAAAACACAGCAACAATAGCGCATAGCATAAAATATTTGTAAGCACACAATACTGCCTCCCGAGTAATTAAAAAAGTTTTATTAATTCTCCCTCTCATCTAAGAGAGAGAGAGAGGGAGAGAAAGAAAGTGTTTCCAAAGCAGCATGTCAAAAAAAATAAAAAAACACGCAATAAATAGTAGTAACTGGTTTTATTATGTTACCAGTAAACAAAATTATTTTTACCTTTGTTTTAATTTCCAGCATTTCTTAATTAAGCTTCAGCTTCTCTCTAACTGTTGACTAATGATTAATAGAGTAAATTTCACATCATATTAAATTTACAAAATTAAAACCATGTTTCAACAGTAAGCAAACTAATCAAGTGATGACAAAGGCAACTAAAAAAAAAAGAACATGTTATGTTTGAAATTGTAAAAAAAGTTAAAACCATTTAAATTCAAAACTGTTATTGTTACTATAACTAGTAAATTCATACTTTGCTTTGTTTTAAATTGTCTAAAGTAAAATCAAATTAACAGACATTAACACTGGTTGACACTTAATTCTGACAAGTAAGTTTTCTGCTCGCTGAGTAGAAAACTTAATTGCCAGAATTTTTATTTCTTACATTTCCACAACGATTAATTTCATCTTGCCTAGACCTATCTCTTTCACTTAAATACAACTATTTTCAAGTTGCCTATTAATACTTACATTAATAACTTCTTTGAGCCTAATATTATGCACTTCAATTTCACTATTATTATTAAACATATTGCCAGAAACCAAATACGCCATAGCCTAGAGGTCCCGCAAAAAAGGGGCCCCAAAATCGAATTGCAACAAAATTAATTTTAATTTTTGGAAAGTGCATACATTTTCATTAGAAAGTAACAGTGTAAAAAATTTTATCTTTTTATTTTTCTAAATATTTTCGTGATTAAAAAAAAAAAAAATATTTTGAGACGAAAATTAAACAAAAAGCATTTTGCAACATTTTGTTTATTAGTATAAATAATAACTTTAACAAACAATCAACTCAACAATTTTATTTAACATTTGACATTTTTCTAATAACATTACATTTTTTTATTAAAAGTTCAACCAAGAACCTTCTAAAATATTATTTTCTAGAATTACTTGGTTCAACTTATAAAACCAAGAAAGTAACAATAATTAGGGCTGTTTTTCTAATTAAGGTTTACAATAGTAGTAAACATTATTTACTTGCAAAACAGCATGATTAATTTTCCAGATTGATATTAAAAATGGTAGTTAATAAATTTGTTTTTTTATTATTTGTGCATAATGTTTTAAAATATTTGATTTAAAATAAAATAAATGCGTTTATTTTAGGAAAAATTTTGCACGCTTTT
Organism: Hydra vulgaris; assembly: GCF_038396675.1. Taxonomy (NCBI): domain Eukaryota; kingdom Metazoa; phylum Cnidaria; class Hydrozoa; order Anthoathecata; family Hydridae; genus Hydra; species Hydra vulgaris. The sequence continues at coordinate 15,373,794 of NC_088930.1, forward strand.
AAGTAAAATATCTTAGTAATTGAAGAAAGTAATTGCTTTAAATTTTAAATTGCATTAAACTTAAGCGATATTTTAGACGCTTTTACGTAAAGTAAATAAGCACGCTAGGAAAAAAGTAATCATAAATTTTTAACGTTTGTTTTCCTGTTTATTTTTAACAAACTTTCGCTTATTTATGTAAGCTATTTTAATTAATTTTAATAATAAAAAATAGTGGAGTGTTTTCTATAAGTAAAATCAGTGCTTGTAAATAATAGCAATTAAATTAATTAAATGTGTTCATTTTCAGAACCTTTTAAAAGATATGGGAAGAAGCTATGAAAGTGGAGCTGCAAAAAGAAAGAAAAAAATAAAAATAGAAAAAAACATAAAGAAACATCGAAAACTTGATTTTTAATAAAGTTTTTTATTAAAAGCAGAATGTCATGGTAATTCACCAACTTCAGCTAATCTTGCAAACTGTGGGATAATTAAAGAGGCAAAAATATTGGATTTTGTAGAGGACTCAATTAATGAAACTCAAACTTCAAACGAGCAATCAGAACTCAATAAGGAGAGAGCATGTTTCCCTATCGATTTGCCATTGAATAGGAAAAGTGATTCAGGACTTTGGGAAATTCTTTCAGCTGAGGATATACAATTTTGGATAGAGAACGGTCCGTTAAAATGTCAAAATGCAGATTATGACTTTAAATTCTCTAAAATGATGTATCAAGATCGCGATCGATATTGCTCAAAAAGCTTGTTAATGGGGAAAAAAGTGAATGGTGAAACGTTTAATAGAGAATGGGTCATATATTCCCCAGCATTAGGTTGTGTATTCTGTATTGTCTGCAAGCTTTTTGAACCCTCAAAATGTGCTTTAGTTTCAACGGGATATAAAGATTGGAAAAATTCAGGGGCATCAATTCTGGGGCATGAACACTCATCAGACCACAGAAAAACTTCATTAGCATACTTTCACAGAAAAAATAACAAGGTTTTTTAAATGATCAACTTCTCAACGAAATTCGCAAAGAAAAAAAACTACTGAGGAGAGGTTGTAAGAAGAGTTATAGCTGTAATTTGCATATTGATCGAAAAGAAACTCATCTTTTAGAGGTTCAAATAAAAAATTTGGGTCTGAGAGCAATGGGAATTTTATTGGTCTGCTTGAGTTGATTGCTCAGTTTGATCCTTTATTGGCCAAACACATAAAAAAATTATGGTAACAGTTGTTCTGGAAAAACAAACTACCTCTCAAAGAATACATGTTTTGAATTAACCGTATTGATGGCAAGAAAAGTTTTGCAATCAATCAGCGACGATGTTTTAAAATCTAAGTATTATGGATTATCAGTAGATTCAACACCTGATGCGAGTCACAAAGATCAACTATCTGTGACCTTGAGGTACATTGATCAAATTTCTAATGAGCCTTTTGAAAGATTTGTCAACTTCATTCACATCGATAATCACACCGGGGAAAATTTAATAAATGCAACCGTGGACTTATTAAACGTAAAATTGAACTTGGAAATCAGGAACTGCAGAAGCCAGTCTTATGATAACTCAAGCAATATGACTGGAAAATATAAAGGAATGAAAACTAGAATTTTGGTGTTCAATAAGCTGGCAAAATTCTTACCATGTTCAGGTCATTCTCTTAACTTGGTAGGAGAGGCTGCTGTAGATTGCTGCATCGAGGGAATCAATTTTTTTGGTTTTGTTCAAGAACTGTACAATTTTTCTCTGCTTCTACAAAGTTGTGGAGTGTTTTAGAACAGTTTGCAAGTAGTTCATTGAAATCACTATCCAATACTCGGTAGAGCGCTCATGCTGACTCGGTCAAAACCATTTACCAGAACTACAATAAATTAATGGAAGGATTGGTCAAAATAAATGAGCGTGAAAGTTTTAAACATAAAACAAGAGCTGTGGCTGGAAATTTACTATCGAAAATGGAAACTTTTGAATTTGCTTTACAAACAATATAATGGGATCAAATTTTGCAACGAATGAATGCTGTTTCTAAATCATTGCAAAGTGCAACTATTACTCTAGATACATGAGCTGAACTTTATTCATCTCTTGGAGGTTATCTTCTTGGATTAACTAACACATTCGATTTAATAGAACAAGATGCAAAATTACTGTTACCAGACATAGATTATTTACAAAAGAGACACCGTAATAAGAAAATGCTACTAGGTGAAAATTGATCAGAAGAACCTTAATTAAGTCCACGTGAAGAGTTTAAGACAAACATTTTTTTAAAAACTTAATAATCTTACTACAAATTTAAAAGAAAGAGCTCAATGCTATCAGGAACTAAATGACAAATTTGTATTTTTAATAGACATGAGATTCAACAAAGATAAGCTGAAGACATACGTTAATCATCTGGTGGAAGACTACACGGAAGATATTGATGATAATTTATATGCAGAAATTGAACATCTACATCTGTATTTGAAAGAATACTTTTATACTCAAGTTCCTGAATTGTCCCATTTGTTTTTGTACAAACTTATAAAGGAAAAACAAATGGAGGCTACATTTCTAAATACTGAAATCATTCTTAGGATTTTCAAATGTGTCATGATATCCAACTGCTCTGGAGAAAGGTCATTTTCAAAATTAAAATTAACAAAAAATGATTTGCGATCAACTATGTCACAAAAAACGTTAAACAATTTTGCATTATTATCAAGCAACACAGACAAAATGAAGTCAATTATTATAGATTTATTGATTATAGATTTTGTTAATGAAAAATACAGAAAAAAGATTATGTAGATTTTGTAAAATATTAAAAAAAAATTGAAATAAAACTTTTAATTACGCTAAACTAAGATTATATTTTTTTAAACTAACATATAACTTCTAAATATGGGGTCACAGGCTTTTTTTGGCCTAGGGCCCCTAAAACTGTAAATCCCGCTCTGCCAGTAACATTACTATTGTTAAAGCTAAATAATAAAAAAATGTAAAAGAATCTTGCAAATTGTGAGCTTTTCTTATCTAAGACTACATTTAAACTTAAGATTTATTGAAATCCATATCTTTTTATGTTTATATACATAAGTCGTTTAATGAAAATGTTAAACAATATTTATTTACATCAATAATTTTTGTTTAACAAAGAATCTAGACTACAATGCACAAAATTACTCAAGTAAGTGATCAACAAACTACTGACTGTAATTTGTTGATCACTTTTGTGTCAACAAATTACAGTCAGTTTGCTATGTTAAATACATAAAATATATATCTAATATAAAAAAAAAATAAAAAAAATAGTAAACTTACTCAAATCAGTACCAGTTATACTGTGTGAAGTGACTAAAAAACCCTTCAGTTTTTTCCAATTGCACTAAAAAATAGCTTTCAGCTCTTTCCAATTGCACTAAAAAATAAAACAAAACTTGCTTAGCTAAGTTGCCTAGTTCTTAAGAATCTGAAAACAAATAAGTAAAAAACCAAGAACAAACAAATGATTATTTATTAAAACTACTATATTTAAACAAATTAAATTAAACAAAGAACAACATCAATACTCCTTAAAGGCTAAAAAAAATTTTAAGCTCAAATTTGCTTGCAGACCTTGCTTGTAAAACCATGCGAATAAGAAACACATTTAGAAAAGCCTAGAAACTACTTAAAAATGACATATGCAACATTGAAGTTTAGACGTCAACTGGACTAATTATTAGTAAATGTTTTTAAAAAATTCATATAAATTTACAATACTTTATTCTTCTATATCGCATAAATCCATCATATGATAAATATGAAATGAAAAAATGTAATGAATAAGTAAACACAAAGAAAAAGACATCATATATGATAGCCATTCCAGACGATTTTTTTATAATTCAAAAAAGCATATATAATTTATATCATTGTATAGAGCTTGACCTGACTTAAAAAATGAGGGGTCATTCGACCTTTGAAGTTAAGCGGATCCAAAGTTAAAGAATTTTTTGTAGTGCAAAATTGATGATTTTTTGACGAAAGGTATAGGGCTTAAGTATGGAAAATTTGCAGTGTTATGGCACCGAAAAAGAGAGTATTTTTGGATCATATTGACTCTTGAATAACTCTTGAACCGTTATTACATTTGACTTGAAATTTTCCTTATTGATTCACGAACTTTAAGAAAATAAAATACCAAAATATTTTTATTTAATTCAGTCGGGATTGTCCAGATTTGTCTATTTTACAGACTGTGGGTTTTAACTTATTTACTTAGTTTTGGTGTCATATTGACTTTGGAATAACTTTTAAACCATTATTACATTTGACTTTAAATTTTCCATAGTGATCCAACAAGTATAAGAAAACAAAATACCCCAAAAATTTTCTGTTCAACTGACGAGATTTACCAGAATCATCTATTTTACAGACTGAGGGTTTTCACTTATTTACTTAGTTTTAGAAAATAAAATTTTGGGTTATATTATAATAACACCATACAAATATGCATAAAGGAACCATGGAATCCAAATAGTACATCATTTTAAAATTATTGTATAAATTACAGACCGGTCAGTAAATTACTGCAAATAGGCTACACATACCAACTGGGCATATATTTTGGGCATATAACTTTGAATATATTTGATATTTTTCAACCGTTATTAAATTTGACTCGAAATTTTTCATAAAGGTCCCATTTTTTTTCATCTGATGGGATTAACCAGAAACATCTATTTTACAGACTGATGGTTTTCACTTACTTAGTTTTGGAAAATAAAATTTAGGGTTATATTATAATTACACCATACAAGTATGCATAAAGGAATCATGGAATCCAAATCATACATCATTTTGAAATTATTGTATAATTTACAGACCGGTCAGTAAATTACTGCAAAAGGGCATTGAAACCTGTCGAAATTATTCAGAATAACCTATTTAACAGACAGAAGATTCTTCAATAAAGTTAAAATTTAATTTTTAATGAAAATAATTTACAGCAAACGAACTTTCTGAAATTTGGAGTACTTACAACTGCAATAGGCAGGTATAACAGCAGAAATTATATCTAAAAATGTAAAAATATTATTATTAGAAACACAGATACACAATAACGTGTTAAAAATATTTTGTTAATTCATTTTAAAAATATATAAATTAAAAACATTTAAAAGTAAATAAGTATAAAATAAAAAACTTACTCTTTAATATTGTTTATGTGAACCTATGAAAACGCCTAAGATAAAAAAAAAGAAAATAACATAAAAAAATGTTTTTATTCTAAAACTTTTTTCTTGGCTTTTAGTGAATGATTAGAAGTAGCAAGTTTCAGTAACGAAACAAACTAATAATCATTTTTAACAATAGACACCTTCGAGAAATTAAGCCAAGTTGTCTATCGACACAAAATATCACAATAATAACATCACAACAATAACATCACAATCACAAAACACACAGACCCTGTGGCACTAAACGCTCCTAATTTACACTAGTGTCACTAAGTAATGGGTTACTTTTAACCAAAACTAGTGATCATCCTGAAAAGCTTAAAGGTGGCTCTATTTGCAGATGACATAAGAAAAATATGGATTTCAATCATCTTATTTTAGAACTGACTTGCTAACTGTTCTTACAGAATGGTACTACATAGCATTAGATAGAGGTGGTTAGGCAAATTCTACTGCTCTGGATATCAAAGGCTTTCGATAAGGTCTGGCATGATGGACTTACCCATTTGCAATCTTTTAAGTTGTCTGTTAATTGTTATCTAGCTGTATAAACCTTGTCTTGGCTCTTCCAGTAACTTCCAACTTTAAAAGTAGTTACCTTCTGATGCTTGCTCTACCCCTACTTCTATCCACAATAGTGAAATTGTTCCCAATCAAATTACTGTTTTTGTACCTTCTGATTTAATTTTGAAGATTGCTGATGACTTTCATGCTCTGTTACCCCAACTTATATTGCATACATCCCTTTAGGAAATGGTTCTAAAAACTTTTTTATTAAAACGCAACTTAATTAAGAGAATCTCCTAGTTTCCAATTTGGATACTACCTATATTATCTGGTGATTTCACCTACTAAATAAAGAAATTTTAATTTGTAACATGTAATTGACGTTTTTGAAGAAGGTAGATATATCTAATGGTCTAATTATAAGCAAGGTTTTTGAGTCTTTAATTAACAAACACTTATGCTCTCCTCTTGAATCTAATAACTTACTTTCTGATCATCACTAAGGATTTCAATCGCCTTGTTTTACAGCTAGTACTACCATTTATTCCTGCTTTGATAAGAACGCAACACTCCCTGATTGCTTAAAGGGGGCATTTGAGCTTGAAAAGGATCTCACTTCTGCTACAGCATGAGGTTCACAGTGGCTGGTGAACTCTAACTCAAAGAAAACTTAATTTTTTTCAGCTAATTGTTATCGCCATAATCTAGATTTTCCTATATTTATAAACAGTAATGTACTCCATGAGTCATTTACCCTTAATCTTCTAGATTAACTCTTACTTCCGATCTTTCTTGGAAATCATATATTAAATCGACTGCAAAATTAGCATCTGCTAAGTTGCATCTCTTTATTGTGCTTGCCACTTTCTTACTCTGGATTTTATTTTTTATCTCTATAAATCTCAAATCCTTCCTAGTATGGAATACTGTTGCCCTATCTGGGGCGGATCTTCCAATAATGCCCTTTCTCTTTCAGACAAGGTTCAAAAATGCATTGTAAACATAGTTGGATCTGTTCTTGCAGCGAACCTCCAACCATTATCACATCATTGTAATGTTGCTTCTCTTTCTCTTTTCTATAAATATTATAATGAACACTGCTCTAAAGAGCTAGCGTCTCTTGTACCATATACTAAAATTCATTGTTGGGTTACTCATCATTCTATTAAGTCTCATCCTTTTAATGTGACTGAAATTGTAATAAAGTTACAAAGACAAATAAATTTCGAAAAAAAATAAAAAATAAAAGAGAAATGTTGTTAACAAAACCTCAGATAAGAGGGTGACACAAGTTTAATAATAAAAATAAAAAATAAAAATAATTATAGAATAGCAAGACCTGCCTCTGTAGCCAATTATTGTCGCATTGTCATAGTGTTGCTTCTTTTACTCTTTTCTACAAATACTATAAAGGGTGCTGTTTTAAGGAGCTAGCGTCTCTTATGCCGTCTGCTAAAATTCATTCTCGTATTACTTATCATTCAATTAAGTCTCGTCCTTTTACTGTGACTGTCCCTAAGTGCTACAAAAATTCTTATTTGTGTGACTAACCATTCAGCATCTTTTTACTGTATATGTTCCATCATGGTGTAAAAACGTTTTTTTTCTTTAACAAAACATAAATATACATATAACGATATACGCGTGCATGAATGCTGTGCCAGAGAACACAGACATACATATAATTCCAACAGAACACAGACATACATATAATGACTTACAGGTACATAAACAGAAACTTACATATAATGACCAGTATTATCACATGAAATTCAGGCCACAGTTCCAACAGAAGACATGTGTATATATAATGACTCACAGGTACATCAAAACAACAATTCGCAGGACTTACCTGTACCTAAATAACGCTCCAGAGGTCCGATTGAACACAAACATACACATAATGACTAACTGGTACATAAACACAAACATACGTATAGTGACTTACGGGTGCGTCAACACCGCTCCAGAGGTCCAACAGAACACAAACATACACATAATGACTAACCGGTACATAAACACATACATACATATAGTGACTTACGGGTGCGTCAACACCGCTCCAGAGGTCCAACAGAACACAAACATACACATAATGACTAATTATTTTGCCTTGCTAGTAAAACTAGCCTTGCCAATTCTTCCGGGGATTTTCCATATATCCAATCAGCTGTTTTGTTATTGTTAAACATGATGACACCAGCTGCAGCTACTGTTGTAATGTTAGGTTTCATTTTTAACCTGCGGTCATAAGAAGCAAAGTCACGTTCAGACACAACGTTAGTACGCGAACAGTTTTGAGTTTCCTCAAGGACATCAACATCTGGATTGTGATATTTCCCTCCAGGCAATTGGTCTCTTAACTGACTCTGGATCATAACCGAACACGAACAACATATAATTTCATGACATTCTTGGGTTAAGGCATCCAAAAGTGGATCATAACAAACAATCAAACAACTAGAAAACAAACAATCAAACAATTCATCCTTAGTGAGATATTTGACATCAAAAAATGTAGAACCACTTAACATAATTGATGCATCAGAAGAACAACAAACAAAATAATTAAACATTTGCAACCAAACGGTATTCAAAGAAAAAATATGACCTTCCTCTTCAATAATACGAAAAAGAGGTCCGGATATCAGTTTATTAAAAATTCCCAGAGCTCTGGTTGAAGCATGAAAAATTATGTAGTCAATATCATGCCTAATTGATTCATGAAGGAAATTTGAACCATCAAGATTAAAAACAAATTCTTTAGGATGATCTATATGAAAATACGTTGCTCCACCAAGTAAAAATATAATGTTAAACCGATGATGCAGAAATGAAACCATAAAATTTTTTGAAAACTTTTTACGCAAAAATGCCCTCCATTCATCAGCTTTCCCGTTCCGTTGATCGCCATGTCTATAGCTTGTAAGTTTTGAAAGTTCATACAAAATATCAAAGGTACGTGAGTTTTGAGAATTTATAAAACCATCATGAATACTACCTTCCTGCTCAACCACTTTTTCCCATTCTATGATTGCTTTTTCTGCATATATTAATTAATTATGGATAACATGTAAGCCACAAAAAACATGATGCATTTGAGAAATTTTTCATTTTTCATTTAAAGGAAGTCGATCATAATTTTCAACAACAAAAGGCAAAATTGCTTCTCTCAAATGTTTAAATTGGCTAAAAAAACTTGAATTAACTATGGTGCGATCTGTCATCAAAAATTTAAATGAAAAAATAAACTTCCGAAGATCATCCTCATAGTTTTCCTTTTCAGGAGAAAATATTTGAGACATATCAGTGAGTAAATTTTTTAGCTCTCCAAAATAAGATTGTGCCTCGCCTGAAAACATATCTTCTATAACAAACGTGTAGCTTCCAGATGACGTTGTGACTTGAAAACTACCAATCTCTCTAAAATTATACTTTGTGCCATCTGTATGAAGAACATTGTGTGTACTATATAGCCTTTCTAACCTGAGCTTTTGATAAAAGGTTCATTTCACTAAAAAATTCAGCAGCCAAAGATTTTTTTGGAAGTGTGCCACATGAAATTCCAGCCATTTTTTGTAGTACAGTTCTGATAACAGATTCAACATTGTTAACAGAAATATTTTTACTTAAAAGGTCAAAATATACAGAGCGAATTTCATCATTATATCTACCTCCTTCAAAAACATCAATTACATTTTTTTCAAAAAAGTTAACTCTTTCCTTCAGCTCTTCTGAAAGATTTTCAAAGTAGTTTAAACTCTCCATTAAGATTGAATCATTCGTTTCATCAGATGTTTTCGAAACAGTGTTTTCAATTTTTTTCTTAAAATACCATGCCTTTTGTCGATCTGATTGTGAACCTTTTTTTAGCCAAATCAATTTCTTTTTCTAATCTAAAATTTTTTTGCAACAATTGGTTAATCCTACTATCCTTTCTAACTTCTCTTTTATTGACATTTCTGACATTATATTTTGACAAAATTGCTTGATATTTTCTTTTATATTCATTACATCTTTTATTAATTTGTCTATTTTGTAATTTAAGATGATTAATTCTCTGTTTGTATTTTTTTATTTGATAGGTCAAATCACCTGATAATATAGGTAGTTTTTTATTCAAACTGGAAACTGGCAGATTCACTTCATTAACTTGCGCATCAAGAAGAAAATTTTCAGAATTTCTAAAGAGGTGTATACAATAGAGTTTGGGGTAACAGAACACAAAAAATCATCATTAGCAATTTGCAAGTTTAAATCAGAAGATACAAAAACAGTTATTTGATTTGGAACAATTTCACTATTGTGGATAGAAGTTGGGGTAGAACAAGCATCAGAAGGTGACAAACCGACAACATCCGGAAAAGCACCAATAAAAGATAAAGCAAAGCTTAAAAAAAACTTTGTTAAATTAAAATTTTTGGCACGATTTAATTTTGCAATGAAATCTTTTGACTTTTTAAGGCACTTGATCAGCATAACTCTAGATATAGGGTATTTAAACAAGGATGTAAGAAATACTGAAAGATTCGGCCATGTCAAGTTAAATTTATCTTTTTCTTTACAAATTTGTAAAAAGTGGCGATTGGTTAAAACCAAATCTGGATTTTTGAGGGATACAATGCCTCCATTAATATTTAGATAATCCAAAACAGTGTCAGAGACTAAAATTAAAAGTAAACTTAATTTAAGTGACATAAAGAAAAATAAGGGATGGATTACTTTGGTTTCAATAAATAGAATTATTAAAATGAAAAAAATTTGTGCTACAGTATTCCTAGTTTATAATTTTGACTTTCTTGACTTATAGACGAAGCAACCATTTTGTTGAGACTGTTGTTAATGTCAACACCTAAAAAAAAGGGATTAAAATAATTATCACAAGATTTCATAGTATTTAATCAACAAACTAATAGAGGCAAATAAAAATAAAAAGAAATAAAGAATTTCTTACACAACTCCATTTTCGTAATCTTCTGTTGAATACTATTTTTAGGTTTTTGTTTTGAAAAAAACAGTTTAAATAAGAGCAACCTGTAGTTAAAATAGTAAAAACCAAGATTTAAACTTTCTTGAAGAATGCAGAATTTTACCTGGGAAAAAGTGAAAGATTTATTTTCATTTGATTAAAATTTTAAGAATTATACTTTCACTTTCAATTTAATGTTCATAATTTAACCAAAACAAACGCAATTTAATGTTCAATTTAATGTTCATAATTCAACCAAAACAAACGCAAAAATCAAAACAGATAACGTCATTAAATCCGCGAAGAAAAGCATATATATATATACACATAATTTATACATGCAAATCCTTAGTACCAATTCTTTAGATAAACTTAAATAAAGACTTGTTTTAAATAGAGGAAAGGCTAAACTTACAATTTCCACCTGGACGTTTTTCAAAAACAATTTTTTTTTCTATATAAATCAATCTTGTTTTTAAACGCTGTGAACTAAAATTTTTTTTATAAATGTTAAAAAACGTCTAGATTCCATTAGATTCCTCGTCCTTTTCCTAATAAATATGGAAAGTTTCATAAAAATTAGATGTGTTTAAGTTATAAGGAATCCTTACCTTCAAAAGCTTCGTTTTAAAAAAACGTTCCCGCGGCAAGTTTTTTTATGAAAAGTGGTCTCAAGATATGGGTAATATATAAATGAAGCCATACAAAGCTTAGTACTTTCTATATATGGTTGGAAAGAGATTGAGTAACACTAACTGATGCAAAAAATCTCAAGGCGCTGGCTTAACCATACAAAAAGATATAAGAGAGCAAAGTTTATGAAAATTACGTGTTTTTTGTCAAAGGTCAAATGTTTTTTGTTAAGCCGTGGAATCGCTATATATGAATCGAAAATCAATGCATTGATAGATTATTGTCAATAGCAATAAGGGCATAGAAGTAGTCATTTAGGGAAGTGCTCAAAATAATACCATATAAGCTATACTTACATTTATAGATTCAGTCATTCTCAAACACAAAATGCATACATATAAATTATTATATTATAACATATATATATTTATATATTAGAATATAATAACCTTTATGTATGCATGTTTTATATATATTAGGTACGTGACAATTGCGTTTTACGGAACCGAGTTTGGTGCTAAAATTTTGTGCAACGATTTTCGTAGTCCTTTCAAAGTTAGCATACTTGAGAAGGCTTTCTGAAATAACTTTATAGTATTCGTTATCAACATAGATTATTTTTAGAAAGAAGAATAGTTGAAGCTATTTTCGATTTGGTTTTAATTATACTCAATTGATATATTAACAAGTTTATTGATGTCGAAGTTTTTGTCGTACTTCTGTGGTGAAATTAATGTCCAGCATATAGTTTTTTTTTTTCTATTTAATTTTTATTTTTAAGTTATTCATTTATCTATGCACCTGCCAAATTTCGGTAAAAAATATTATGCAGCAGTCACCCTATTTCTTGCTGCACTTTTGTTACCTAATTTACATTTTCCCTGATGTTAGCGCGAGAGACAGAGGGGCCCATTGATTATTGTTATATAAATATTTTTTATATATATAACATTCATATTACTAATATTATTAGCAATATTAAACTTATGTCATAAATTGATATTATAAACCTAGATACTTTATAGTGAAAATATGATTTAAAATTTTGTAAATTTAAAAGAAATTGTTTTATTAAAATCGATTTTCAGTAAATAGTAAAATAAGACTTAAATTTTATATTTCATTTAGAAACAAAAATTTTGTCAAAATGGAGAAAGAAAATAAAGGTTTCACATAGTATTTCATATCATATTCATAATATAAATTAGATATGAATCAAATTAGTTATGAATCATATTTAGTTTGAAGTTTGAACGTTGTCTTTATTTAACAAGGAATGCCTTTAGATTATAATTTATAACTAATAAATTATAATCTAAAAAAATAAAGTTACTTTTATATAAATTTATTAAACTGTTTAAATTATTAAATAGTTAAAAATTTCTTTCGCTGTTTTAGATGCTCAAAGTTGTGAAATGGCATCAGCCAACAACATCAGTTAGTTACTTTCTTTTTTTAATAGCTCAGTAGTTGTTTTTATTATATATATATATAATATATATATATATATATATATATATATATATATATATATATATATATAATATATATATATATATATATAATATATATATATAATATATATATATATATAATATATATATATATATATATATATATATATATATATATATATATATATATATATATATATATACAAATGACTTACTATATGCAAATTTATATTTTACTTTGTAAAAATAAAGTTAATTTAATTTTTGTTTAGATGAACTTGCTTTAGAGAGGATCATTCAGTTATATCCCTATTATATGAATTAATTTAGTATTTAGTCATTTACTATTAGTTTTCAAATACAGTTCTTTATTATGCCTATGCAGATTGTTGTTAGTTGTATATTTGTATACCAAATACATTTTATTAAGTCACTCTTTTTTTTTCTGTAGACAAATTAGAACAAACAATCAGTAAGTTTAGTTTAAATTGTTTTAGTTACTATATCATTTAAAAGTATTTGTATGATGTGTTAGTATTTCTTGATAGCTTTGAATAAACGTTTTGATTTAAAATTGGCATTTAGGTGAGTACGGCCAGCAGATACGTAAGTTTCATAGATTTCTATATTTTTCAACATGTAACTAATTGATACATCATTACAAATATAAAATTTAAGTAAATGTTTTAATTTAAAATAGGCGTTTTGGTGAATATGGCAAACAAATATGTAAGTTTTGTAGGTTTCAATAAAGTGTATAATTTGTTAATACATCATTATAAAGATATTATAACTCGAAACAAGTGTATTTTAAAGTTGAAAAATATTCCATTCACATTCCAACAATTTTAATTTATTTTCTTTATCTTTAGCAAACCTTACTTCGATAATTGGTGAGAGAATTTTTATATACATAAAATTTTTATATATATATAAACTATATATATGTATATAAACTATATATATGTATATTTATATATATATATATATATATATATATATATATATATATATATATATATATATATATATATATATATAGTTTATATACATATATATATATATTATTATAATTGTTAAATAATCGTGAGGTTATGTTGTGTATTGTTTTTTTATTTTTTAGTATCATCATCATCCATTACTATTGGTGAGTTTTATATATTATTATTTTTCAGTATGGTTTTAATTATAAAATAATTGTAAAGTTGTTTTGTGTATTGTCTTTTTATTTTTTAGTATCATCTTCATCCGTTACTGTTGGTAAGGTTTATATATATATATATATATATATATATATATATATATATATATATATATATATATATATATATATATATATATATATATATATATATATATATATATATATATATATATATATATATATATACAGCTATGCTCAAATGTATGGAGCACCCCTATATTTTATTTAAAATTCAAAAGTAATGAACAAATAGTAAATGTGAATGTGTTTATTTGATACAAATTATTTCAATTCAACAATATTATTTAATATAATTAATATTTTGTAGCACCTCCCTTTGCCTTGATCACCGCACGTAGTCTTTTGGGCATGCTGTCCACAAGATCCTTACATACATTCGCTGGTATTTTTTCCCATTCATCCAGAATTTTCGCTTTAAATTCTTCTTTGGATTTACATCTGTAAATTGACAACTTCCTCTTCAAAATAGACCACAAATTTTCTATGGGTGACAAATCTGGAGACTGGAAGGGCCACGTAATGAGGGGAACTTCATTTGTTGAAAACCAGTCCAAACTTTTTTTTGCCTTGTGGCAAGGAGCGTTATCTTGTTGAAAATAATATTGAGGGACATCTTCGTCAAATAATTTCAATATTGATGGCTCCAAAACTTCATTTAGCATGGTAATGTAGCGCTCTGCATTCATCCTACCCTCACATAAAAATATTTCACCTACGCCACTGGAGGCCATGCAACCCCAGATCATTGTGCCACCACCGCCAAATTTGACTGTAGGGATGATACATTCCGGCTCAAATGCTTCGCCTGGTTGTCGTCTTACAAAGGTGCCTCCAGGTTGCCCGAAAATCTAGGTCGAAAAAGTAAAGGAATACAAATTTGATATTATAAATTTCAACATGTAAAATTTCAGGTACTTAAAGGAATAATTTCGAAATGATATTTTATTTTTATTTTTTGGTTACACCGTAAGTCATAATGATGCCTTACCTCTATATTTGATTCGTCTGACCAAATAATTTTGGCCCAATCTTCTGATGACCAATTTTGGTGCTGTTTAGCCCATTCTAAACGAAGTTTCTTATGGTGCTCAGTCAGCAATGGTTTTCGGCGAGCCCTTCTTCCATGTAAATTACCTTCTTTTAAGTATCTTCTAACACTTGGAGCAGAAATTTGAATTTTTCTGTGCTCCCACAGATCGCTAACCAAGTCTTTAGAAGA
Source organism: Hydra vulgaris (assembly GCF_038396675.1). Taxonomy (NCBI): domain Eukaryota; kingdom Metazoa; phylum Cnidaria; class Hydrozoa; order Anthoathecata; family Hydridae; genus Hydra; species Hydra vulgaris. The sequence goes on from NC_088930.1 coordinate 15,388,993, forward strand.
TTTGGTCCGATTTCGAAGTGAAATCCTGTTGAGGAAACGATGGTTTCTAGGAGAAAGTATACGTTTTCTTCCCGTTTTTGGTCTATTTTCGTATGAACCAGTTTCACTAAATCTATTTATAGCATTTTGCAATGCTTTCCTTGAGCATTTCATAATTTTTGAAATTTCCACTTGGGAATGTCCTTGTTTATGGAGTATCACAATTTGGCTTCTTTCACTCACAGAAAGTTCGCGTGTTTTACTCATAATGAAAATAAATAAAGAACGATAAAAAAAATCACTACTTTTAAACAATAGATAATGAGCGGCTGACAATAGTTACGTTTAAGATAAGAATGAAATGAATATCTTAATTCGACAGAATTTATACTAAGTGAGTATGTAGACAAGTTAAGACAAGTCTAATCATGCCCAGACAAGCAAATTCAACATGCATTAAATGATTTACTAATGCTTAAACGTAAAAAACAAATAAAATACCATTTAAAAAAAAATTCATCATGTATATCTCATTTTTTAAACACAAATATATTTAAACAAATAGGTGCTCCATACATTTGAGCATAGCTGTATATATATATATATATATATATATATATATATATATATATATATATATATATATATATATATATATATATATATATATATATATATATATATATATTCTCTCTTTGAAAATTGATTTAAGTATTTTTTATTATTATTGTATTATTGTTAGGCTTTTTTTTCTTTACCTGTTGCATCTTGTAAGGCTATATATATCAACTTTGCTACATGAGTTTATATAAAAAAATATTTGCAATTTTTGTTTTTATATTATGCTTTCGTTTTTAGTGCCACCTCTGCCTACTCAAACTGGTAAGACAATATTTATCAACTTTGCATTAAGATTTAAATAAAAAACATATTATATTATATAATTTCTTTGTTTAAATTTTTTTAGCTCGTTAACTATACTGTATGGTCCTTACTTCTGCTAATGTAATAATCACATGAAAGACTTTATTATAGGTTTTTGCTATGCTTCGTTAGAAAGATGTTTTTTACAGCCAATTGACTTATAGCCCCACAATAGCAGTTGTATAATTTATTTAGTAATATATATCCAATTAAAAAATAATTTTGGGTTAGAAGTGGAAGGGGCATTAGAATGTCCCTTTTTTATGACATATTTGGATACGCCCTCCTTTATTCACCACTTTCTTTTGACCATGGATGCACCACTAATGTATCATTTAATCTAGTGGAATATGTTTTTTACTTCTTTGTTGTTGTACTTTAAATATTCAATCAGATATTTCAAGAATTGAAACATTTTTTGATATTATAGTACTAAAACATCATCAACATATCTACTGTGAGTTTTACATTCATCTCCCATAATTGGTGGTTGTCTGGTATGAATTTATTTTTTAATTTTTTTCCAATTTCATAATTTATTTTTTAAATTTATTGTTCAAATTTTGAAAAAAAAAATTTTTTTTTTAGGTTGGGTGGAGAGGTGGGGTAGGTGGGAGGCATACGCCCCTTCCATAATAGAAACACCACTTTTATATGTAAGATTGTATAACATAATTTTATATTGTGTACTAATTTTACTCATTTTAGTAAAGATTTAAATATTTATAAAATCAAGTTGTTTTGGTCCTAGGGTGCATCAAACCATCGCCACCACACCCACCTCTACTGCTAACATACACCTCTCGTACATTTTGGTGGTTTACTATAAATTTAAAACAACTTTTTTATGTATTTATATTGCTTATGTCTTTAAAGAAAACTTTTTTTCTTAAAAAAGTGTTCAGTTTTATACAGGCGAGGTGGTGGTTTGGTGCCCCCTTAGTCCATCTGATACACCTGGTGGTTAGAGTTTAACATAAAGTTGTAACCCACTCTTACACCTATCTTTTGACGCCAAGATATTAGTATTTTGATAAGAATTGGCAAAGTTATGACAATTTAAGTGAAGAAAAATTTTATTTTGACCACAGTTTCTTCAACAAATCCATATGTAGGAAAATCAGCTCTTAAACCGTCATAACTTTTGAACCAATAGTTCAATTTTGATATTTTTTTCATCTTTAAAATACTGTAATAATCCTCTTTTTAATGATATATAACATTATGGTATTCAAACAATTTGAAATTTTTTACTCACGTACCTATATATTATATATATATATTTTATATATATATATATATATATATATATATATTTTTTTTTTTTTTTTTTTTTTTTTTTTTTAAAGATGACATCTTGTATGAGAGTATATTATATATTATTTTAAAACATCAAGAAATACAGTTTCTCTCAATACAAATAATATTATTATATAAGAAATTTTTGCTGGGTTATAGATACCAGCATCATCAGCTTGTAAAATATTACAATAATTTTTAATCGTTATAGTTTATATAAAATTGTTATTATTGACGTCAGCGGTTGAATGGCTTCTTTTGATTTTTAAATTTTAAAAATGGCGTTCAAAACATAGTTTTGACATATTGGCCTTCATCAAGGTTAATTCCGCCGTTTCGCGCAGAGCACATGTTGTTTTGTATTTCTAACGCCTCTCTAATTTTTCTTTCAAACTTTTTATTTTCTGCCTTTAACGTTCTTGTTTTTTCCCAAATAATATTTTCTTTGCAAAAGGTTTTATGAAATGCTAATGCAGATTGATTAGGCTTGTTTTCATTAATGCTCTTCTGATGTTGATGCATCCGCGTACTTACCTGCATTTTTGTTTCACCTATGTAAACTTTGGAGCAGTTGCATTTTATTATATACGTTCCAGGTTGGCTGTTACTTGGTAGTTTTGTTATGTTTTTTGATGTTAATAAAGATCTTAAATTTGGGTTTGATTTAAATACTGCTCTGTACCCTGCTTTCCGGAATATTTTTCGAAGTTTTGGTGAAAGGCCTGGTACCCAAGGTAAAGGCACTACAGGAAGATTGTTGCATTCTGATGGAATTTTGTTTTTATTTTGTCTTTTTTGATGGAATTGGTGTGTAATATTCCTCAATAACTTTTCATCGTACCCATTTTCAATAAACATGTCAATTAAAAAATTTATTTCGTTTTGCAAATGATGTTTACTACAGATGGAGTAAGCTCTGTGGAGAAAACCTTTAAATATAGCTGTTAAAATATTTGGATCGTGATTTGAATGCGGTTTAATTTGAATGTTAGTGATTGCCTCTTTTCGATATACTTTGTACTCATATTTTCCTAGTGTGTTATTTGTAATGGTTATATCAAGAAAGTTAAGCGTTTTTGTTTCGTTTTCAACTTCAATTGTGTATTGTATTGCAGGATGTTATTGATTTAAAATATCTTGGAACTGTTTTGCTTGTTTGATGTTAGGAAATCTTGCATGACTATCGTCAACGTATCTTAAAAATGATTTTAGATTAAGTGCAGGATTTTTTGTCAAAGCCATTTTAATTGCATTATTTTCATGGAATTGTAGAAAAGATTCCGCGAGAACAACCATGAAAGAATCTCAATGTTCCAATGAAAATAACATTGATATAAGCAAAGTTCTATGAGTTGCTTTATTTCAGGTATACTTAGTTTTGTTAAGTTTTTATAAGATAAATTGTTACTTAATTGTTCTAAAAGTATAACGGTGGCTTCTTTTAACGGAATTGACGGGTACAAATTTACAACATCATAAGACACTTGAATATCATTGTTGGCAACATTCCAATTTTCAGCTTTTTTTATAAAGTCAAAAGAGTTTTTTAATCGTGTCGGATTTTCATTTAAGACTGGTTGTATTATCTTAACTAAGAATCCTGATATTCCGTGGTTTGGTGTGCCAATGGTAGAGATAATTATTCTCATAGGGTACGATTTTTCTGGTTTATGAGCTTTTATTACTCCATACATTCGAGGTGGGATAGGATCACTTGGATGTATTTTTTCGTATTCCTCTTTAGAAAAACGCTGTTTTTTATTTAGTTTTGAAAGAAATCTTCTAATTTTTGCCGCGTAACTGGCAGTAGGGTCTTCACTAATAATTTTTGTCGGACCAATTTGTTCACGGATTTTTTCTAAAGCTTTAGAATGTTCAATTCTTACAAAACCTGTTCTTTTGTCAAACGGGTATATAGCAATGATTTCATCGTTTTTTATTTCTCTAAAAGATATCCTCTGTTCTTTTGTCAGATTGTTACTTATTTTTTTCTCCGTTTTTAGTATTCTTAAAACATTTTTCCTTAAATTTTGTGCGTTTTCTACTTTGTTGTTGTATTCTAATTTTAACGCAGAAGACTCTGTTGTTGTTATAATATCCATGTATGGTATCGACTTTAAAGATGGTACAAAATATGGACCAAGGTTTAGAAAATCATTGTGACTTATAGAAATATCGGTATCGCAAAGGTTTAAAACTGCGTCCTTTTTATATTTTGTTGTTTTTCTCGCAATATCTTTTCCATTTGCATGTTCACTTTGAAGTATTAAAAATTATTAAAAATTATAAATTAAAAATGAAATTAAAAATTATTAAAAATTAAAAAACTATTAAAAATTTTAAAAATTATTAAAAATTAAATTTAAATTAAAAATTATTAAAAATTATTGTAATATTTTACAAGCTGATGATGCTATCTATAACCCAGCGAAAATTTCTTATATAATAATATTATTTGTATTGAGAGAAACTGTATTTCTTGATGTTTTAAAATAATATATATATATATATATATATATATATATATATATATATATATATATATATATATATATATATATATATATATATATATTATATATATATATATATATATATATATATATATATATATATATATATATATATATATATATATATATATATATATATATATATATACTCATTTAAATCCAGAAAATTTATTAAATAAAAAATCTGAATTAATTTCTAAATGTAGGCACGAAAATAAATACCTCTTAAAAAATTATAAAATCAAATGACCAAATTAAACTATCCCCATTCCAAAGAAAATTATGTAATAATTACTTTCTGTAACTTCCCGTTAACAAAAAAATTTAGTAATTAAAATTTTTTTATAATAACTTATAACTTCCTGTAAAATATGTTTTTCTATAAATTGAATTTTTTTTGAGATTTAGTAACTCTTCCTGATGATCCAGCAATGGTGAAACTTAAAGTAGAAGATAAAAGTTAGATAAGTGTTTTTTGCTAATTTATTATTTATTATTGATCTGTTTTTTAAGAACATTGAGCACTCTATTTGCAAAATACACTAACATATTTTACATATATATATATATATATATATATATATATATATATATATATATATATGTATATATATATATATATATATATATATATATATATATATATATGTGTGTGTATTTTGAGTGGACATTCTAATTTTTGTATAGACTTGTTCCATATAACTTAAGAAGTTTAAAAATATTTACGTGCCGCTTGGAAACTGCTTATAACTTTAGTTAGAGACAAAAAAAGATGCAACTTTTTGCAAAGATTTCAAGTATAAAATATCCACCATGTTTATATAAATCGAATACCGAAAAGCATTAATTTAGTTATTACAAATTATTGATAGGGGGTTTAGAATTTGTAAAATTAGATGTTTTAAATATAACTACTAAAATTTATGTAATTAAAATTTCATAAAAATTATTTAAAAACAAATTTGTTCATAATTACTAAAAAATAGTCAAACGTTAGTTATCTAACGTTTGACTATTTTTTAGCTCGATAAAAAAAATTCAACAGCGTGACGTCATCAGTACTATAGAAGGGCCCAAACTTGACCCTGTAAGCACTTTTAGAATTGCTCGTAAGTTTTTCTCAAGATGTTGTTATTTATTATAAGGTTTTCTTAAGATGTTATCTAACGTTTAACGTAAATCTGTATTTTCTACTTTGATAAAAAAATATATGTATTAGCGTGACGTCATCAGTACCAAATAAGGGCCCAAATTTGACACTTTAAGCACTTTCAGAAAGGAACGTAAAGTTTTCTTACTGAAGACATCAATCTTACACTTTTAATTAGTTTTTGTAATGTCCACTTCATTTCCAAGAAAAAATTACACGTAGCGTCCAGACTAACTCCTTCATACGCACATATACATTTTAGCTGTATTTTAACTCTTATTAATAGTTAAAATAGAGCTACATAATAAAATCATCATAAATTTAAATTAAAAACTCTAACAAATGTCAAAATTTATATCTGAATGTGTAACTAATGAATAAAAGTAAAATATTTGTACTTATCAGCAAAAGGTTATATTAAAAGGTGAAGGAAAGTTTGAGTTTAAAAGTTTAATTTAAAAATAAAAAAGCGTTTGAAACTAAAAAATTTATAAAACTCTTGGGAAACTTTTACGATTCAAAAACACGCGGTATACAGTCGGTTAATGGTTGGCACGGAATGCCAACAGTTAGCCAACTATAGCCAATACTAGCCCGTCAGTTGGACCAACTAAAGCGTGTTTACTGGGCAGCTTGTCGGTGTTGTGTTTAATGGCGTTATTTCATTAGACATCACAATATATTTAAAATATTTTAATTAAAAAGCAAAATAATATATGCTTAAAGGAGACAAACTATAAACATTAAAGATAAAAAATCAAATTGAGATATAAATAAATTGCATTTATATAACAAAATATATTGTCTTAGCTAATAGTAAATTTTAAAAGCAGTGAGTTCAATAAATTAAACTACCAATTAATAATTTTTAACAATAGGTTGAGCATCATTATATTATGATAATTAGGTAATGAATCAATTTAACTATATTTAAGTTTAATTGGTGAAAAACAAATAAATTTTAATTAAAAAAGACCAAAACAAATCAAATATACAACATAATATATTATTAAAAAAAATATATTACAAATTTAAAAAAATTAATTACAAAATTGAATAAAATAAAAATAAATCACCGAAGAAAAAGCAGCAACAAAAAAGTTATAAATATCTTCACTAATAGAAACCATTTACAGCCTTTAGCTGCTGTTTTTTCTTCGGTGTCTCCCAACACCCCGGTATGGATGAGCCTTCCATTTAAAAAAGGGCTCATCCATACCGCCATTACAATACAACTTATTGGAAGACCTCTCCGAGAGAGACCCTGGGTGTTGGGAGCGATAATTTGTGTACTGCTCAAATGTTAGCGACTTTAAAATTACAAATAGAAGAATATAATAAAAATTATAAATATTTACAATTTTGTTTAATCAAAATATAAAGCATAACCTCGTTTATATTAAATAATTCTTTCACCTATTGCACATATTTCTCCATACAAAATATATAAAATATAAAACACAACCCTACTACTTATGCTTCTACCAGACACTAAAGACAAAAAAATATACCTCAAAAAATATACCAGACACTAAAGACAAAAAAATATACCTCAAAAAATATACCAGACACTAAAGACAAAAAAATATACCTTCAGAATAATCGATAAAATAATATTTACATATAAATAAATATAGTTATAACTTTTTTTTATCCATTTCCCTCATTTCCTCCATAAAGTTGTCTAAAGTAAGAAAAAATATAACTGAAGCTAAAAAAAACGAAACGTTTTAAGAACAATATCATTAACAGTAAGCACATCTCCCAAGATGTTGCTCCTTTTGCCTGCAAAAGTTACAGTCTTCAAAAAATAATTTTCCAATTGGATTAATTTTATACATTCTTACTTTTACCTTATTACCACCCCTTTGTCTAACCTTCCATTTACAATGTTTATCATCAAATATAAGTTGATAAGGAATGTCTACATACGAATAGCAATGTGCTCTTTCATTTTCAGTATTTAACTTAAACCATGCCGTTAGGTGTGTATCGCGTTGAGCTGCACGATTTAAAGCCGTTTGTTCTGATACTTCTCTAAAATACACTAATTATTTTTCAGGTAGATGAACTTTAAGGCGTATGATAGTGTGTGGTATATGACTTATTAGATACTCGAAAATTCGCCACAATGCTTCAGGTGCACTAACATAACGACAATCTAAAAAATTGTTTACTTCATCATGACTAATTAGTTCATTTATTAAAATATTGGTAAAGTCGAGAACCTTTTATATGTATTTATACAAACATTTAACAGCCTTAACAGACATGCAAGCATCAACATTAATATGAGCTTGATATTTCTTTGATAAACATTGATTGTAAGGTACCACCCAGCGGTTACCTACGTTGATACCTTTAATTTGTTGATAAATTATACAATAATCTTATGACTTTAAAAATATATATATATATCAGCTAGGAGATGTTTGAAAAAAATTAACTTAGCAAATATAATTAAAATAAATTATTAAAAACCTGCAATTCTAATAACAAACATACTGCTAACAGAGAAAAATTTTTTTAAAAAAAGTTGTAAACCCTTTATTGTAAACTTCAATATTATTTCTTTAAAAAAATTATTAGAAAACGTTTTTAAAAAATTTACTAAACTTTACAATATTTCGTTCTTCTATACCACATAAATACATCATTTAATAAATCTAATACAAAAAATGAAACGATCAAGTAAATAAATAAGAAAAACATTACATAAAAAAAAGTGAAAATCAATGTACCATATAGAGCAAAGCTGTTGTGATTTACCTGAATAGTAGTTGTTAAATATTATTATTTCATGTTAGCTTTTAAAAAAACATTTATGCAGGCACATCATGATTCCAAATAATTTATTGCAAAATCATGTAATAAACAGCGCTAAAGACAAAAATCAAATTGAGATAAAAGAAATTGTAAATATGGCAAAATTATTTGTCTTGGCTTTTAGTGAATGATTAAAAGCAGTGATTTTTAATAATGAAATTACCTATTTATCATTTTTAACAATAAAGACCAACGTAAAGGTAAGCCAAATGTCTATCAACTCAAAAGATAACAAAAAAACAACATCACAACAACAACACACAGCAATAGCACACACACTATATGTTGATATAATATGCATATAGCATAACTTAAGTAACATAACATTCATATATAACAGAAAATAAGTAACAACATTACGCAAAATGTTTTTAAAATACATTATTATGTATTTTCAGAATAAATAATAATAATGGCTTGAAAACACCTAGACCTAAAGCAGTAACAGTTTGACACTAAATACTGCCGTGTAACCCTCTGCTATAAGTACATCCATTGAATGGCAAGGTTGACAAATCTTGCTCTACACGTTTACTAAGTCACAGCACTTTGAAAATATGGAAACAACATAGTATAAACATATGTACCAACTATAAACACAATATATATATTTAACCTTATATAAACATATTTAAACACATTTATTTCCTTCTAAAAAATAAAATATAGGCTCAATAAAATAAAAACCGCTAAAAACAAATAAAGGTAAAAGAAAAACTAAAACAAACAAAATGTAAACGATTTAAAAATTTAAAAGGAGTGATACTTTCTACTTTATACCTAATAAAATGGTTATATATAAATTGCTAAACTATTTTCTATACTTACTTCAACTATAATATGATCTTAATGATAATTATTTATCTTAATATGGTTCTTTATGTAATATTTCTAAACTATAAATAATAATTAAATTCCAAAAGGTAAAAATTTTTAACTCACTTGAGAGATCTTTCTGAGGAGGCTGAATTAGTGCGAATTTCATAACTGCGAATCTGCATAAGTGCGAATCAATTGCAAAAACTGGCATAACTGCGAACTGGCACAAGCGCGAACTGGCATAAGTGCGCCGAAAGAATTTGCAAACATTGGCAAAAGTGCGAACTGGCATAAATGCGAACTGGCATATGTGCGAATCAATTGCAAAAACTGGCATAAGTGCGAACTGGCACAAGCGCGAACTGGCATAAAAGCCTAGTAACTAATTAAAACTTCAATAAAAACGAAAGCGAAACGACGTTAAACGTTAACTCTAGCAATTATATTAAGAAGTATTGAATCATTACTTACTATTTTTAAAGTATAAAATCTATCAATTTCAATTCAACAACGTTTTTGTTATTATTATTTAACAGCGATTTTATTTATTTACGCTAAACAAAGTTTGTTTAAATAAAATAAATCGCTGTTAAATGATAATAATAAAAAAAGTTGTTGATCTGAAATTGATAGATCTTATGCTGTAAAAAAGTAAGTATTGCTTTAATACTTTACTTATAAATAGTAATTAAAAATAATAATTAAAGTTTTTAAAGTAAATAAGTAAAAAAAAAAATCTTATCAACTTTCTAACAACAAAATTATTTCTATCAACAAAATTTTTTTTATTTATGCTTAACTTAAGTCAGTTTCACGTTGTTTGTTTTAATTACTTCTCTTAATGACTTCTTTTATTAATGCTAAACTAAAGTTTAGCGTACTTCTTTTATTATTACCGCTGACCTCGCGTTTGGGCCTTTTTACCCGATTTTTAGTGGGCCTTATTACCCGCTTTGGACCTACCACGTTTATCGATAAATTATCCTTTTGTTTCAACCAGTGATTAAATATTACATGTTGAGTAATGATAACTAATAAATACTTAATGCAAATAAATGCACTTGAAAATTATAGAAGCATTATAAAATTTTCAAAAATGGGAAAATACGTACCTTAAAAATTTGACTTAAGCAATTATTGACGGAACCAACGAAGTAATCTTGCTTTGTCGAACACATGGTAAAGTAAGGCTAATTTTTTTTGCTGCCAGTGATAAAACCAGATAACTTTAATATTTCAATGCCGAAAAAAAGTTTCGCATTTTATATTTTTCCGTAGTTTGTACTAGTGGGCTTCATTACCCGCTGGGCCTTAATACCCACCTTGTTTAAATATAAAATTAGTTCTTACATTTTTATCAGTTAAACATACGTATACATATTAGTAAATACATAACTAAAACAAGTTAAAAATACAAAAAAATGTTTTTATTGGTTAGATTTAATTTTTTTTTTCACAATTTTTTCAAATACTTTAATTGTGTTTATAGGTTTTATGTCATTATTTAGGATTGAGACCGACAAATAAGTGTATAGTCCAATTTTTTGAATATAAAAATTGGTAATGGAATGTCTTGTTAACTATCTGTGATTAATTAAAAAGAAATGTGGCTGAAAATGTGATGGAAGCATGTTATTGCGAATTTTAAACATAAACAATAAATTTTGATAAATGTTTAGTTCGTAAGGCATTAATTTCTCTTAGTAAAGACTTGGCGTTAAAATCCACGTCTATAAAGGCTATTGAAGTTATTATTATTGTTGTGTTTTATTGTTTTACACAAATGGATTTCTGCATGAAGTGTTGAGCTATTGTAGTTTGTAAGTTGCATTGGTCGATAAATTTTGAAAACCAAATAGTTAAAGGAAAATATCGTCCTAAATTTCCACCATCTGTTTGGCCTGGCATTTTAGCTTTGTCAAACTCCCATCCAACTTCCTCCATTATATGCAACAACTAGTGCTTCTTCTTTTTTTCACAACAATAAGGCGTCTAAATATAAAATCTTGGCTGCCCGTTTCATTTTTATTTAATTTTTTTTAGACCGAGTGTGTTCTATTACAAAATTGGAGTTATTTGAGGTTGGAAAAAACATACAAAGGAAGAACGAAATTCTCTTTTGTGTGACTTTATTTTGAAGGACTATACCACAGAAGATGTTACTAGTGATAACTAGTAAAAAAAAATATACTGTTAAAAATGGCAAGCATATCCGCTAAATTTGCGCAAAAGTGGAATGCAACCAAAAGAAATATGAATCATTTTTTAAATAAAAATAAAAGTTGATTAGAGGGCAATAACTTAAAACTTAAAATAAATATTCATCGGTCCTGCGCTTCCACAACATCTGAAGGAGTCGGCCCTAAGGTCGGCCAAAGAAAAACTTTGAAGACTCATCTTTAAAAACCAAAAGAGGTAGAGTTGAAGACTTATTGCAATTGCGGAGTGCCGATGAATTAACAACACCATTTGTCGAGTCAAAGAAAAGTACCTACTTCTATTAGAAAAAGTACTGAAACCTTAGAGCGAAGAAAATCTGCTGATGTTATCTGTGGTAGCAGGCAGTTGAGTAGCGATGAGACACTTGCTTATTATGTAGATTCCAAGTGTACTAGTCACTCTTATAAACAAACAAAAAAGTGGTCAATGATAGCAGGGCATGAAGTGTTTCCGTCTTACTATAATTTATGTAAATCCAAAAGTTTGTATTACCCTCCAGAAGAATTTATTTCTTTTATCTCAGAAACACGAGTTAAAATTAAACTTCAAGCCATATTGAATAAAACAACTGAGCGTTTAATTAAGTCAATTTCCCAAAAATATATCCTCTAATTTGTCGCTTACCTTAATAAGCAAATGGGGATGTGACGGAAGTTCTGGCCACAGTACCTATAAACAATGATTTGAGAACTCCGATTCTAATGATGAGTTTCTGTTTTTGTTTGCGTTTGTCCCGTTGAGATTAAGTCATGACTCTAATATTATTATTTGGCAAAATCCTCGGCCATCGTCAACACTTTATTGCCGACCAATTAAATTCATATTTTCAAAAGAAACACAAGAATTTACTGTAATAGAAACTGACAAAGTTTTAAAAGAAATATCTGAACGTCTTCCAACACTGTGTATTGTTGGTGAACTTAAAATTATTGTGAAACACAATCTGTTACTTGCAATGACAGACGGAAAAGTAACCGATACGCGCTCTACACAAAAGTGTTGTATTTGTGGTGCTACTGCAAAAATAATGAATGGTGAATTAAAAGGTACGGTTGATAAAAAGGAAAATTACATTTTTGGTCTGTCTTGCATGCTTGGATACGTACTTTTGAATGCTTGCTACACATTAGCTACCATTTAGACATTAAAAAATGGCAAGTTAGAGGCAATGAGGATAAATGGCGTATCAGAGAACGTTCGGAAGAGATTAGGCAAAAGTTTAGAAAACAAAAGGGACTTATTGTGGATACACCAAAACCTCATTATGGCAATACAAATTATGGCAACACAGCTCGCAGGTTTGTTTAAATCCAGAAAAGAGCGGAGAGATTAGATGTCGAATAAATTAAAAAATTTAGTATCTTATTAAGAACGCTATCTTCTGGCCATGATATTGATTGTGTCAAATTTGAAAAACTTTGTTCTGAAGCAAAGACTTTATATTTACATTTATATTCGTGGTATTACATGCCTGTTACAGTGCATTATATTTTAATGCATAGCGCGGAAGTTATAAAGTATTTTATTCTTCCAGCTCTTAGAATAATCTCAAGAAATAAAGATTTTAGGAGATTTCGAAAACAATATACTAGGAAAAAGTAACGTATTTCTACAAATATGGGTTTGTTGAATATGCTCTCAATAACATCTGACCCTGTTATCAATTCACTTAGAGAACTGCCTGCAAAAAGAAGCAAAAAATTGCCAGTAGAGGTTTTATACTTAATTGTTTCGGCTCCAAGAATAGGAAATTGTAACTTATCCGATGAATCAAATGA
>NC_088930.1:15407500-15652500 GCF_038396675.1 Hydra vulgaris
CATTTGTTCCAGTAAGGGTTGAGCATGAGTAAATTGTAAGTAAATATATAATATATATTTACTTACAATAATATATATTTAATTGTAAGTAAATATATAATATATATTTACATAGAAATTGATGTATTTAATAATTTTGTATTTTTATTATACATTTTTATTACATATTTAATTATTAATTTAATTGCATTATTTATGTATTTAATATATTTATGTATTTAATAATTTATAACTCATTTCGCGTAATATAGTAGTTATTAAAAAACGTAATATAAATATATTTTCCTTTTCAAATTTTAGTTTTTTGAGCTTAGATTTTTTCTTTTTCTTTAAGATTTTCATTTTGATAGATAATTTATCTTAAAAACTTTCTTTTTATTTTTCAGCGCGTTTTGAAACCTTTAGAGTTGTCAAAACATATTGCGTGGTCAAGTTGTAAAAACAAAATGCCATCATAGGCAACAACTGCTCCTAACTTGACAATTTCATTTGACCTTAGAGTCTTCATTCAGAAATGCCAGAAATTACGCGTAATCATCCTAGTTAACCCTTACGTGCTACACAGTAGCAGTGTAGAATTTCGCGCATGCGCATAATAGGTATTGCGTTTGATGTGTTTTTTGAACAAAAAATTTCTTAGTAAAGTAAAAGTTCCTTTTAACTTCACTTAAAAATATGTTGTTTTTATGAAGAAAAAAAAAAAGGTTTTCTCCACTCGTCAATATTGCAACATACTTAACTCGTCAGTATGCCATCATAAGAAGAAGTCATCATTTTCATTTAAAAAAGCTGTCTGCCTTGTTCAAAAGATAAAATTGAAATAAGTATTCCACTAAATGCACAAAACTTGGAAATAAAATGCATGAAAATTTTATTTCTACACAATTAATATTAAAATCACACTCTTAAATATTTAAAGAGATTAAAAATACAACAGCACATCCCAAATTCCAAAATTTTTGTTGATTATAAAAGCATTATTTGTGCGTAATGGACGTATTTTTACTAAAACTAATGTAAAGTCAGTATAAACATGTTGGTCTAGTATGTTTTTCATAAACAATATTTATGAAAATATGACTGGTATGCCATCGTAGGCGCTATGTTATCATAGGCGCTATGTTATCATAGGTGCTGTGTTATCGTAGGCGCTATGTTATCGTAGGCGCTATGTTATTGTAGGCGCTATGACCGGTATGCCATCGTAGGCGCCACGTTATCATAGGCGCTACGTTATCATAGGCGCTATGTTATCATAGGCGCTACGAAAAACATCTAAATAATACAAATAAATAGATTTATAAGTTTTTCATGCCATGACGACGAACAGTGTCTACTCTTGTAAATGATGCGGCAGCAAGCCGATGTACACGTTCTATGTCAATTCTTTTAATTGAAACTCTATCCGCTTTTTAAGTTTGCCTAGGTTTTCAGCTTGCCAATTTTTGTTGTACACTAATCTCTTAAGTTCAGACAAAAATCTTCAATTGGACGTAATTCTCGCACATTAGCAGGATTATGCTCTTTTGGTACAACCTTAATATTTTTTGCTTTAAGATAACTTTGTACTTTACGTGAATAATGCGACAAAGCTATATCAGGCCAAAAAACAATATTGTCATTTTATGATGTTTTTCAATGAATTTCTCCAATCTAACAAGACATTTTGAAATAAACACATCTTCATTGACTGCTTGGCCTGACGGAGCAATGTACTGCTGAGAGATTCCCTTTGTAGAGAATGCAATCCAAACAAGTAATTTTGGCTCAAATTTGTCTTTTCTTTTTAACCTTACATCATTTGATGCTGCATTTTTGTCAGAAGAGTAAAATCCAGCATTTCCAGAAGTATTAGTGTTGCCAAATAAAAATACGATTCATCGTCAATAATAACAATTTTTTTCCGAAAAATCGAAACCAACCTGCGGCACTTTGAACGAACAGCTGCTTTTTGAGCCAGTGTTCTTTTTGGTGATTTAGTTTTTTTACGATAGCCAATGCTAGTTTTTTGGTAAATGTACGGTTTAAATAAAATGTAGTTTAAATAAAATGTACGGTTGTGATACATAAAATCGTTTTGCAAAACCACGCTGTGAAATACCATCCTTTTGATCAATCGATTTTTTAAGGCTCTTTATCTCTTATGCAGGCATCTTTATTGCTTTGCGACCACTTCCGACTTTTCTTTCTGGTCCTATATTGTTCTCCTTTCTTTTAAGTATATTATAAATAGTAGATTTTGGTATTTTCTACATCCGAAAATGATTTACAATAAAGTTTTTGTTGTGATTCGGATACAAATCCAAAAATGCGTACACTCGCTTTCTAAGGGAGTCTTTGTTATAAGCTTTTTTTTCATTTTTAATTATTCCTAAATAAATTATTTTTTAATAATACATTTAAAGAACTATACTTGCAATAAAAAAGAAGTGATTGCAATTATATAAAATTTTTCCATTTTTATATTTACACAAACTTTGTCCAGATTAGTTATCACATGTTAAAACCAGTAACGGACAATGTAGCCGCATCTATATCTGATTATAATTTACTTTAAATCAGATTTATCTGTATTTCAATTAACTGTTCTTAAAGCTCTTTTATTCAATTTCTGCACAATTTTACTTATTAAAGCGCCTATAAAATGTTGTTAGGTAGGACCTACTGACCTACTTACCTACAGACCAACATTCTATAGTTGAAACGGTTTTAAACTATTTTTTATTATTGATAGTGAAAACTTAAGTTTAAAAAAAAAGTATAAAGCATCATTTCTAAATGGAATTCATTTTGTATTTTCGACTAAGGTAATAAAATTCATTTTTTGCCGACTAGAATTTAGGGTTTGAGAAGGAAGGGGAGGGGGGGGGGGGGCAGATAAAATATATAAAAGTATTTGTATATTTATAAATAAATTCACAAATATTTTGATATACTTTTTTTTTTTTATCTACTCCTATTTATATAGTTTTTAAAGCACTTTAAATTTTTTTTTTTATATAAGAAACATAATTATGTTGATCCTAAAAAGTTTTAAAACTAAAATAAATGGCTCAATAAATGAACTTGTGTCGTTTTTAAAATGAAGGTCTCAATACATCGACGTGTGTCATTTTGACGTCGGAAATGACGAGTTCAATTCCTTGTCATGTACTCCGTTAATTGTAGTAAATGAGGGAAAAAAATTTTAAAAAAAATGTAATTTTTTAGTACTTTAATGTTGTCTTTATTACTATTATTATTATTTTTTTTTTCTGGTTTTACTTTTTATTTAGTTCTTATCTACTTTTTAAATGTTTTTGTCTATTTTTTGTTAGTTGTTTTAAATTTTTAACAATAAAATTCTCGATCACAGAATAATATGGACATTGGAAAAGAACGCGTGCAACGATGTGGTGATCGAGCGCAAAGAATTTTATCTCCTCGCGATATACAACAAATAAAAGATCTATTCACGAAAAGATATACAGGAAAGGCATGTCAATGAGAAATTTATGAAAACGTATATTTTAGCTATTCTTATATTTGACCGTATTTTAATTTTGTTATGCTATAAATAATAATTGTTGTGGCTCATCTCCGTTAAAAACCCCCATCTGCAAAACCCGAGTAAATTGATTTTGAGAAAACAATGAAAAACCAAACTACACTTTTATTTAAATAGATGATAGATTTCAATAAATAAAATTAAGAAATGGAATTAACTCAAAATTTTTATTTTTGTGCGTTTTCAGATGGGCTCCTCAATTGTTGTCAATTAAAGAAAAAACTAACCATGAGCGAGATCTCGTCACGTTCTCGTTTCTCGTGAGAAACGGGACTTCTCGTGAGAAACGAGAAATAGAAAATTCTCGCGAGAAGTAGAACGAGACTTAAATATTATATTATTTTCCAAATTAAAAATTATTATAATTTACAAAATTCCTTATAATTTGTTTTTTTAATTAATTAATATTTTGACTCCGTGATTTTAATTAGATTAAAAAATTTATTTAAAATTATTTTAAAAAATCTAATTAAATAATTTTAATTAGATTTTAAATATTTTTAACCTGACCTTTAGACTTCTTGAGCTCAGGACAGCTACATCTCTTGGACTTTTCATGCTATTGACGAAAATTGGAGACTACATCACTGGACACCCCATGTCCAACAGTTCCCAGGCAGACACACAGGTATCTTAATTGAAGGAAAGCTGGATTCTTTCTTAGAAGAACTAAATTTGCCTGCTGATTTGCCTATGTACTGTGTGAACGACCAGGCAAGAAACATGAAACTTGCAGTCAAATTGTCAAAGCGCCTTGACAAATACTTGTGCAACAATCATATTTTGCAATGTGCAGTTCGAGACTCATTTGTAATGACTGCTGGAATGGATGATGCGTTGGAAACATGCAAAGATTTGGCTTCTTTATCTCACCAGTCAACAGTTGCAGCTGAGTTGCTTGAATCAGAATCAGATGCTCAAGGAATCAATTATAGACAGTTACGCCAATCTGTTGACACAAGATGGAATAGTGAACTGGATTGCATGGCTTCTGTCCTACATCTAAAGAGTGCAATTATCAGCTTATGTGCAAATGAAGATATTTTTCCTTCAAAGACCATCAGTGCATCACAGTGGAAATCAATCGAGGGAGCAGTAGAAATTTTGGCACCACTTAAAGAAGCTACAGAAACGTATCGGCTGAGTCTATTCCAACAATTAACACTGTCGTACGTGTAACAAACGTAACAACAACGTGTAACAACAATTAACACTGTCGTATGTGTAACAAACGTAATCGGCTGAGTCTATTCCAACAATTAACACTGTCGCCGATTCTCTTTATTTAATCCATGACAAAATTGATCAATTTATTGAGACGGATGGAAAAAATGGCTACGGCGTCTTGTATGCAAAAAACTTGAAAAGCTGCTTTGAGAAAAGATTTCCTCTTTGTCACACTGGAAACTTATTGAGTGCTGCAGCAAACTACTTAAATCCTGCTTTAAAGAGACTTCACTTAAAACTCTTCAAAAAATTTCAAACAACAAAAGAATGGCTAGCCTCACAGGTTAAGGATAATGTTGAGTGCCAACCTGTTGCCAGAGTCCTTTCAGCAAATTTGTCCCCTAATTCAAAACTGAAGCGCAAGTTAAACGTCAGACTTGAGAGACAACATCTGAACTGAAACCTATTTTGAGCGAAATGTGCCAGTATAAATATCTCCCTGATGCCAAAAAAGACTTTCCGATTCTTGGTTGGTGGAAATTACATTCAAATACATTGCCAGAACTCTCTTCATTAGCTAGACAAATTTTAGCTATTCCAGCAAGTACAACTAAATCAGAGAGAGTTTTTAGCTTAGGATGAAATGTCGTCCGATCATCCAGACACAACTTACACCCAGAAAAAGTAGAACAAATCATCTTAATCAGAAAAAACATCGTCTTGTTTGGCAAAAGTTTGGCAAAAAAATTCTGAATTAATATTTGAAAAAGTTGCTTACATTTGACAAACTTGCTTACATTTGTCATTTGTGTCTATTTGTCAAAATCATGTTTACATTTTTTTTTTTTACTTGGATTTTAATAAATTTGTTTTTAAAAATTGTTAAATTTCTCGTCTCGTCTCGTTCTCGGTCTCACGAGAAGTACTAACTTCTCGTCTCGGTCTCGTCTCGGTTTGAAAAAACCTAGTCTCGCTCATGGTTAGAAAAAACTATTTTCAAATAGAAAAATTTTTAATAACGAGATAAATTGTATTTGTAATTATTAGTTTTTTTTTAAATAAATCTCCTGCAATTATAAATTATTGCATGAAATTATAAATTTATATGCTTGAAATAATAAAATCATATGTTTGCAACAATAAATTTAAATGTTTGCAATAATAAATTTATATGCTTGCAATAATAAATGTGTATGCTTGCAATAATAAATGTGTATGCTTGCAATAAAAAATATGCATGCTAATAAAGCAACCGTTTAAAGTTATACTTTAGTCCAGAACATATTGGCAAATTAACTAGCATGATTTAAAAATGCTGTTCAGTTTTTTTTTATAAAATAAATGTTTAAATATTAGTAAAAATTAGTAAGAGTTTGTTTCTTTTTAAATAAATTTTTAATAAGGAAGAGCTACCGTTTGTTGACAAAGTAGAATATTGATAACTACATAATATAAATAAAGTTTCACGTTTTTTTAAAGATTTATGCGGTCACTTATCTAATTTGTTACACTTGTATCTTAATTTATTTTTAAACCTTTGTTTAGTTGAGTTTTATGGGAGAATATCCGATAGGATTAACTGCGTGTCAACTGGATCCATTGCCGCCTTTTCAAAATATGTATGGCTGGGTTCCAGTTGCAGTTAGTCCAAAAGATTTTATTTCATCAATTATGTGCGGTAGTTGTCTCAAAATTAGTCCAAGATACGAAATTAAAAGAAGTAGGTTTTCTTACGACGCTGACAAGACATATTTTGCGACTGTGGTCGACGAGTGTTTGCATTGCAATATAGGTATGTACTGCTTAGGGTCGTACCTACAACATGTGTGACAACCAAAAATGGAGTATTAATGTTATTAAATTTTATACTAATTTGTGTAAAAATGAAAAAACTGTTTGGATTTTTTATTTGTATTTTTAAAATAAACGCCGACATTTTCTAAATGTTAAAATTTCCTAAATATCAAATACGACGCTGATTTTTCCTCCCAATATGTTACACTCTTATATATAGCTCCTTGTTGCCAAGTTGTTGAAAACTTTGTTAAGTGTTTTTCAATTGAAAAGTCACAAAAACTTTTTTAATAAAAACACTCCTAGTAGGAACGGCTCAGTTTAATATTTTTATTTATACAAGACTCTGTAAACTCAAGTTGTTTTAAATAAAGATTCTGTAAATCAAGTTGTTTTAAATAAAATATATTAGGAGATATACGAATGTACAAGGATGGGGACGGTATACATGATGTCATTTATGAAGCAATAGAATGTCCGCCATTAACCGGATCCAATGGAATGTTAAGAGTTAAAATAAGTAACTGTGCGAATAAAAACGGAAGAACTGAAATTCAACTAAAAAATACAAGGTATGTTTTATTTGCTTACGTAAAACGTTATTACTTAACAGAAATAACTAGTTATGCTAAATAAATGTTTAGATTAAATATCAAATACCACCTGACATAACTCTTCTGTGAATGTAAGAAAAATACGTGGTTATTTTTAGAAATAATACGATATTTTTGAGGAGTTAAATTTTTTTTGTATTTTTTGTTTTTTATTTTTTGACCACAAATAAGTACGCGCTAAATATCCAAAAAAGTAAAACAAGAAAATAAAATCAATTTGATTGAAATGTTAATCATGCAATTATTAACTGTTTAATTAAAAAACTCTCTCTGTTAATTAAAATAAATAAGATTAATGATAAAATCTGTTAAAATTTTATTATTTTTGTTGTTTTTTAAATTATTATTAAAATTATTAACTCGCTACAAAATTATTAGATAATCTAAAATAAATTATAGTTTAAAATATTATAAATAAAATACAAAACATCGTTTAGGTTGCCTATTGTTGCCATTGAATTGTTTCAAGACGAAGCTTGGAATTGTTTAGATAGAACATCAAACAACTTTTACCGTCTTCCAAACAATAATTTTAACTCGTTTCCTATAAAGGCAAGAGCTACATCCATTACTGGCGAGCTTCTAGGTTTTACAATAGAAAACTCAACAGAACAGATTATTCCAGCACAGTTTTTGTCTATGTACTCAAGTAATTTTTCCTTTACTTTTTTTTTTGTCAAGCAATAAAAAAATCCTACATTTTAGTTTCTACCAAATCTGGACCCCCTGAAATATCTGCAGCTGCAGCAATTTTTGAAACTTCGCATTTTATTGCAGCGGTATTTAGAATTTTCATATAATTTTGCTTTTTTTGAAATCCTTATTTTTTTTTAATGCATCAGCATGTTCAGTGAGTTTCCATGTGGTCAGTACATTCAAAATAACTATTTGAACACTTTTTCTTCTTTATCATTCGAGAAACAATTAAATGTTCTTTTCAAACGGCTGTCATTTATCCTCATTTTTTTTGTTGAATCTCTCTTCTTGTAATTTTTGATCCTTTACTAATTGACCTTTCTTCCTTATTTATTCGCTTTAATTGAATATGCTTTAACTTTATAAATAGAATCTTTATTGTTTTATTACATTTACAGGGGGTTGTGAACTTTTTTATTACGTACAAAAAATTAAATTAAAATTACACATTTATGGTCAATATCTTGACAATATTATGTTTTCAAATTTTTTTCATTTTGATTTTTCTGCAAATATACTTAACATTATAAAATTTATTATAAAATTATAAAATTTTTTTCCTTTTTGTAAATGGAGCAATGTGTAAAATTTACGGGAGAAATTGTGAGCTTGCTTTTGCAACTGCTTGACATCCTCCAATCTTGTCTCTTTAACCAAGTCATCTATATTTTTATAGAATATTTAAAAAGTAATACTTGTTTATTAATATTCATAGCCACTTTGTTAATAGTATATTTAATACAAAGTTATCAGTTCTTCACAATTTATCTAAAAGCTCAAAACTTTTTATAAAAGTTTAAACTTTACATAATTTTTTTGAAGAAGCAATTTTTGCGCGCCCCAATTTTCCAACTCCTCATAGATTTTTACTTAACCTAGTTTACGTATAGACATGTACTTTTGTTGTTTGCTTTAAGATATCAACTACATAAATACAATATCTTTGTACTCAAGCTTTCCGCAAAAACCCATTTTTCGAATATATATTTCAAACATTATATTTAATGTTATAAATTTTTTAAATTAATTAGAATGATTTTTTTCTAGTGAACCAAAATTTTTCACCAAAGTTGAAATGTTTTGTACCGCTTGAAGAGAATTCAGATCAAATGCCAGAAGATTTTCTTTCCAATGTACCGACTTATAAAAATCCAAATGAACGCAAAAAAATTTATAAGGGTATATTTTCAAAAGTATTATTTATATTTTGAATGTTACTTATATTATTCATGTATGTGTGTGTATATATATATACATATATATATATATATATATATATATATATATATATATATATATATATATATATATATATATATATATATATATATATATATCTGTGTGTGTATAATATTCTATATTTAATATGTATGAGCATATATATTAAATATATACTTTCAGTCATATTGCAGAATTGCAAAATTGTACATACAAATAACTTGCTAATATAAGTTGTTGAATGCCATTTTTAAATTTAACCAATAATCGGAATTTTTTTAGCTATTCATTGCTTTTTTTAAAAAAGTTTTCAATGTTATTCTAGTAGTGTTTGCAATACGATTCCAGTATTTTAATTGTTTTTTATTAACTTTTTAGAATCGCACTATAAAAAATGTAGATAATATTACTTAGTGTTAAAAAAAGTTCACACTAGCAAAGTAAACTTTTCACAAGTAAATGTTTCTAATGTCAATAAACTTTTGAGGCATCATCAAGGAGATACGAAACTATGAGGGTTCTGGGGTTCGACTATTTTGTTATTAAAGGCTATACTTATTATTGTTATTAAAGGCTATTGTTATTAAAGGCTATTGTTATTAAAGGCTATACTTTTATTGTTATTAAAGGCTATACTATTATTGTTATTAAAGGCTATACTTGCAATAAAAAACAATATTAGTGTAACTTGTCAATTTCTTGTTCGCTCATTTTTAAAATTTTTTCTTCTTTCCTTTCTAAATATATTTAATGTTAATACAAACTTACTTAACTAGTCATAATTTAGTTTCAAAAAATAAGAAAATAAAATCTCAAAAAAGTAATATTACTTGCTTGAGAATAAATGTAAAGTATTTAAAATTTTTTTGATGATATTTTGTATTTTAGACGACGTTTTAAAACAATAGTTTATTCTTTTTAAAACAATACAATAAATTGTTGTAATAAAAAAATAAAAATGGTAATTCATTTACAATTGTGTTAACTCGTTTTGTGTTTCAAATTATAAGATTTTTTTGTACAGGATTAAAAAGCTTGATTGGAAAGTTTGCTCAAACCAATCTTTCAACTGAAGCCGTACTTAAGTTAATGGAGAAGAGTTCTTCTAAAGAAATCGAAATTCAATCCGACAAAGAAAAAACAAATGAAAATAAAACTTTTCCTCGCAAAAACTTTTTAACGTCAAGTACTATTCCTTTAAAGGAAATAAACCAGTCTCATTTAAAAAAACACCCTTTATTAAACTCCTCATACTGCAGCCATAGAATAGACGGTCAATACCCATATCCGGATGATTGTTATTCATTTGTCATATGCACAAATGGCTCACCTATAATAAAAGTGTGTCCGGCAGGTTTATTGTTTAATTCAGAAGAAACTGTTTGTGATTGGCCAGCTAATGTAAAATGTATAGAAGGGGAATTTGTAAAGAAATTGCAACTGTTAAGCGACGAGGATATATTTACTAAAAAATTCTTTGGAAAAAAATAATATTTAAATTATAACAACCCCCAGCTTTAAAATCTTAAGAAACGTTTTGCTCTGGTCTGAGTAAATTTGTGCAAGTAGCAGTGATATCTTTTATAAAGATTTTTTTGTAGATATTTTAGGTGAGCAATGTTTTGCTAAACACATTACAAAAAACTTTTGCTTTTATTTTTAGCAGCTAAACTTGGTTTAAAACTATTCCTTAAGAATCATATTTAATTGAAATTCAAAACCTAAAAAAAACAAATATATACATCATAAATATAAGGCAAAGATCACGTAAAGAATAAATCATTCAAAGATCACGTAAAGAATAAATATTTCAAAGACCAAATAAATATACGGTTGTTCAAGGCAGAGAAAATGAACTTAAAAAGCACTTTAAAAGAAATGGTCAGCGAAAGAAAAATTTATATCGTGAAATAGTTTATATCATTGCTATAATGACAATTTTTACAAGCGGAAACACAATTTTTTTAATTTTTTGATATTGTGGTAAATGCTGTTTTTTTTTTTTTTTTTGTAAACGTTTTTATACTAGTGTGATTTGTTTTTAATTAACTACTTATCTGAATCTCTAAGAAAAGTTGTTTACATAAATATTTTTTATGTGTGTAAAATTATTTTATTATTATTATAACTGTTTCTTTGTCTTAAAGTGGTGGACTTTAAAGTGGTGGACTTTAAAGTGGTGGACTTTAAAGTGGTGGACATCTAAAAAATTATTTTTTGTATCTGACATTTTTCCAATTGATTTTTTTACTTCAAACATGAATGCATTAAAAAAAAATTTCATATTTTTTGGGCAAAATTGTGGGGCTTCATTCTAAAAACATGCAAAGATCTTAGCAAAGACATCTCAAAATTTTAAATAAAAATGTTTTTTGCAGTTTTATGCCTTTTAAGTAGATAAGTCAAAATAAAATGGATAACTGAAATAAAAAACTTTTGAATTTTTTTATTTATTTTGAAGCACAATAGAATTTTTCAATGTATCTAAATTAAGGTTACATTTCTAACATTAGGGACCAAACATTTTTTTTTTTTCTAAATTTTTATTCTTAACTTTTTTTATTTTCGATTTGTAATTATTTTAATTAATTATGAGAATTAATTATTATAATTATGAAATTTTTTAATACATTCATGTTGTAATGTGGCATTATTTCATAATACCACATTACAACAAAAGAAAACAAAAACAGCAGAAGATTCGGCAATGTTCGAAAAGCAAAAGTTATCAAAG
Source organism: Hydra vulgaris (assembly GCF_038396675.1). Taxonomy (NCBI): domain Eukaryota; kingdom Metazoa; phylum Cnidaria; class Hydrozoa; order Anthoathecata; family Hydridae; genus Hydra; species Hydra vulgaris. The sequence continues at coordinate 15,419,271 of NC_088930.1, forward strand.
TCATTTAAACGAACTATTAAATATTCTAAGAAAACATGGTTATTTAGAGTGGCCGAAAGATATAATAACCTTTTTAAGACCATCTAAAGTTGGTACAGTAGATATAAAGTAGATAAAAAAAATATTACACTTTGGAAGTTTTTTATTTGCTCCTCCTTATTTTAAGCCGTTTAAGAATATATGATAGGTTGCAAATCATGATAAAATACTTAAGAGGTTTTGAAGTTCTGGTATGTTTTAGACCTAGTGCTAATACTGAGTTTGAAAGCATATTTCACGCCATCGGTAAGGAAGGAGGCGTGAAACTCCTACTAAAATGCCCTTCCGCAGTGCTCTATAACCAGACCGTTATGTCTTCTTAATATTTCGCACAATATTGAGCACAGTTGACCGTGATCTGCACCCGATCAAACCCCCAATAACTTAATATACGCCTAACCTCTTTTTCTGCAAACACAACATCAGAATTAGAGTCAGTAATTAATACCGATTGATCGACATTGAAGATCTGCTCAGGACGCTTCTTCACGCCAGCTTTGGTTCTCTTTATACACTAAATCAAACCTGTCTTTTGCAACCTCAGGATTTTGAGCCCTGACTTTAGCAGAACTGCGTTGTTTTGTTTTCTTGCAGCTATGGAAAGAGGACTTGTCAGGAAGTGACTTAATGCCTTAAGCTAATCTCTTCCAGGACGTTCATTGACAAATGGTGTCCCCTGTTAGTTTTAATGCAGAATTCCAAGACAATCTCCAGAGTTCGGTCTTAGTAGAGCCCCATCCTCATTCAGCTGAGAGTTTTAGGCACTCAACCAGTTCAAGCTCACCCTTAAGAGAGAGAGCTGTTGTCTTACCAACATGAGCATCAACTAGAAGTTCTCCTCTGACTCTTTTTAACAGTATCTTTTTATCTACTTTAAAATATTTTGCTGCCTAACATACTAATATCCCTTTTTTCAAGACAGAGTTGTAGGCGTAAGCCATTAGCTTATACTTGGCAGTTTTTTCCTACCACCCACTTTCTTTTTTCTGTAATGTCTCACCATCTGAAATAAAAGAATAGGAGCATAGGCATTTGAATATTTTAACCTGTTTAATGACACAATCTCATATTTCATAAAAATACAATTTTTTTTTTTTACAAACTGTTTATTTTGTTTTCTAGAGTAGAAAAATAAAAATTACTGCAGAAAATACCCTTAGAATTAGGTTCCACTCATTTTTGAAACTTTGGCGATTTGTGACTCAGGGATGCTTTCGTGGAGCCAACACACTGACTAAACATTTCATTTCATTATTTTGATTGGCTGTACGACAACTTCCTATGCTCTATAAATGCAATCTGATTGGTTAAAATTTGTAAGAACAAGATGGCTGTTTAAATAAAATTTATTTTTGCATGTTTTCAGAGATCTTGGGGTCTGTTGCTCTAAAGGACTTAATACCCTGCTTAGATTTCATACAAATTGTTCTATACACCGGTCCCTTAGTTCTAAAGAGTGTTTTAAGCAAAGAAATTTGTGATCATTTTCTAACATTGCATATTGCAATTTAAGAATTGCAGTAAAAAATAAAATAATAATATAGTTTAAACTATAAAAACTGTAATCGTCTTTTGGTGAGGATTGTAAAGTGCTCAAAACATTTGACTATAATAGCTTATATATATTTACTTATTATACTAAAATACAAAAATGATATTCAAAAATTTGGAACATAATAAAAAATAAAAAAATTATGAATGTGATAGTTTCTAAAAAATTCAATAATTAACAGCCATTTAAATGACTTTGAAATTATTGACGACTATTATCCCGTCTTTATGTAAATAAGCCAAATAAAGCTCTTAAAGTTGTGATGTAATTAATCATCAACTCCAAGTTTAATTAGGTTTAAGTAAGTTCATAGTACAAAATAGTTATTTTTTGGTAAGCATTACAATGCCATTATGTTTATATGGGGCGAAATTACCCCAATAAAATCTAATTTGGGGGAATTTCGCCACCTATGTTATTTACAACAAAAAAATTTTAAATTAGAAATTTTTAAATTACAAATCTTAAAAAACACATTTAGAATCAATTAAATTAAAGAAATCTAACAATATTCAATAAGTGGGGGTATGGCCATTGATACCGAGAGGTATCGGGTATGTTCCCCCTCCACCTTTTTTACCTATTTTTTCTTTTTTTTTCTTTAGTCACATAGCTAAGATTTTTCATTCACATAGCTAAGATTTGTTAATTTAACAGCCCTATCTATCCTTTCGGGAAATTGAATTCTTCCTCCTAATGTCCTTCGAGGTATATACAGTCGTCCCCCGGTTAACGAACCCCCCTGTTAGCGAACTTTCGGTTAACGAACCGAAAGTTTGCCCAAAATCCTCCCCCGGTTAACGAACCGGAACTCGGTTAACGAACCGGGACCGCCAAATGGCGTGCACACGCGCGTGAAGGTCGGGCGCGCCGTCCAGCATTTCCCCCTCAGTTTTGTGAGTGTCATGGAAGCCTGGGAGGTGAATGGTTGTGCTGGGTGTGCTTTTGTTGTTTCATTTTTTTCTTTTCTTGTTTCACTAATATTTTTCATGCATTTTTGTGCTTTTTTCTAGGTTTTTTTCCAACTTGCGATTTTTTCGATTTTGCGATTTTTCAAAATGTCAAATTTTTGGTAAAAATTTGACAAGCAATTTTCTTGTTGAATTTTCATTTTTTGATAAGCAATGCTCATGTTCAATTTTTAGTTTTTTCTAAAACTTTGACAAGCAATTTTCATGCACAATTTCAATTTGTTTGTTGTTTTTAAAAGTGCATAAATCTCAGGTTTCAATCATTTCACCTTTGCCTATTTTATTTATCAAGTTGGACAATTTTTTGAATTTTTTCCCCCATTATTTCAGCAAAATCCACCAATTAAAAATTCTTTAATGGCGGCCTATGGGAAAACGCGTTTCGGTTAACGAACTAGTTCGTACTCCAAATTAAGTTCGTTAACCGGGGGACGACTGTAGTTTAATTCTGCAGCTCGCTTGAAACTCAGTTTGCCAGCTTTAACTTTTGCAATGGCTTTTTTCATTAGCTCTTCGGTATAATTGGTGGCGGATTTTCTCTTGTAGTTTCGCGGCGTTGTCACGGTGGTTTAATTTTAAGCATTTGCGGACATTTATTATGCGCATGCGTTACTTTAAAAACAACAACAACATCGTAATTTTGATTTTTTTTTTTTTGTAATGGTCTTTTACCGTAACCTAATAAAAAAGGTCATATCGTTGCTTTGAAGATGTATAAATCAGATATAAACTATAAACTGATAAAATGTGTGGCCAAGGAAAACATATTTTATTTGAAATACTTAATTTATAAATTTTTATGTGACAAAATACGCAGGAAAGTCGAAAATTATTTTATGGTCATCCTTACTACTAAAACATAATAATTAAGCACTTATTAGAATTTTTATGATTTAAAGCTATATATATTTAAAAAAAAGGTGGTTTTAACTTTATAATAAAAAAAAAATCAGAGTCCGGTTACTTTTTTAAGTTTAAAAATTTTGTACATCAAATCTTATATTTTAGCAATAAAAAAACACGTAAAAATGACTGAGTCACATGAAACAAAACTAAAAACATTATGCAGAATATATGGAGAAAGTCTAGAAAATGATGGTGTTCTTTTGACAAAACATATTGTTAGAATAGAATTTTGTTTTTTTATCCGAATTGATAAGGAACACCCAAATAAGCATCCTCAAAAAATGTGTTATAGATGCTTTTCAATATTAAGAAATATTAAAAAGGTTCAAGCACTGAACTAAAATTACGATCTTGGCCTGAAAATTGCAATGTAACTGAATGTGTTTGCTTTAAAGCCAATAAAGGAAGAAAAAAAAAGATAAGTGGAAGACCTTTAAGTATTAGTTATAGTGAAAATATTTGGACCAGACACAAAATAAATAACATACAATCTAAACTTTTACCTCAAACAAAATTTAATCTTAAACTGCAAGATATTAACTTCACTTTAAACCCTCATGTGCATCTTTGTGTGTGTACTATTTGCAACGAAATTATGCATAAACCAATTATTATAAAAAACTTTCTTCATTCATTCTGTGCACCATGTCTATTACCACTTATCATTGGCAAACTAATATCAAAAACAAAATGCCCTAAATGTTCCTTTTCAATTCCAAGTGATGGGTTAATTTCATCAACCAATGTCATTGAAATGATAGAAAATTTGCAAGAAGTATGCAAGCAAGGTTGTGGTAGATTGTTTAAAGTCAAACAACTGTCAGAACGAAAGAAACATCAAAAAACTTGTCGGACAACTCCGATATCAAGTTTAACAACATTATCAATATCATCGTCATCAACTTCACAAATAAACTTTTCAGATATATTTGCATTGGATTCAACAAGTGCTATACCAAGAAATATTGAAGATGCTGCTCTACATGTAATAAAACAAAAAATGTCTCAAACAAGTTAACAAAATGTTAAAGGTAAAATAATATCTAATATATACTTCCTAAATTTATAAAATCTACTCTTTACCAAAAACAAACTTTACTTAAATTTAAATGTATAATACAGTATAAATATATATGTGTGTGTGTCTGTGTGTTTAAGTGGAATAGATAGCTAATACTAACATCATTAGACATAACTAGATACATAATTAACAACAGTTACTACATATAATACATATTTCACAATTATTTTATATATTAAATTAGGAGATACGTATCCTTGAACTTTGCAACTCTATACCAAACCTTGTAGTTGAACTTGGGTTCAACGACACTGATATACATAGAGAAACTATTAAAGTTTGTAAAAACTTCAAGGTACTTTTCTCTAAATTTAGAATATGCCACAAGCTTATTAACTCCTGCAATCAGTTCAATGAAGATAACAAACAGGACCTTGGTATGTCATATGTTATAATTTGGCAGAACACAATAAATAGAGAAAATTATTTTTGTTATTTGATCTTTATCTTTGTTTTTTTAAATCATTGTGCTTTTAAATCATATATATATATATATATATATATATATATATATATATATATATATATATATATATATATATATATATATATATGCATATATTTATATATATATATATATATACATACTATTGGTTATAGAAAATCGAATCAAAGATTTCATGAAGTACTTCCGTGAAAACTGGCCAAACGCTTCAATCACACCCAAGCTTCATTTGCTGGAGTACCATGCATTACCTTTCATTAGAAAATGGGGAGTAGGACTAGGTACTTATGGAGAGCAAGGTGGAGAAAGTCTTCATGCTGAAATCAACCGCATGAAGAGTACCTACTGCTATATGAAAGGAGTGGGTAGATTAAAAAGCATAATGAATGAGCATTTCATAAAAAACAACCCAACTGTAAAAAAATACCAAAAAAAAGCTCAGTCAAGAAAAATAAAAATTGTAGATACTAAAAATAATACGATACAATACTGCAAAATGGTTTAAAGAAAATAAATGGCAGTATTAAAGCCTATATAATATTTCTGTCAGTATTTTTAACCCTTCAAATAAAAAGAAAACTTACCAATCTTTAAAAGCATTATATTATTACAAAAAAAAGTAACCGGTTTTTGATTTTTGCTTTAAACAATTCACGAACTTTTATATTTGAAAAAAAAAATCAAGGTAGTCACTAAAAAATTTAAAACTTTAGAATATAGACTACAATGTAAGCACAAGTAAAACTTCGCCTTAAAAACAGCTTTGTTTCACTTTAGTCCTACTTCTATTCTCTTTGTAAAATTATTTAAATGATAGCTTTGATGACACATACCATACCTAAAATATTGTTTTGATATCATTTCTTATAGACTATTTAGAAATATCTACAAATAAATCTAATTTGAAGTTTAGCAACTTTATTAGTAATTCTTTGTTTACTTGCGGACATTATTGTTTACCAACATTTGAGCAGAATATAACGCATGCGCATAACAAATGTCCATTACTAAACCACCGTGTTGTTGCTGATAATTAATTGATTTAATTAATTTGAATTGATTTAAGACCAACATAACCTGAGAAATTAATTATCAAAACAAGAAGATGGAGATAATATTAGTTATCCAATCAAAGCGCATACTAATTATTTTTTTACCTTATTAATTGTTTTCCTAAATTGTTTAAATTAGATATATTAAGTAAATTATCTAATCAAAAGCGCATAAGACCAACATTACCTGATAAATTAATTATCAAAACAAGAGGAAGCAAAATAATTATCCAATCAAAGCGCATTTCTATTTAATATAAACAGGTGGCGAAATTCCCCCATTTAGTATTTCCGTAATAACTTTGGAACCGATCAAAATTAGAAAGAAAAAAACAATACAAAGATTCTTTGAAAAGTTTCCATTATTTTAGTCTTTTAAATTTTGAATGGAAATAAGTAATTTGATTTTTATGAGAACTTTAAATTTCCTGTTTTTTTATAGATTATTTTTGTCAATTAATTTTCTCATCAAGTTTTCGCAAAAAAAAGATTTTTTTTTACATAATTTGATAAGAAATTTGTTTTACTTTTGATAGAAACTTGAATTATAAAAAAATCTTATTCCTGAGTAAAGTTATAGTTATAAAAGTAGATATACACAAGTTGGTGGCGAATTTTCTAAAGTAGCGAAATTACCCCATTTTACTCTCTCTCTCTCTCTCTCTCTCTCTCTCTCTCTCTATATATATATATATATATATATATATATATATATATATATATATATATATATATATATTATATATATATATATATATATATATATATATATATATATATATACTATATATAAGTTTCATATTTTTTAGCGCTAGAGGATATTTTAAAAAAGCATCAGTAGTAAGTTTTTTAAAAAGCCTTTAATGCTAAAAAAATATTGAACTTAAATTTAGTGTATCTTCATTAAAATTACTTAATAGTAACAATAAAAGAAATATTTATTTCATATGCAGTGTTTATTTGTTTGACAACTACTTTATTTATATTGGTTAATAACACATTGGTTGGTATATATTGGTATATAATATATTGGTCATTTCCACATTGGTTTTTAATACATTTTATTGGTTATTAACATATACATATATACATATATAACTCTTCCTTAAGGTTTGAATTATATATATATATATATATATATATATATATATATATATATATATATATATATATATATATATATATATATAAATATGTATATATATCTTCATTGAGGTTTGAATAACCAATAGTTTGTTGCATATTAAAATTTCTAAAAAATTACTTTTATATTTTTTGAACGTTCTAAATATAATAGAACTAGAATTTTAAATAAATTTGTTTAAAAAAAAGTTTACGTCAATTTTTATATTTTTTAAGTGACGTCAAATTGCACTTTCTTTTTGATTTTTAGTAAACACCTGCACATTGTCAAAGCAACACAATTTTGTACCAGCTTCTCCATTCCATTTTAAATGTATTCATGGATTGCGTCGTGGTTCACAGGAACAAAAGAAACGGTAGTGCGTGTCACAAAAGATGTTTCTGAGTCAGATTGGATGTGGATTGAAGTAATAAAAGAAGATAACAACCAAGAAATATTCATTCAGACAAGTGAAGAATTACGCAATCAAATCATGAGTTGCTCTAAAATTTCAAAAAAACGTCAACAACGGCTTGCATTTGAAAATGTATCAAGGTTACGATTCAGTAAATCACTTAATGTTGACTCAGCATTTTATTTAACACAAGCACAAACACTTTCCCCAACAACTACCGATAATATGTTCAAAAGTAAAGGAACCGTAGTCTTCTGTAAACATATATTAACTGAAAGATATTTTGTACCAACTTTGATTAATAATTACATAGAAGTTGTTGAAATATCTGCATCAAAATATCGAATTGGAAATATGCTGAAAGTTTCAAAAAAAAAAATCGGTAAACTTAATACTTTTTTTCCAAATTAAAAATATTTTTCTGTAAAATTTTTGCATTACTATAAAAAATGCTTTGCTTGTGTTTAAGTTAAAAAATGTTTAAAAGAGAAATGTTTAAAAAAAGTATTTAAAAGAAGTGTTTAGTTCTTATAGCTTTAATATAAATTTTTATAAATGATAAAAACAAATCCTTAGAGATTAAGTTCTTTTAAAATTCTTTAGGTTTCGAAGACATTCAAAAGTATGCAGTTGTCCTTAACCAAGCCTATAATCAATGGAAGAGGGTTTACAATGCAAGTTTATTAGCTGTTGAATGGAAAAAAATTTTAGCGTTGGAATGGAACGTTGAATTACCTAAAAGCATTGAATGGAAAAGTATAACATTGGCAATAGAGTGTAAAAAAAACACGCTCTGTATTGAAGGAACACCACAGCTATTTCTAAAATATTATAGTAATCATAAAAATGAAAAAAATAAGTACTTAACTATTGACATAATGGAAAAAACTCATGTTATTCCATATTGGATGCAAAGAATTGATGTCGGATTTTTTCAAGGAAGTAAAAAACTTATTCAAAAATTACCCTCTTGGATGCAAAAAATTAATGTTGATTTATTTAATTCAATGCAACAATACAAGATGCAAAACCATTGTTTAGACGAGACTTGTAAAATGCAAAATCATTGGTTAGACGAGACTTGTAAATTGCGTAAAGAATGGTCGAGAACTATTAATGTGAATGAAGTAAGTCAAAATTTAAATAAATCAAAAAAGTCTTTACATCATTTACCAAGTTGGATGAGATCTATTGATATTTTTGATTACTTGCCTTTCTCAACAAGTTTGAAGTCTGAAGAAAACTTGTTACCAGAATGGATGCTTCGCATAAATATTTACAAAGAAGAATCAGATTTGTGTTTTTCACCCCAAAATTTGTTTCAAAGTCATAAAGTTGGCATATCTAAAACAACTAGCCTCAATGACCAAGTTAAACCTAAAAGTACAACAGAGTCCCTTCAAAGAATTTCTAGGTCGTTTAGCGATAATATTATTGGTGTTGCTGTAATGATTGCTGCTTGTACAACATTGCCACCTTTAAGATTTGTAAATTGTATCAAAGACACAAAACAACAAGAGGTAGCTTTTCATAAAAATATGGAGCCTAATAAACCAATCAAAAAGGCTCAGTCGTGGAAAATGTCAATAAGAAAAAATAAAAAATGGCTGAAACGACGCAATGCAGCTCAAAACATTTATTTAAAGAAAGGGAAACGCTGTTCCAACAATTAAATTGATTTTTATAATAAGATTTTTTTTTACATTAGTTGTTATCTTTGAAGTATTTTCTATTAATTCTGTCAATAAATTGACCAGGCGTATCTTTGTTTACAAAATAACATCTAAAAAACAAATCTATTTAATTCATGGCTTAAGGGGCCATCCATAAATGATGTCAGTAATTTTTCTATTTTTGAAGCTCCTTTACCCCTTTGTCAAACTCAGTCAGTTATTGGCTGACAACTCCCACTTAAAAATAGTGTCAGTTTTTGTTATTTACCTTCCCCTTCCTAAAATAAAATTAAATATGCGCATATACCATCGATTTTTAATGGTGTTATTTTGACTTTTTATTGATCTTTTTTCAGGTCTGCTTTATAGATGGCATAAATATAAACTTTAAAAAAAGTTTTTTTTTTAAACTGACATTGTTTTGTTCTCAACACACCCGCTTCCTGATTACTATTTGTAGTCAAACTTTTAAGTGCCCCTTCCCCCTTCTCTATCTTCTGACATCATTAATGAATGCATAAATTATGTCAGTAGTTTTAACATGGTTTAAAAACTGGATGCAAGTTAAATTTAGATTTGAAATACGAGAAAGTAGTTATGTTAACGACAAATCATCTTGTACAGTTGTAGATCATTTTCTAAACTTGTATTTTATATGTATTCTTTTCTTAACACCAACTTATCTCTTTTCGATGTTATTCTTGATCAAATTGACCAAGCACTCTCTCTTTATTCATCAGAAAATATCGTTGTTGTTGGTGACTTTAATCACACTAAATGGCTTGGTTCTTGTGTCAGTGATTCTGCAAGTGTTAAGGCCTACAACTGTTGCCTTTCTCAATCTCTAACTCAAATAGTCAACTTTGGAACTCGCTTTCCTGACAACCCGAATCATTAACCTTATTTACTCGACTTATGTCTTGTTTCTGATCCTAGTCAGTGCTCAGTTTCTCCACATTCACCCTTAGGTGTTTCTGATCACGGTTTGATCTTTGTAAAACTATTATATTATTTTTCTTCATCATCAGAATTCCCCTATCATCGTACCTCTTACAACTACATTAAAGCTGACTGGGACTCATTCCATATTTTTCTTCGTGATCGCCCTTGGGTAGAAATCTTTCGTCTTCCTGCTGAAATATGTGCTTCTTACATAACTTCTTGGATTCAGGCTGGCATGGAATCTTTTACTCCCTCTCGACAATTCCTGGTCAAGCCTCACTCTTCTCCGTGGTTTTCCTCACATTGTGCTGCTGCAATTTCTAATATAAACCATAACTTCCATATCTATCGACAAAACAATTCTCCAGAAAGCAGACGTTTGTTTACTATTGTAAGAAACCATAGTAAAAAGATTTTGTCTAATGCCAAAGCCCACTATTCTCAGGTCATGAAATCTCGTATTTCATCTCAAAAATTAGACTCTCGTGACTTCTGTAGAATCTTTATAAGTATCAATAATAAAGGCAATTCTGTAATTCCACCTTTCTTGTATGGCCTTGACATTTCTAAAGTTTTTGATAAAGTTTGATATGCTGGTCTTCTCCATAAGCTTTTTACGGTGTATCAGGTAACTCTTTAAGATTATTGAGTCTTTCCTTTCCAATTATAGTATAAAAGTTGTCTTCAATGGACAGCACTCTTCTTCATATCCTTTAACTTCAGGGGTTCCTCAAGGTTCTATTCTTGGCCTAAAACTCTTTTTAATTTACGTAAACAATCTTCCAGATATTTTTACATTTAAAGTGGCATTGTTCGCTATGATACTACTATTTATTCTCGTCTTGATTAGAAGCTAACACTCTCTGATTGCTTGGAGGGGGTAATTGTTCTTGAAAAGGATCTCTTAATTATATATTGCCCAACCCTTGGTAGTTTCTCGTATCATATATATCATTAGTTGATCCCTACGGGTTTTCGTGTTAATTCTTTTTACGAAATTCGTCCCCACGGACTTAGTGTTGATATCATTTATGATTTTTAAATAGAGTTTTACAAATATTTGTCCAATGGGAATTGCTTGTGTAGCAGTTAATAATGATTGTCTAAAGCGAATATTACAAATGATTGTCCAAAGGGAATTGGTTGTGCAGTAATCATTAAATAAAGCATATTTTTTATTATTTTTTCAATGTGTGGCAAAAGTGTCAAAGGTCTTTGTTGTCTGTATTTTAAAAGATGGATAAAAATAGTCTTCTAAATTCGCTTATAAAATCTTACAATAATGCTCATCCGTTCGAGAAAAAAGCCTATAGTCAAAAAAAAGTCCATAAAATATGGAATAAGATCAAGGAAAAGCAAGATTTGGAGGTTCAAGTAAAGACTTTGATCCAAAAGATTACCTCAATGGTCTTGAAACAAAAAGGTTCTTTAATTTCATTTTTGGCCCATGAAACAACCAAGCAACCTGTTCCTTCCCATGCCAGTTCTTCCTCTTTAGAGTTCCAGCTTTTTTCAGATCAATTTATTGAGCCAATAGATGTCGCTGATACCACGTCAGATGCCTCTCGACACGACATCCTGAGCACAGTTCAAATTGAGACGAAGAAGGTCAAGACTCATGCTCAAGACACAATTAAAGCAGAGATCGTTGTTTTAATCAAGAAATAGTTGATATGAAGAGCAGAAAAAGAAGTGACTTATGGACCGATGCTGAAGAAGAAACCATTAAAAAGAAGAAGGCCAATGTCCAGGAGCTTACGATTAATCTAAACAAGTTGATTGGCAATATGAGGTCAAAACGAAATCAAGGGCTGAAAAGAAAACTGTCATGAATAAGGTAATATTTATTGCATCATATAATAATAAGTTACAATAAAAATATTGTAAAAAATGAACATTAACTTATTTGTATAGATCTTTCGGTACTGTAGGTGTTCGCTAACCACCCGGTGAGAAAGTGAAAAAAAGCTCTTAAAGTACGTGACTGAATCGATCGCCCTACTATTGAAGTAGAACAATCTGATAGATTGCGTGTCATCATTTAACTTGCTGAACATGTATCTGCTTCCCACGAGAAAAGACAATCTGAAGTGTATAGGGTGAGAGTACAACTTTAGATAATAAATAATTCTAATGGACTATATTAGGTCTCAATATAACTTTTCAGCCTCTGAACTAATTTACTGATTATTTTTTGATTCCTTTTAAAGTGCCTCAAATTGTTGAATGAGCTTGGTGCCGAGCTCGAAAAGAGAGGTTACAATCTTAGTAGAAGTGCTTTATATACTCGTTTGCTTCCAAAACGGAGCGATTCGCTTAAAGGAAAGAGACACGTCCACACGGTTCCAGTTAAGTTGATGCGGGCTCAAAATGACCTCCATTCAAGTCACGTGGATGGCCCATTTTGTACAGCAACTATAAAGAATGTGGAAGAAGTTTGCTCTTTTTTAGGCCCCAAGGATGTGTGCTTTATAAGTCAAGACGACAAAGCTCTGATCCCTATTGAAATCACCATTTGATCTGGAAAGCATTCATCATCGGCAGCGTATGCTCACGGATTGGACTTTGAACGACATTTGACTCTGTCAGAGTTTGATTCTATCACAAAAGATCCTTTGACCAAGTTGGTCAAGCCAGTGGTTGTCTTCAGTGTTGATGGTGGACCAGATGAAAATCCACGATAAGTCATCGAAACTGGTATAGCCTTCTTTTTCAAATTTTTAAATTAGAAGAAACATACAGTTATGTTTCTTCTAATTTAAATATCTATTTTTTTTACAACAATTCATCATTTCGTTACAAATGATTTGGATGCCTTATTCATCATGAAGAATGCGCCAGGACGGAGTGCTTTCAATCAAGCCGAAAAAAGGATGGCTCCACTGAGTAAAGAGTTGACGGGATTGATCCAACCTCATGATCATTGTGGACCTCATCTAGACTCTAAAGGTGTTCAAATTCATTTTTAATATCAACTGTTTATCAAAATACAATATATATATACAAGACTTAAGGAGTTAATTATCTGCATTGCGACTTATATTTAAGGCAGGACAGTGGATCTTTTTTTGGAGAAACAGAACTTTGAATTTGCTGGAAAGAGCTATGCCTCGGTCTTTTCAGTTCTGATGATTGACCAGTTTCCAACGGTGGCCGAGTATATCGATTCAGACAAAAAGACGGAGCTCGATGTCCATCATCTCTTATCAAAGGATCAGGACTGGTTTACCTCTCATGTGCGCACCAGTCAATATTTCACGCAAATTGTGAAATGTGAAGATTCCGAATGTTGTGCTTTGAAAAGGAGATCTTACTTCCATGTTATTTCTGGTCAATTTCTGCCTTTTTCAATCAGCCAGTCAGAAAATGGCTTGAAAGCTTATCCATTTCAGACGTTGTCAGCAAGAATCATTTTCCTTCTGTATTTTTTCTTATCGCTTCCAATATTCAAAGCACCATTTCTCAATCATTGAAATCATTCAAATCTCCTCCTTACAATCTGTTTTGTCCCTCTGTACAATCAAGTTTGTCTCAGAAAATCTGCAAGCACTATAACTTGTACTTTGCCTCCCAAGTCATGCTCAAATGCATGTCAACCTTACTCATTCCAATGTTATTAACCAAATAGCTTTTACTCTTTTGCAAGTCACGCCTGTTCGCATTGCCGCCAAGCGCAAAAAAGAGTTAATGACCGTAGTTGCAGTAGAAGAGAACGCGGCCTTTGCTGAATGGTTCGATGAGGACGAAATCGAAACGGAGGGCCTTCATATTCCGAATGAAATAATCTTTTTCAGACGAACCGAACTGCTCTTTTCCACATTATATTAGTTGACGATCACTTAAAAAATCCTTGGATAGATGATGAATGAGGTAAGTTCCAATGAACACTTTGATTAAATTTAATATGTCGGATAAGACCAAAGTAATATTAAATAATTTTTTTTTCAGAAAGGCAAAAGTACAAAAACATACATGGAAATACCTAATCAGATTCTGAATGATATTTATTGGTGGAGGGAGGGGGGGGGGGAAGGGATGCTCAATTTTATGATGTCCTTTTAAGAGGGTGGAGAGGGGAGGTAAAGGAAAAAAGGACAATCGGTGACAAAAGAAAGGGGGGGAGGGGGTCAAAAAATGCCTAATAAATGGTGACGTCATTTATGGACGGCCCTTTATTTGTCAAGTTTTTTTCCTCGAACATCAGTTCTTTGGAATTCGCTTCCTTCTTCTTGCTTTCCTGATTCATATAACTCGCAATCTTTTAAGTTGTCTGTCAATAGTTATCTTGCTCTATAAACTTCATCTTTTCTCTTTGAGTAACTTCCAACTCTAATAGTGGCTGCTTGCAGCCTTGTTGGAAGCGAAGATATTAAAAAAAAAGAAAAAGTTAAATTTTTACCTTTTCATCTTATTTTTTCTTCCTTTTTCAGCCGGTTTAGCTCCCTCTTCTTCTATATCATCCACGGATGATGATTCTGCAGTTGGATTCCTATGCAGTTTTATCCCAACTTCTTTTCTCAAAGTTTCCAATTTGGCTACAAGTTTATTTTGTTTCAGTTTTGATTGTTTTTGTACGTGTCTTTCAATTTGATTTAAAATTTTCTTGATGTTATCTTTTTCATTTTCTAAAGTTACATTATATCTCACTTTAATTGTTTTTAGAATTCGCTTTGTTTTTTTCAATAAACTTAATTTGATGTTCAAAGTTAGTAAGTTTCTTCTAATTCTCCTTTTTTTATCAATAACATTTTGACACAAGTTATCAATAGTATTCTTGAATCGTTTGTAAAAGTTGATTTTTATAATAGTGCAACCTCGAATATCAGTACGTAAAAACAAATTAAGTTCGATTTTAAATTACTCAATTTCCGGGGATAACCGGACTGTGGAGTTTTTACACGTGGTAATAAAAAGTCTATATTGTATAAAACAATTGAGTTTATTTGCGGCCTCCTGCAGCCTTTTTTTCTCGTTGTGTTTTTAGTCAAATATATTTATTTTCGCGTAATTTACAATTTTTTTATGTCCTAACAAACCGACACAAAACATGTTTATACTTCAATTTTTCTTTAATTTTGAAATGATTCACAAATTAAATTTCCAGATCAGGATAGAAGAAATTTTTATAGTACAGACTTTCAAAGTTATTGTTAAAAAACAGTATTGGTGCAATTTTAAGATAATTATTTATCTTCACTTTCTTCAACTTCAAACAGCTATAAAAAACAAAATGGTTTGATAGATTTCAAAATATTTTTTGAACTGACCTATAAATGTTCTACACAATATAAATTTACTATTTAAAATTAAAAATTAAAATTAAAAAAAACGAATTTTTTCATGCAAAAAAAAAATAATTTTTTTTTAGTTTAATAGGTTTGAAATATGATTAGAAGCTCAGTGGTGGACGCAGGAATTTTTATGTTTCTGATATGACACTTTCAGGAATTGTAAAAATTCGAAATTTAAGTATCCATATTTTAAATCAGAATGTTTTGCAAAAAGTTCTTATTTGAAAATCGTGCTAATCACAAATGCAGTTTGTGCGGAAAAAAATAAAATCGCATTGTGGGGGAGTCAAATATTAGTAGCAAGAAATATTAGTATATTATTGAGATGTACCGGAACTAGTTTATGCCGAGTCCCTGATTCTAGGTACCCGGAAGAAAATACCGGATCCGAGTCGGGGTACCCGGCACCATGTTTATTTTAAAAAGTCGGAATAAAAACTTGTGAAATCTCAAGTGCTGGATTGCTTTCATAAAATAACGCTGATTGATTTGCGTTAATTAAGTTTGCCTAAATATGTAGAGTTTTTTTAATAAACAACTATATTTACAATCGAGGTCACAAATTCAAATTACGTAAACTAAAGTGTAAACTCGATGTACGTAAATATTCTTAATCCCTCAGAGTTGTTAATACTTGGAATAACTTGCGGTCTGACAGCGTTAATGCAAAAAACATCAAAAGCTATAAAATTAAAATTAACTCTATCAACTTCGAAAAATACTGCTCCGGCAAACTAATTTTTGCTTTATAATTGTGGTATTATATATTAAATGTTATACATTAATAATATATATTATACATTTTTTTGTAATTTAATTCTAAATAATTGCTAATATGCGCTAATTAATAAAAAGTTATGTTATTGAAAATAAAAGATTAAGAGAGACAGAGAATTGCAAAAAAAAAAATAAAAAAAAGAGTAGACCTTCTCGTCTGTAGTGTGAATAAAATAAAAAAATACTTTAAGTGAGACACGTCTATATTGAGTAAATTAGACTTTGTGATTGTTGACTCCATAATACCCTTAGACTGATATCGAGAAGTTTATTGGTTGAAGTTTAAACTAAAAGCAATCCTGTTAACAATATTTCGACACAATTTAAAGTACCACTTAAGCAAATAGTTAAAGCATTTAAGATTAATATGACCTTAGGTGCTGTAATAATTTACATTGGGAGTTTAAAAAACTATAAAAACTTTTACTTTTTTATTTTTAATTAAAAAATGGTAGTTTTTAAGCCATAAAATTTAAAATTGTAATCTTTATATAAAATCATTATTATTTTTAGAATTTTTATAAAATTTCACTTCCTTTGAGATCCAACATGATATGCTTTTGAAGAACTTTTTTTTTTCAAAATATTAGGGACCCGTCTGATGTTTAAGAGCGACCCCTAAAATTTTTTTTTATTTAAAAGTTTTTTAAATTTAGTATTAATTTATTACATACAACACATTTAGGGGGTGGCAGCAGACAATTTTAAAAAATGTTGTTTTTAGAATCACCCTAATATATATATATATATATATATATATATATATATATATATATATATATATATATATATATATATATATATATATATATATATATATATATATACATACATATATATATATATATATATATATATATATATATATATATATATATATACATACATATATATATATATATATATATATATATATATATATATATATATATATATATATATATATACATATATATATATATATATATACATATAAATATGTATAAATATATATGTATATATATATATATATATATATATATATATAAATATATATATATATATATATATATATATATATATATATATATATTATATAAGAGATTTCTTAATATTTCTTAAGAACTTTAAGAAACACGATAAAGATTGGAAGATTAAAATTAATAAAAAAAAATATTTTAAAAAAACATAAGAAAACTGTCACTTTTCTACTCTTAAGCCATCTTTATTCTTCTACTTTGATTTCAAGTTGTAATGGAGGTTGTGGAAAACTTTGTATTGCTTCAATAGTTAGTTTGAGGTCTTTGCTATAAGTTAAACTTAGTTGTGATGGATCAACATCATCAGGTAAAAAAATGTTTCTTGTAAGCTCTTTGTGATGCGAGTTATACCCGTGCTCATTAGTATTTTCAGTTTTGGTTTCACAATGAACAAGTAAGCTTCTACCTTTCATTTGAACTGAAATCTCTTCTGGTTTAAAACCTTTTACATCTAAACAATATTTAAATGCCTCTTTTGATGGTTCCACAATACCTTTTGTTAAAGGTAACATTTTGGGAGCTCGGATTTGCAAAATTCCATCTTCACTGATAGTTGAAGTAAGAGCAGTTGGATCTACATCATCTGGAATAGTGTACTTTCTGAGAAAT
The DNA here is from genome assembly GCF_038396675.1 of Hydra vulgaris. Taxonomy (NCBI): domain Eukaryota; kingdom Metazoa; phylum Cnidaria; class Hydrozoa; order Anthoathecata; family Hydridae; genus Hydra; species Hydra vulgaris. The sequence goes on from NC_088930.1 coordinate 15,437,166, forward strand.
TCACTAGATTCAAAACCGTTTTCATTTGTATTTTTATGTTTGCCACATACTTCAAGAAATCGTCCTAAATAATAAGAAATATTAAATAAAAGCTTATATTACTTCAATAAGTTAGTAAAGCAACATTTAGATAAACAAAAAATACCTTCTACTTTCATAGTAACCTCTTCCGGTTTAAAATGTTCGATATCAAGATTAACAACGAATCCATCATTATTCAAAACAGACCAATTCAAAACCGGATGAGTCACATGTGAGAAGTTTTCAAAAAGATCTTTGTTTTTATACTTTATTCTTGTCATTGTGTCATTTAAAGCAGGAAGGTTTTCAAAAAAAGGAAAATGTTTCAGAAGAGAGAATGTGTTATCCGTTTTATCCAAAGCATGATCAGTTGGATTATACTCTTGAACAGGTACTTGCCAAAACGTCATATTTTTCTAAAATATTAACAGTTAAATTTAAGCACATTAAAACCCAGTATATTTTTGAACTCTTCTAAAAAAAATTTTTTAAAATAAGATAAAGCCTCTTAAAATAAAGTTTTTTAAATCTGTAAAAAATATTATTTTTAGAGGTATGTTTTTAGAAAAAATAGTTTTTTTCAATATTTTTGGAAAAAAAATTGGTAATTTTTAAAAACTACAGGTTTTACAACATAATATTGTAAAATGTTCATTCTTTATTTAATTTTGACAGCAATAAAATTAATAACCAAAAAGTTAGACTAAAAATATATTTTAAGTGTTCTGTAATTTGCTCTTGAAATAATTCAATCGCACCAAATGGTAAACCGGAACCAAATTGTTTTAATTTTATGTATCGTTTTTCTAAATGTAATTTATCTAAGTAAATATATTGACTACAAGGAGGTAACTCCTGGAGCAAAGCATGGTATACAAGCCCTGTTATTTGCAGTGTAAGCAGGTAATTGCTTGTACAGTTTATGTAATTTTTTGAGTTCTTTATCTAAAAACTTATTACAATGGGTTCTGAAAAAGTAAGCAGACTTTTTTAAAACCACCTTTTTGGGAAGGTTGTTCCAAGAGCTTGCTATGTCATTGGTCAGGGTTTCACAAATTCACGCACTTTACAATTATCAATTATTTCATTTTATAAACAATTTCGTTAACCGTACTTAGACTTAATTATCAATTATTCGACATGCCAGTTAAATATAACAATTTTAAAATCTTGAATACAGTCAAACAAAGTTATTTTGAATTTCAACGTGTCTAAGTTAGGAAGTCGTAAGCGTTTTTTGCCGCAGAACTGTTTTAGTATTAAAGGTATTTATGTAGCTCGTTTCTAGATACATCGATACGTTTCTAGATACATCGATACGTTTAATGATTAATTTTTAAAATTGTTACAACTTTATATTTTAGGTATTAGCTTTAGATGCTATTTTGGTATCGCGTGTATCAAACTTACAGTTCAACGTGGTAGTGATATCGAGGTCATGCTCCTTTTGATTACTAAAAAGGATACCAGTTTAACAAAGCAGTTTTCCAGTGACACCAAATGTTTCTAACTTATGCTTAAAACATTTATGTTTGGAACAGTGTCAAAAACCAACTTGTCAAGCTTTAGTAAAAACGTCAAGCCATTGCTGATAAGTCAAAGATGAAGAAATAATATCCTTGGACTCTGACAGGTTAATGACGTATAATTTTTTTCTAAAAAACAGGAAAACTATTCCTCACAATTAAGTTTTCTAAATGAACTTGAGCCTCGGAACTGGTTGTTTGATTCTGAAGTTCAGACGTTGAAAAAATGAGACCTTTTTTAATAAAAGCAGTTTTATAGTATGAGTTTAAAATTTTATCTTTAGACCCGAATTACTAATGTCACCGTTGAAATCATGCATAGCGCTAATTTGCTTTTTTTATTTTTTGCTTCAATTTTACATAGCTAAATAGCAATATCTTATTACGTGTTGTACTTTCTTAGTGTTTTTTAAATTTGATTTTGTACCAGATAATTAACTTTGAATCTTCTTATACATGTTGAGAACTGGTATGATTTGGGATCTGGTTTACTGGAAAAAAATCCAAAGTTCCTTCTTTTTTGCAAGAAAATGGCGCAACTGGCTATTCATTTAGAATGGTTGAACTTTACAAACATATTTCCTATAACGAAGGATTCATTTATTGCACGATTTAACTTAATTAGAAAATATTCGTAACATTGTGTTGTGTTCTGAGAAGTAAACTAAACATTTAAGTCAATTTTTTGGTTTCAAGAACCTTGGTTTTTAAATTCTGCCAATTAATACTTAATATTTAAACGCGCAAAATGAGGTCTATTTATGTTTCCAACGGTAGTCATAAGTGATTTAATAGTCATACGTCATTTAATAGTCAGACATCATTTAATAGACATGCGATATTGGTTGGTGGTGTTACAAAGTAGAGGAAGAGACACAATGTCGTATATATGTTTGAATGACTCAGATGATGTGCAAATAAATTAATCAGATTAGGGATCGCAGTAGCTTTGCATAAAAGTTGCAATAAACTTATGTCAACCCAACCCAAAATATTAAGGAAAGAGTGAAGCATTTACTTTTTAAAACTAATTTCTATTAATAATATTTTTTGAGTTTAAAAGTTAAAAGTATGTAAATTGTATAATCTACTAACTTTCGGGAGTTTGAAAAGTCTCAGAAAAATATAACATGAAGCTATTTTATAAGATCATTTATGTTTATTGTATTAGCTGAGACATCGTTAAATAAAATTGTCTACATTGCTGCTATTGTTTGAAGTACTTACTCTATTCTTGCTTGATCAATGACTAGACCCATCTTTTTTCGAAATTCGTATTGATAAACAAATTTTGTGTTAACTAAAAAACTTATATTTGTGGCTCAAAGTTGCCTCGGGGTAACTTTAGTTCACTCTGAGGTAACTTTAGTTTCACCCGGAGTAAAAGTCCAGTAAAAAAGACTAAACATGGAATTAAATAAAAAATTAACAACAACTTTTATGTAGGAACTAAACAAAATAAACGGAGTAAAATAAACAAAGTTTATAGATTCCAAGTAAACAAAGTAAAATAAAATTTAGCCAATTTTTTATTTATTTATTAACGTTTATTTTTGCATCAACATTTTCGTCGAAGCTGTCTGCGATTATAATAAATATATGAGATAATATTATGTAAAAATAGTTGCATGGTATAAATACAAACAAGTATAGAAATAAATTAGGAGTTTTTGCTAACTTTTCTAGCTAGCAATTCTCGTCGCTAAAACGCTGTCTTTAACAATACAATCATATCGCTAGCTAGTGGCTAGCCGATTTCCCACCGGGCAAGACTTATCCGGATTGCTAACTTTGTAGTAAAAATAAAGATGACATTTAGACACTTATATTACACTAAAATTCATCTTCAGAGGTAATTTATTCCATATTTAGCAGGATTATTCTGGTTTTATAAAACCTTCAAACAACGCTGCATCTTCCATATATATTTAAATTTTATCTAGTTGCTAAGAGATTAAAAGCATAATAGAAAACAAATGCATTATTATAAATTAGAATTTAAATTGATTGAATAAGCTTTATTTTAAAACAAAATCTGAACAATGACAAACAAAAGTTTAAATTAGCAATATTATCGATAAATTATGGTATAATTATGGTAATGATTGCTGTGCTATTCATTTGTTTGAGCTATTAATAATTATAACTGCTAATATTATAATGTTAACAGCGTTTTGGAAAATGAAGTTTATGCCCAATTTCACAACGTTTTTAGACTCGAAAAATGAAAAAAAATCAGTTGGATTTGAACTACAAGTTTCTGACTATCTGTAAACAAAAATCTGTGGTTGACTGACACTAACCACTAAGCAATTACAAATGCATACTGGATGATGACGGTGAATGTGATAAGCATTTAAAAAATTTTTTATATCTCTTGTGTGCAATTTTTGTGGTAACCAGATACTTTAAAGTTGCTATTGGAGAAAAAAACTGATTATTTTAATGTGCAAATCATTATTTTGTAGCGTATTATTTTCCATAATTCATTAGAAATCTGTTTTAGAATGATCGCCAATTAATAAAACAAGTTTTCTAATAAATTCTTGTCAACAGGTAGACTAAGTAAGAATTACGAGTACCATTTACAACACAGTTGTAAATATTACTCGTAATTCTTACTTTCACTTTCATTACTTCGAAGGCTTATTTTTTAATTTATAAAGAATTACTTTCAGAAAAAAGTACAAAAGTACTTAAAGTTTATTGGTTCGAAATAACTGCATAACACGCGCAATATCGCCAAGCCAAAACAAATACCGTATGATTTTAGGTTCCAGCCATAAATCAAGACGCTAAGCTGCAAACACACAAAATGCGCAACTTGAAAACACAACGCGTTAGACGAACTGGCTGTCTGTTTTGAAAACTATTCAAAAACGATTATGACAAAACGCAGCAATGCTATCATCAGTAATCTGCATGCCACTCAATATACTCATTATACTTGTATACTATATTAAAGTTGTAACTGCTGATTATGACGCAGTTTTCAAATAATTATTCAATCAACGTTAACAAGATGTCAAACGTTATCGAACAAACAGTCACAAAGTAATACATCTATAGAAGTTTATAATAAATCATTAGGTCTGCAGTTTGTTTTTCCTTATTAAACGAGGTGGAGTTCAATGCAGAATTATCATCAGCAGCAATTTTCTATGCAACTTATGTCAGTTTGGATCAAAGACAAAGAATTAAAGTAAATGGATTGGCTAAAAACAGTGACACTGGCTTAAAACTTTATGCTGTGACTTTTTTGTAATTGAGTATTAAAAATATATATTTATGCAATAAAAATGAAAACTTAAATTTAAAAACTTAAATTTAAAAGCTTAAATTTAAAAACTTAAATTTAAAAACTTAAATTTAAAAACTTAAATTTAAAAACTTAAATTTATAAACTTAAATTTAAAAACTCAAAATTAAAAAAAAAAAATTTAAATCGTTTTTTTTTTTTTTTTGATAAACTGTTATTGTATTTTGTATTTGTATATATATTTTGTAAATGAACAAATAATTTTACAATGTACTTGTAAAAAATTAATAATATTCTTTAAATTCTGACAAATCTGTTGTTTTTAAATTCATATATGCGTACCAGATACGGTCTGCAAAATAAGTCAAATAATTTCTTTTATTCTACATCGATGACGAGTAAAATATTTAAATCTACAAATAAAAAAAATTAAAAAACAGACCCTAGGCGGATAGAGTAGTCAACTATTTGCAAATCTTTTCAGCTTTTGTAAAGTTTTTACATGTACGCAAATAGTCACCAAATTTCAAAATGCAAAATTGACTTCACAAAGAGTAATATTCAATCAAGCTTATCAGTCAAAACTACAAATTGCTAATACGTTTGAAACACCGTCACCTCAATCTGAGACTTTGTCAACTACCAACCACTGGAATCAATAAAAAACAATTAAAATTAGTCTAACAGCTTGCCGCAGCACAGTGGGACAGAGTGTGCCAAAAAATACCAAAAAATCAATGTCAGCATTGCACAGTGAAAATTTGTCATTATGGTGAAGACATGTTCATTAGAGGAAATATCTAGTTAAAAAAACATAAAATATTAATTTAAGCGTAATTTTATGCGATTATTTACACGTTAATTTGACATGTGTTCCAAAACGTTATTTTGCATTTTTTATTTATCAACTTTCTTACGCTATTATTGTTTTAAATTAACTTCATTGACTTTCATTTTAAACTATATTATTTTAATTAAGAATGTTTTTTTCGCTCAGGCTTTTAAAATAGTTAAGCGTAAATGTAATCATTAGTTTTTATGCAGTGAACGGAAACTTTCGGCTTCGGCCGAAACCGAAACCGAAATTTCTGCTTCAACAATTTTTTTACTTTTCCTGTTTCGGCCGAAATTTCGGTTCAAACCGCAACCGAAATGAACCGAAACTTTTAAAAGACTTTTTTTAAGTTTTAATATAGAGTAGGATCATGACAGTTTCCTAATTGTAATCGTTTGTTAGTAAATCAATTTTTAATTATAACAATTGTAAAAATTTTAATTGAAATCACGTTACATAATAGTTTTAAGTTACTATTCTCAAATCATTCTTAAAATGAATTAACATTTAAGTAAAGCAACCCAAACCAATAGTTTCATCAAAAGTTTCTCAGTGCTAAATTTTACAATGGAAAATAATCGATAAAAAACTGGTTTATGGAATCATTTTACCGTGACAGTTAGTGATTTCAAATACGGAACTTGCAATTTGAAAATATCTCGTGGATCGCACAACCCAAAACTTCAATCACTTAGCGGACTTTCATCACATTTATAAAGTGGTTTACTCTAAAAAATCTCTTAACTGAAAAAGCAATACAACTACCGGCAGTCCTATAAATCTCAAAAATTGATTCAAACTTCAAAGAAGGTCTGAAGTTTCTTGTGCAACCGTGGCGCAGTGGTTAGAGCGCTAGCCTTTTAAGCAGGAGTTCCAGGCTCAAAACGAGCTTCGCATATATTTTTGCGTCACGGTAATGAAGGAGGCATGAACTTCCTGGTTAAATGCACTTCCGCGGTGCTCTCTGACAAGACCTATAGGTCTTCTTGGGGCACCTAAATAACAACAACAAAAAAAGTTTTATGGATTTATATTAGAAAACAACATTAAAAGCAAAGTTTGGTTTGGCAAAAGTAGCAAAGAGATTCCTTAGACCTCCACCAACATCTGCCGAAGTTAAAAGGTTGTTTTTAACTGCTGGAGAAATTCTTTCAAATGAAAGAAACAGACTTTTGCCAGAAAACATGAAAAAATATGTATTTCGCAGAGAAAATACTTCAATTATTACCTTTAATTATTGAAATGTCTTGACATATTAGAGTTTTTATCAAACTATGTTACATGGTGATTGGCTAGATATATGTAAAATAGTTTTTTTTTTTGCTTTAATTCGGTGATCATAAAAGGTTCAGGGATTTTAAACATTCATTTTCAAGTTTCGGCCGAAAATTCGGTTTCGATTTTGGCCGAAATTTCGGTTTCGGTTTCGGCTACGGCTTCACTGAACCGAAATTTCGGTACTTTCGGTTTCGGCTCAAATTTCGGTTTCAGTCGATCACTATTTTTATGCATCGAAAACAGACAGTTTTCGATATTTTTTTTGCGACTAACCTTTACTATTAGATATCAGATAAACTATCCTCCAATACTCTCCAAACATTTGATTATGTAAATCTCATGCTAAATGTATGTAAAATGCATCATAAATATTTTTCAACTTTTTGCAATAAAAAAAGTTATAACAAAAGATTGGTCTTCGGTTAATGGTCAGTTGATGAGAAATACTGAACATGTAAAAAAGATGTTTTGTACACAAACAATACCTACAAAATCTTTTATTACTGTTATAATATATAAGTTTTGTAAATACAAATCTAAAAAAGTTATTTTATGACAAATACATGCATCGAAAAGTAATATTTTTAATGTTTACACTGATAAAACTTGTCTTGTCCATTAAAAATATTTCGTATTTTTCACCAAAATAATTAGTTTTAAAATATTTTTTTAATATTATATAATTACATGTTTATTACTTTATTTATGCATTTTATATATAAATATAGCTATTCTAATAAAAAAAACAACGAAAATAATTTTGGCACAAAAAACTCGATTTTGTCCCACTGTGCGCAGCTTAGCAACAAATGAAACACGTCATACACGTTGAAACAAATAAACAAAAAAATATAGAGACGTTAAGATATTTGATGAAAAGTATTTCAATAAACATGAAAAGTTCTTGAGAATGAAAGATGCTGACAGCAAAAATGCAACAAAGCAAGCTAGAAAACAACTTAAGCTTGATTTAATGATGAGCATAAGTAAACTAACAACAGCGACGCTAATAACAACAACAACAACAACAACAACAACAGCTAACCAAGTAAAGTTTAAAAAGTGCCCTAAAGTTTTCGGCAATGTTTCAACAAGTCAAATTTTAAATGGTGTTTTGTTTTTAAATTTCTAAATTGACATTTTATTGACATTTTTTTAATCTAATTTTTTTATATTTAGATAAAAATTCTCTCAACAAAAAATTTTTTTTTTCAGTTTAAAAAAGAAAAATATTTAAAACTCTTAACTACTTCATTCGATGAAATGTAGATATTACCAAGTTTTATATAATTTTACTTCTTTTGAGACTTAAATTTGTCTTTTTTTTTTTTTTTTTGATAGTCAAAAAACCACCTTTTGAAAATTTGGTTTTAAAGTCACAAATTTACTATTTATCACTTAAGTTTTGTTTATTACTTAAGTTTTAGTGTCTGTGAGCTCCAAAAATGATGAAAAACTTTTGGATCACTTAAAAAACAGGACACTTAAGATATAGAAAGTTATATTGTTTTCATTTCAGAGTGTTTATGCAAAATATATTAATGGCAGCTAGAAACTCCAAATTAAAATGGCTGCTAGAAAATTTGAGTTAAAATATAGTTTCAAAAACTTTGAATTTCTATATTCATTTCTCAAAAAAAGTCCACAACTATGGACCTAAGGACTTGATTTTCTCAACATTTTCGAAACTCCTTGACGCGAAAAACCAGGAACGAAAAGTGTTTCAAACCCGGAGTTATTTTCAGGACTTTACATCTTTGAAAATAAATTTAAAAAATATTGAAAAAAATGTATTTTTTAATATGTATCTTCAAAATTATCTTGCGTAAAATATTTTTCTTATATAAAATTAAGTAATATTTTATTTAAAATATTTTTCTAATATAATATCAAGAAAAACCTTTATTGAGCCTGCCTCTAGCTTCGGAAAATGGGTTCTTCTTAAAGAATACCATAAATATCTTCTTAGAGGATACCATAAAGACATCTTATTCTGTGAAAAAGTATTAATAAAAAATTTAAAAAAAGTTAAAAATTTTTTTCTTTAATCTTTTAAATGCAAATAATTCTCATGTACATGTACATTCTGTATATTTACGTAAACTTGTGCTGGTGTACCTATATATTTTTGTAATTTGTTCTAGAATTTTACCGTAATTAAGTTTATTTAAATATTACGCAATATATATATATATATATATATATATATATATATATATATATATATATATATATATATATATATATATCAATACCAAAACACAGTTTGTAAAGATAATAAATACTAACTTCATCAAAAAATTTTTTTACTGCACTGTTTTTCAAAATTACTTGACTTCAGCGTTTACTTAATTATGATTTCGGTTTGCAACGCAAAAGTTTGTTTCTTTTCTTGATTGACGTCATAAAACTTTTTGCGGTTGTTTTTTTTGTTTTTAGGGTTTCTCAAACAATTTTAATCGTTTTCAGGAGTTTTAAAAGAAAAAAATTAAGTTTTGTATATACTTTACTCCTCACATAAAAAAAACTTTTTTTTAATTGAATTAAATACTCTTTAGAAAAAGTGCGAGGAAACTTTTTGTGATTATCTTCTTAGATATAACATATGGATAGCCGTGGTTTTGTGGTTAGAGCTTTGGCTTCAGAAATGGAGGTCTCTGGTTCAAAACCGGGTCTGGTCATATAATCAACATTGGTAAGGAAGGTTAAATGTTGTGCTCTGTGATAAGACCGTAAGGATTTCATAAAGCACCTAATTAACTTAAAGATAAAATTGAGTTGCGGCGTCAAATTTCATATAATATTGGTCATACGCAATGTAGTCAAATGCTTTTTTTCACATTACTAATAAGAATTCCAAAGTTACATAACAAGAAACATTTATTGTAACATCATTTTTATATTTTAAGTAAAGAACCTTTCTCTTACTGAATCTTAAAACTCCTTAAAATTTGTTTTGAACATATTTAAAAAAAAATATTTTGCAATTGTAGCTGGTTGATGTAGCGCACTGATCCAAAAAAAAAAAAAAAAAAAAAAATTGACATAAATAATATAAAAGAATAACTATTAACTTAAATCTTTTCTTATAAAACAGAATATACAGTGTATTAACTTTGTAATGAGAATTGCGGTATAAAATGAAAAGTATATCAGTGTATATTATACACTGATATACTTTTCATTTTATATCCCAATCCTCAATAAAAAGTTTTGCAAGTGTTAAACGAATTTTATGTCGTTTTTGGTAGCAACGTAAAAAAGTATACTTTGTTTTAATTAATTTTGGTGACAATTTGTTAGCTCTAAACCATTCAGCAATACTTGGAAGCAGAGTCAATTTTAGGTTGGTGTGTCTGTGTGTTTGGGAGGTTTCCCAAAGTAGGTGATTTTTAAATTAAAGTTGTTTTTTCTAGTAATACAGTTGGCTTTTCGGGTATTTGATACAACTCCACCTTACCCTACATTAAAAGATTTATTAAATCAATAATATATAATAAAAGTAAAAGAGGTCTTATATAGTTATATATTGATTATTATAGTTATATAGTATTGTCCTATATCGTTTATTATAGTAGATTAGATTCGAAGTTTTACTGACCTTTGCTTTTGAAGCTAAAGTTTTTGAACTAAACAAATAAATGATTAAATGTATTGGAAACTAATGAGTCTGGAAATTAGTCTTTAGTAGTTTCACAGTTATTTATAAACTTTTTTTTTATAAACTTTCAAATATAAACTTTGTTTTTATAAACTTTCTAATTATTGTGAAGGCTTTATTATTGCAGCTTTGAAATATGCAATAAAAGCTTTCATGATCTTTATCAGTATTTTTAATATCTAAAATAGGTTAACCAATTTGTGGTGGATATAAGATTGTTAAAAGTCATTTAAGAAGGTATTATTAAATAAACATTAACTTTTACTTTTTTCAATATTTTTTTGAAACTTTTTTGAGAAATTTTAAAACTAGTCTGAGTTGTCAGTTACAATTCTTATTTTAATGTTTTTGAAATTATCATTTTTTGCGATGCGAGTTGCTGTGTTTATTGTCGGAATAAAATCGTTTTCAAATAAAAAGTATCGTTAAAAACACATTTTTATTTTTAAGATAATTGAGCATATCTATATTAAAATTGCTCACAAAACAAAATCATTTTTTAAATATATTGTGTTTTGTTATTAAACATTTTAAGTATTTAGTAAATGATTTTACCTTAATGCGGACTGTATATGACGAGCAAAATTACGTTTTTCTGGTGATGTTGATCACATTGATTGCTTACAACAGTGTTGACTTAAGTGTTGAAATTTTAACAATTTATTAGACTTTCGATTAAAACTATCCGTTTTAGTCTTACTGTTCTTTTTAAAACCTAAATGTGTCACCTAGTCTAGTAGGGGTAAGTTGAGCAGTTTCGAAAAAAATAAATAAAACTGAACTTTCGAGCACAAACAACTTTGATAAAAAATAATTTAAGATATACTTTATTTATATCTATTTTTAAAACTAATAATTTTTAAATCGGGCTTCAAAGTTCAATATAATTGTATAAAAAAATATTTTTATATTTTATGACGCTTTCTTACTATTTAAATTATTCTCTTCTCATATTTACGTCATTAAAGTGTATAAAATAAAAAAGTTTCTAAATTAAGCACACGCTTACTTTTAGTGAAAGTTTTATTGATGATTCACCCAAGTTTCGTACCATGATAATTTATTCATTTGTTGATTGCTCAACTTACCCTGCACTTCTGCTCAACTTGCCCCGCTGAGGCAGGTTAAGGAACTCCGCAAACTTTAGGCATTATCTTTTTAAAAAAATTAAAAAATTTACTTTTTTCTTAACAACTTTTTAGCAGGTTAAATTATCTTTCAAATAGTGAAAAAATTATGTAAATCCGACGCACCGTTTATGAGATCTGTAAAAATTGCTAAACTAGCCCTGCTCTACCCTACAACTCTTTACGAAGTTTAAAAAGGGCACGGTGGTTTAGTAATGGACATTTATTATGCGCATGCGTTATATTCTGCTCAAATGTTGGTAAACAATAATGTCCGCAAGTAAACAAAGAATTACTAATAAAGTTGCTAAACTTCAAATTAGATTTATTTGTAGATATTTCTAAATAGTCTATAAGAAATGATATCAAAACAATATTTTAGGTATGGTATGTGTCATCAAAGCTATCATTTAAATAATTTTACAAAGAGAATAGAAGTAGGACTAAAGTGAAACAAAGCTGTTTTTAAGGCGAAGTTTTACTTGTGCTTACATTATAGTCTATATTCTAAAGTTTTAAATTTTTTAGTGACTACCTTGATTTTTTTTTTTTAATATAAAAGTTCGTGAATTGTTTAAAGCAAAAATCAAAAACCGGTTACTTTTTTTTGTAATAATATAATGCTTTCAAAGATTGGTAAGTTTTCTTTTTATTTGAAGGGTTAAAAATACTGACAGAAATATTATATAGGCTTTAATACTGCCATTTATTTTCTTTAAACCATTTTGCAGTATTGTATCGTATTATTTTTAGTATCTACAATTTTTCTTTTTCTTGACTGAGCTTTTTTTTGGTATTTTTTTACAGTTGGGTTGTTTTTTATGAAATGCTCATTCATTATGCTTTTTAATCTACCCACTCCTTTCATATAGCAGTAGGTACTCTTCATGCGGTTGATTTCAGCATGAAGACTTTCTCCACCTTGCTCTCCATAAGTACCTAGTCCTACTCCCCATTTTCTAATGAAAGGTAATGCATGGTACTCCAGCAAATGAAGCTTGGGTGTGATTGAAGCGTTTGGCCAGTTTTCACGGAAGTACTTCATGAAATCTTTGATTCGATTTTCTATAACCAATAATATGTATATATATATATATAAATATATGCATATATATATATATATATATATATATATATATATATATATATATATATATATATATATATATATGTATATATATATATATATGATTTAAAAGCACAATGATTTAAAAAAACAAAGATAAAGATCAAATAACAAAAATAATTTTCTCTATTTATTGTGTTCTGCCAAATTATAACATATGACATACCAAGGTCCTGTTTGTTATCTTCATTGAACTGATTGCAGGAGTTAATAAGCTTGTGGCATATTCTAAATTTAGAGAAAAGTACCTTGAAGTTTTTACAAACTTTAATAGTTTCTCTATGTATATCAGTGTCGTTGAACCCAAGTTCAACTACAAGGTTTGGTATAGAGTTGCAAAGTTCAAGGATACGTATCTCCTAATTTAATATATAAAATAATTGTGAAATATGTATTATATGTAGTAACTGTTGTTAATTATGTATCTAGTTATGTCTAATGATGTTAGTATTAGCTATCTATTCCACTTAAACACACAGACACACACACATATATATTTATACTGTATTATACATTTAAATTTAAGTAAAGTTTGTTTTTGGTAAAGAGTAGATTTTATAAATTTAGGAAGTATATATTAGATATTATTTTACCTTTACCATTTTGTTAACTTGTTTGAGACATTTTTTGTTTTATTACATGTAGAGCAGCATCTTCAATATTTCTTGGTATAGCACTTGTTGAATCCAATGCAAATATATCTGAAAAGTTTATTTGTGAAGTTGATGACGATGATATTGATAATGTTGTTAAACTTGATATCGGAGTTGTCCGACAAGTTTTTTGATGTTTGTTTCGTTCTGACAGTTGTTTGACTTTAAACAATCTACCACAACCTTGCTTGCATACTTCTTGCAAATTTTCTATCATTTCAATGACATTGGTTGATGAAATTAACCCATCACTTGGAATTGAAAAGGAACATTTAGGGCATTTTGCTTTTGATATTAGTTTGCCAATGATAAGTGGTAATAGACATGGTGCACAGAATGAATGAAGACAGTTTTTTATAATAATTGGTTTATGCATAATTTCGTTGCAAATAGTACACACACAAAGATGCACATGAGGGTTTAAAGTGAAGTTAATATCTTGCAGTTTAAGATTAAATTTTGTTTGAGGTAAAAGTTTAGATTGTATGTTATTTATTTTGTGTCTGGTCCAAATATTTTCATTATAACTAATACTTAAAGGTCTTCCACTTATCTTTTTTTTTCTTCCTTTATTGGCTTTAAAGCAAACGCATTCAGTTACATTGCAATTTTCAGGCCAAGATCGTAATTTTAGTTCAGTGTTTGAACCTTTTTAATATTTCTTAATATTGAAAAGCATCTATAACACATTTTTTGAGGATGCTTATTTGGGTGGTCCTTATCAATTCGGATAAAAAAACAAAATTCTATTCTAACAATATGTTTTGTCAAAAGAACACCATCATTATCTAGACTTTCTCCATATATTCTGCATAATGTTTTTAGTTTTGTTTCATGTGACTCATTTTTACGTGTTTTTTTATTGCTAAAATATAAGATTTGATGTACAAAATTTTTAAACTTAAAAAAGTAACCGGACTCTGATTTTTTTTTTATTATAAAGTTAAAACCACCTTTTTTTTAAATATATATAGCTTTAAATCATAAAAATTCTAATAAGTGCTTAATTATTATGTTTTAGTAGTAAGGATGACCATAAAATAATTTTCGACTTTCCTGCGTATTTTGTCACATAAAAATTAATAAATTAAGTATTTCAAATAAAATATGTTTTCCTTGGCCACACATTTTATCAGTTTATAGTTTATATCTGATTTATACATCTTCAAAGCAAAGATATGACCTTTTTTATTAGGTTACGGTAAAAGACCATTACAAAAAAAAAAAAATCAAAATTACGATGTTGTTGTTGTTTTTAAAGTAACGCATGCGCATAATAAATGTCCGCAAATGCTTAAAATTAAACCACCGTGAGGGATGAAAATGCACACTCCTCCGCTTGCTTTTTTTAGAACGTCTAATTTAATGGACAAATAATTATGAGTAACTAAATATACTTTTAATTAATAATTTGAAGGTTAACTTCTGTATCTCGGCACGATGTTTCTGTTAGAAATTTAATTTGAAAAACTTAATTTGGCTCTAAATTTCTCAAAATATTTTTGCATCCTCTTAGTATTGAAGTGTAGGTTGGATAGCATTAACATCTATGTTAGCAGTAATTGCTCAAAAGTTGGAATCATAATAGTAAGAGCATATGGTTTCCATTCCCTCACCATTCTTATAAAAGCTAATATCTAATTTCTTAAAATAGATTATTTCTTATTTGTAAACGTTTAACTATATATATTTCATTACCAATGAAAGTTATAATTCTTTAAACTTAGATCACAGATTTATAAAATGATAATTTATACAAGAGAAATAAAATAAAGACATAAACTAGCTACTTTTCTCTTTTATTTCATTCGCGAATAATAAACTTTTTATAAGGTATTACATCCAGTTTAACTTGTATCTTTTAAAGTTGTTCTTAAAGTTCTTTTCTTATACGTGTAGATTCTGCACAGTAATTGTTTATGTAGATGTCTTTTTCTATTAAATTTTTCTCAGGTTTTATAATACCAACAATAGTTTAACAGGTTTACGACGTTTTGATAACTTTTTTGTCACTTTTTATTTTGTGTTTTATGTGAATCCTCAAAATGTTTCTCTACATTTGATTCACTGACACTCTCAGTTTCACTTTCGCATTCTTTTAACCCATCGGTTCTTACTTTCATCCTTCCTAATCAGTCTTTAATTTCCCTAAGCGTACTTTTTGTTTTCAGTATCTCACTATTTTCTTTCAGTTTGTTGCTTATCCCTTTTGTTTTTTTCTTAACTGTATCAAGTTAGCTGAATTAATATCTTAGTTTGAATAGATTTGTTTGAGTTAACTTTATTGCAATATTATTGATTTTAATAGAGTTTTCTCTGTTGTCTTTTTCGTTCTTAACTAGTCGCTATGTAAGAGTTCATATCTGGTGTTGCGATAAAAGAGAAAGCTTTTCCCATGATCCTTCGAGAGTCTATATAGGTCTTATATATACATACCTTGACCACACCAGGTATAACAGTGGTCTGGACAATGTACGTTACAACTGTTTTCCTTCGGGGTGAATGGAGTCCATCTAACGTTAGACGCATGTTAAGTACTCTTTAGCTAATGTTGCAGTTAAATCAAAATGTTACCATTTATATGAGTCTGAATCATGTATAATAAGAAAAAATATTTCACTGGTCTATTAGATGCCGCCGTCACTTTGTAGACTTCCGAAAAAACTTTTCTGATTTCTGTCTCTTTTCATCCTACTGTCCCTAGTACTGACCCCGTTTTATGGTAATGGTTTGATTTTGACTCTTTCGTCTTTATGACATGGTTTGATTTTTACTTTTTACGTCTTTTATGTGCAATGGTTTTGTTAAAACCATTGCACATAATGAGTGTTTTTTATTATTTGTTAATTTGTTAAATATTAAAATCTTTCCTTACTCAAAAACTTTTTGTTTTTATTTTGAATTTAGAGTTGACTCGAAATGGAAAAGAAAGGAGAGATTGTATTTTTGTGTATTTGAAAACTTGTGTATTTGATTTTATTTAAATGTTTTTATTATAAAACAATTATCTTTTCACTCATTTTACTTTATATTTTTGTTTTATGATGTAAACATCTTCTATATTGAATTTTAAGACGTACTTAACTTTGAAGCTTCATTGTTTGCATTTATTATTATTATCATTATATACATTTTTTGTTACATGTAGAACAATAATAACCGTAGGAGTTTTAATCAGTTTTATTTTTTTTATTAGTTATTTTTATTTAAAAAAAAGCACAAGTATGCCATCATAGGCAAATACTGCTCCTATGATGGCATAAGGGAAAATGGGGCTGGTTAGCATCAAGGGTAACTTGACAATTTCATCTGACCTTAGAGTCTTCCCTAAGAAACCCAAGAAGTTATGCGTAATCATCCAAATTAACCCTTTTGTGCCACACAGCTGCAGCGTAGAATTTCGCGCATGCGTATAAAAGATATTGCATTATATGTGTTTTTTGAACCAAAAATTTTTTAGTGATGTAAAAATTTCTTTTTACTTCACTAACAAATATGTTGTTTTTATGAAAAAAATAAGTAAAATTAAAATAAGTATTCCGATAAATGCACAAAACACGGAAATAAAATGCATGAAAATTTCATTTCTGCGCAGTTAATAATAAAATCACAATCTTAAATAATTAAAGGGATTTAAAATACAACAGCACATCCCAAAATCAATTTTTGTTGATTATAGAAACATTATTTGTGCATAAGGGACGTATTTTTACTAAAACTAATGTAAACTTAATATAGACATGTTGGTTTGATTACTTTTTTGCCATAACCAATATTTATGAAAATATGACTGGTATGTCATCACAGGCGTTTTTCCCCCATATATATATATATATATATATATATATATATATATATATATATATATATATATATATATATATATATATATATATATATATATATATATATATATATATATATATTTGTATAAAAAAATATTTTGAGTTCAAAATTATTTTTAAGTTGTAAAATGTAGTTTTAAATTGTTTTCTAACATCCTTGTGCGTAAATATGTGTTTTTTAAAAAAAAAAGGGCCAAAAATGTCTGTAAGTTGGACATCCTTTACTATTTTATTTGGGGCACTTATTTCAATTTGCACTTAAACCAGTTTTTGCAACTGCTTTGTTATTGTGCCAGTTTTCACTTATGCCAATTCGAACGTATGTCAATGTTTGGAAATTATTTTTGTGCACTTATGCCAGCTTGCACTTATGCCAGTTTTTGCAACTGCTCTGCTATTATGCCAGCTTTCACTTATGCCAATATTTCCAAATGACTTTGGCGCACTTATACCAATTCATCACAACCTTTTCATAGAGCCCCTTTTACTATTCAAAGTATAACTGATTTCAGAAATAAAGATGCCAGAAAAAATACAGAAATTAAGACACCGTAGAATAAAATTATTTGTTTGCTTTTTTGCGCTTGTCACAATTACGTCTGAACATGGGTTGATTCATTTCTAAAAATGTCCCGTGTGACATTTCCACAGATAAAAGAAATATTTATTTGAGGTCAGGATTAGGGTTTAGATTTATTTTCAAATTAGAACAGCCCGAATCTTGTGTTTAGGTGGTAGACTACTAAAAAAGTCAAAAACAAGTAAAATTAAAAAAGAATTTTTAAAACCCAATACTTTTATATGTTATTAAAACACACATTTTGCAATCAATTTTTTCTGGTATTACTATTTTATTTTGTTAACACTCGTCTGTATGCGTGTGTAAAAAAACAAAAATAATTCAGGAAAAGGCTGCTCTCGAACCACTGACATTCCGTTTATGTAGGTAATGTCTTATTTAAATAAGCTAAACACGC
The DNA here is from genome assembly GCF_038396675.1 of Hydra vulgaris. Classification (NCBI taxonomy): domain Eukaryota; kingdom Metazoa; phylum Cnidaria; class Hydrozoa; order Anthoathecata; family Hydridae; genus Hydra; species Hydra vulgaris. The sequence continues at coordinate 15,455,474 of NC_088930.1, forward strand.
ATTTAAGTGGAAAAAAAAAGTATAGTTATTTTAAAAATTCTTCTTCTTTCCGTATAAAAAATAAACTTAATTAAAATTAACTAAACTAATTGACTCATTGCACAACTAATTATTGAATATTATATTGTCATCAAGCAAGAGTATGTAAGCAACATTTAAAGAAAACCTATCATCAGGAAGTGACTCAAAAATTGATTGCAAGATTTGATACTCACAGATAAATCTCACTCCATAGCACATCATTCCACACCAGCACGGGGCAGTAGCTCTTTTGACTAAGAGCGATGGCTTGTGGCCTACGGTGACCAATGTGTGCATTCGATCAATTGAAATCCATTCTGTAGGTCTTACGTCTGGCTCTGATGTGCTAGCCCATAAGCGCAAGGAGTGAGTGTGTTTAGCTTTCTATTCACCCGATTTGAAAGTGAACGAAAACATAACGAGACCAGACGAGACGACCAAACGATACATACTAATGCACTACACCATCACACCTGTAGACATCAACCGTCTCTAAAATCAGTTTATCAAATATTTGTTCTTTATTATATACTTTGTTCATAATCTTTTTTTGACCTTACCCTTGTATATTTATTCAGATTTGTGTTATTACGTGTGAATGAGACCGCATATTTATGAGAAGCATAACAGCGCGAAAATTTTTCACTAAAAACGTATTAGCGTATTTTTATAACAAATGTATTCTTGGTTTGTATGTACTGAACTATACCACTAGATAAGTTTAGGCATATCACAATCTCATAAGGTTTTTCTAACTAATTTTCTTGATCTGACGTCGCTAAGTTAGTTTGGTTAGCACTATACAGTGTTCATTAACGTTCGTTAGGTCGTTTTGTCAACAATATTGGTTTTAAACGTTACGTTTTTCAGTGGTTATAAGCTATTAGTAAAAAATCGCATTTATTGTCTCATCTGTTTATTTTTTCACTATTCTCTGCCTACTGATTACATGTCTGTATTTTTTTTATCTCTGGCTAATCATTTTTTAATTTATTTGAGTCTGTTTTGTGTGATAACTTTTGTCTCTACTTATCAGGCAAGATTTATATTTCTCATACTATTGGAGTCACCAGATTTTCTACCATATTTTCTACTAACTTTTATACTAACGACAAACATTCTTAGTTTCGATGATTATGAGTGATATTTACTTATTATATTTATAAGACACATTTCAGCCATAAAAGAAACGGTAAGTTACTCATAATTATTAATTTCTATTTTCTATTTGGTTTGTGTTATTTCCATACATTAAATTGTTTATTTTTATACATACGCATACATGGATGTGTACACGTTTGTCTATTCTAATGTAAGTGTACATGATATTTCTATGTATTAACATATTTGCTTATATTCACACCACGCGCATCCCTTACCACCCTCATGAGATCTCTAAAAATGTTGGAGCTGTATTAAAAACTGGGATAGGGATTGGAATTTTTGGTTTTTGTAGTGTAGTCCTGTTATATTGCAATATTGACTAGCATGACGTAGAGTGCAGGCGGTGAGATCTGTTGCAAGGACACGCCCCTGACGAGTGGCGTTAGTGCAGGTCTCGGGCTTTCCGAAACGTCATTGGTGATCGCAGTGCATTCCTGAGGAGGGGGATCACCATTATCCACTACTTAATTCTGATTGGTTACCATGGCACCAACATTTTTTTACCTCTTACACCCACGTATTATAGCGCTTTGTGAGCTTTATATTGTGAATTTGTTACATTAACGACATTTATATACTTTTATCTCACACAGGTGATTATCAGTTTTCAGTTTATTATCTAGAGATTAGACCATAAATAGTAGCACATTTATTAGCCTATTTTTTCTTTTTAAATTGCCCGTACTATCATTTTTTATCATTTTTCTTATTATTTTGTTATCTACTTATTTTATTGTTTTTGTACGGTGCGATAATTTTAGCCATGGTTGCAGTTTATAAACCAGTGGATCTATATTGACATATTTAGTCATAGACTAAACATTGTTTCATCATTTTTTTAGGATGACTAGAGCGTGAGTTATTGTTCACCCTATCCCTGAGACCTAACATTTTAATCCTCCTGCAGAATACTCTTTACATTCATTTATGATTCTCACTCAATGACATCATCTACAATCTACTTCTATTTTCACATCTCCCAGGTTTTCGTAACTGGACGGCTCCGTTGGTCACTTTTTGCGACCATTGTGTCGCATAAACAAACAAAAATGATTGCAAGATTTGATGCTCACAGATAAACAGAGACGAGGAGTTAATAAAAGCATTGGAAAAAATTGACTGCGGGAGCTGTGGTTGTCAGATTGTCAAGAACAAATTTTGTATAGACATTCATTATAATGAGCTATATATCCTGAGATAAAAAAAAATTAAATAAACAAATATTTAAAAAGAAAAAGCTTTGGTCTATTAAATCAAAAGTTGATTTTAAATTAAGCGCATTGAAAAATCTTGCAATGATTTAAAATAAAAAAATTTTCAGCAAAAATTTCAGGACATTTATATACATAAAAGAAAAAAAAATGCAAAAAATTAGAACATAATACATTTTACTTTTTGAAATCCCTTTGCCAAGATTTTAGCATGTTTTTGCCCAAAATATAAAAAAAAAATGAAAAATAACTTTTTTAAAAATGTATTTATCATGTTTGAAGTAACAAAATCAATTAAATTATTATCCCATTGGCTATTTGATCAACTTGCTCCATAATAGCATGCTCTGCTGAAATGTCTTTCTGGAAACAACATTTATCTAGAGTTAAAAAGTTTATTTTCTGTAAAATAACCAATATACATGACATGTTTTAATACTTTTGAGAAAACAGGTTATAAAGATATAGCGCGATAGTCGGAAATAACAAAATTTTTATTACTTTTAAATATCGGTTATACTTTTGCTATTGTTAATTTATCTTTTTTTTAAGTTTATTTAGGTGCTCCCAGAAGTTAACTAGAGGTTCACGCCTCCTTCCTTACCAATGTCGCTTATAGAGCTAGAGCCGGCGTCGAACCTCGGGCCTCTGTGTTCTGAGTCAGAACTCTAACCACTGTGCCACGGCTGCTCAATCTGGAAATATTCTTTCATTTGTTGAGAGTTTTAATATATGAAACAAAGGCTCGATAATGTTTTTTGTTTGTTTGTTTGAGTTAACCATATTGAAATTTCATTGAAGCCTGGCATTGAACTTCATGGGTTTTAAAGTAGAAAAAGCATTTTCGATTTCATTTAACGTGAATCCACTGTCGCATGGTAAATTATTGAAGAAATCTAAATAGGTTTTAAATAAATTATTTGGCGGTACAATTTTATTTACAATATTTAACTTCACATTAGTAAAATACCAGTTAAACTCGTTAGAAATTCGATTCTGCCAGTAGATGTCAGTATTATTGATAGTTATATGTAACAGGAGCGATGATAATTTAATTTCAACTCATTACGTCATTCATTCCATATCTTTTTTATGAGGAATGTAACCCAAATAAAATAGTCTCCTCGACTATAGCAGTCCCTCGGCCTTAGGGAGGTAAACAGCATTAAAAAAAAAATCTGAAAAATTTTTAAAATCATACGGATCAACAATTACTTTGTCGTACAAAGTGCATGCAAAAGTATATGAAACCTGTTTCTCAGGTTTTTTTGAGTGTGCTTTGTTTCTTGACAGAAATCTTTTTCGATTAATATATTCATATCTTTTAGATTTGGCAGATTTTTTTATTATACTCACCCATAGATTGTTGTTCCTGAACGTAGCTTTCATTTCACAAGGCCTTTTTGTTTATATTGTTATAATCAATGTTATTTTTTATCGCTTCTTTATTTTACACTTTCCATTCTTGAGAATCGGAGGAATTTTTTAGTTTGTTTACTACGTCCATTCAGTTTGTTTACAACGTCCATTTAGTTTGTTTACTACGTCCTTTTAGTTAAAGTTAATGAAAATAACACAATTATTCCTTTATGGCTTTATTTTAAATTTCGTTAATAAAGTAAATAAAAGAACTTTATTTAAAATTCTAAAATCCTAAAAAAGCATGTCTAATTGCCACTGTGACCTTAGGTTCGTAAAATTTTTGGTGACCTTGAATAGTATTGGTGAGTAGAAGCAGTTTTTATTCCCAGGTCACCTGAAAATAGAAACCTTTATTGGTAAAAAAGATAGATAAAATGAATTAACGATTTAAAAATGTGTTATAAAAAAAACTCAGAACTCCAATCATCTAAAGAAAACGACGTTAAATGTTCCATGCATTTATACCATTTAGGTTGTAGCTCTCTTTTAAAAGACATTAAAAAAAAGTTGTTTTTCAATCTGATCAACTGTTAAATCTGTTTTAATTTCAATATGTTTATGTACTTTTAAATTTATAAATCTCTTTTACTACTGTTGAATTATATCACATGTATGAATAGTAGAAGTGAAAGAGTAAAGCACATTGTATTTTGATTTCAAACCTTTCCAATTTAGTACAGTTGTCAAAAGACAAACAAAACGAAACTACAAAAAGTCAACGCCAACGCGTAATAATTCGTACCAATATGTACAAATGAAAATCTTACACAAAATCAAGACGATGGAACGAAAAAGCACCCGAAATTCGTCATTTAACAAAAATTTGATTTACTTATGCACAACTGTTAATAGCTTAAAATTTATTGAAAGATTTTAAATTTAATTAGAAAACCATCTTTATAAAAATGTATGACCAAATCCAAAGCTACGAAAAATACAGCGCTTTTGTAAAAAAAAAAAAAAAAAAAAAATAGATTTAACTTAATAAACAAAAACGTTATTTACACAATTATTATTTTAAAAATAAGTTTACACAATTCAAAAAGTGCAGCGATAAAATTATTTAGTTATAAAAAAATGCTATCATTAAAAATCGATCAATAATTCTCAGTTTAATTTGTTTACGCACTTTATAATTACTTTAGTTTCATTAAAATTTACAACGCAAAAATTTATTTCTTTTACCAAAATGACGTCATAAAAAAATTTTATATTTGACTTTTTTTTCTGGGTTTATCCAACTTTAAAAAATGAATAAATAATAGCCAAATTAAATAGTTCAAAGATGAATACAATTACAATTTAGCAATTGACAACCTGCTAAATGCTTCGTAATTGTTTTGAACACGTAGTACGCTATTATTACTTTATTTAGGCACACTGCTGTGATCTAAAACACAAGCTTTTCCAGTATCTTTCACGACTCGCTTAGCAACAGCTCTAAAAAAAATAAAAATTAATTTTTATATAAGATATATTGTGCTAAAAAGATCAGAGCATGTTTTTCAAAACATTAATGTAAGATTAACTAAAACCTTTAATGTACTCTAAAATTTCAAAGGATTTAAGATTCTTGACAGATAACTAAAGTGTTTTGAAAAACAAAACAAAAAAACTTTTGATCCACCACTGGTCAAAAAAACACCTAAAAAACTTATCAGAAACCAGAGGCTCAAATTTACAAAAAACATCCCAATTAACAGCACATTTCAATAACTTTGGTCATTGAAGCTATTTGATTTTAAATATAATTATATATAATTTTAAATGGGGAAAAGGATGCAGCTTTAAACACATTTTAAACTTTTTTTTAATAAATCAATTTATTTTAACAACTCTTTTTTTAACAAACATGGAAACAAATACAAAAAAAAATTAATTTATAAAACTAAATATTACTCTTTAAAAATTGTGTGCGCGTCTAAGTTTTTGATAAAATAAAACAATTGTTAATAAAAAATTATTAACAATTATTTTAATGTTTATAAGAATCTTTATAAGAATACTTATAACAGCAAAAATCTTTTACAAACAAAAACTGTGTTAAAAATCAAAATAATTAAAGGTTAATTTAATTCAACAATTAAATAATAACATCTAACATAATAACAACAATTAAATAATAACATCAAAAAATATCTTTAAAATTTGTACTTTTAAAAGTTTTGTTTTATGTAAAAGATGTTTGTTTTGTTTTTTTAGGAGGTAGAGCATTTGGAGTCTTAGTTATTTAGATGTTTTAGTGTGGTTTGATTGAAGGACGTAGGAAACAACTTTTTGGCTTTGCTCATCAGTGATGTCACCTTGTTTTTTTAATAATTATGCTATCAGATGTGCTAAAAACTAGATGCATAATAAATTTTTTTTATATGTTCTGGTCCTTTTAAAAACAATGGCCTTATAGTTCGTTTTTTTTCATAGTTGTCAATTTGTTTACATTGTGCTAATTAAAACTTGCTGAGGGTGACAAGCTTGCTGAGCAAGGCAAGCTTGTATTTTCTAGTTTCCATACCTGCTTTCTTATTTCCTACCCATTTAGCAGGACATTCGCTAAGTTTCATAGCATAATGAAATGATAATTCTTTGCTTGTTTATATGTCAAGCCATAACTTATTTTAGAGCTTTTAACAAGGCAGTCTTTCAACATTCTCTCCTAGTCTTTATTAAACACTTGTGAAACAGTTCTAAACCCTATCTTGGTCTTGATTTACCAAAGCATATTGGCTTGATATTGGGTAACAAACTTTTTAATACTTCTTTATTCAGTATTGCGCTAATAATGAGCATTGTGTTTTATATTGTAAAAATTAAAAAACTTGGTTCTGCTTCATAAAACTGTTTAAATTTTTGACCACAGCATAACTGCTAATATAATTTTGATTTTTTAAAATAATTTCTAATCATTTTTATTTTTAAAAAATTAGAATCTAGGCCCGCATAATAGAAAATTATTGTGAGAGAAATTTAAAATGAATTAAAGACGTGTCATGAAAAATGTTCTAAACTGTCCCAACATTCATAAATCAATCATAAATAATAAAAAACAAATATTTTTTCTAAACAAAATAATCTGATATTTTGTCAATTTCTGCTTAATCGTAAAAGTTATGATTTATTCTATCTTATAAATAACATTAAACTTATTATCTATAAGAAAAGTGGTCAGAAAAACAATATAACTTTTATACTGAATGTTTACATTTTGTGTTCAAAAACAAACCAATCATATAGATTGACCAATTTATGTCCAATGTTAGAAAAAGAGGCAGCAAGTGACAGCTGGGATGGTACAGCTTATCTTCACAAAATATTTAATTTCCTTAGTTTGAATACAAGAACAACTTACGAATGCATTTTTTTAAAGCTAGTTCGGTTTAAAGCTGCATCCTCCTCATCTTTACAAAAATTGTATTTAATTATGTATTCTGTGAACAAAGTAATATTTTATAAACAAAACATGATGCATATAAAACATTAACTTATTTAAAAAACATAGTAAGTAATAAAGTAACAAGAAAAGTTTTTCCTATTTTTTAACACACATATATTAGTATATATGGTACATGGGAAACTATAGTTCCACATACTGTTCCAAGTCCTGCTGCTTTGTAATATTTTTTTTACGTAAAAACTAGAAGAAGAAGAAGAAGAAGAAGAAGAAAAAGAAGAGAAAGAACTGATTTAAAATACTCATCTGCTTTTTAATGAGTTAAAGCAAGAGATCAATATAGTAATCTACTGCATCTTGGGCAGATGCATTAGACTACTATATTGTAGAAAGTTTTTAAGGTAAAAAAAGGTAGGCAGAGAATTTCTACTAAATAGTATCACATCCATTCTTCATCAAATAGGCTGGCATAGATGTTCCTGAGTTACATTGTTTACTATGTAACAATAGAAGGAAGATTGTAGAAGGATTAAGTGATAAATAACTTTAGTTGAGGAATTCAGAACATTTGGGATAATTAAGAATTGATCTGTTGTTTGTCTGATCTAGTCTGGTCAGCAAGAGTGTTATCATTAGGTTTAATAGCTAATGACAATGCTGTTGCTGTCATAATCTTAAAAGTGTCATTACCACTATAAAGTGGTAATTATATTACCACTTTATGTAATGTAATAACACTATTTAAGATGTTCTTATTTTCTTAAGAACCTAACTTTGGATATAAAATGCAAGATGTAAGTATTATGAAAACAGTGCTAGCAACAATACTTTTCAAATCAGTTTCTTGCAATAATAAAATATTATATATTCTCAGGAGATTTGTTTTGGTTAAAAAGAAATACTTACAAAGGATATGGCTGCACACAAATAGAAAAACCATGGGAAATAGAGATGCTTGTATTAAAGCAGACAAGAAAATAAGGTCAGAAATCTCAGTTAAAAATATGATTTAAAAGGAGAACTTAGAATGGAGTCTTGGAAAAAAGAGACCAATAAAAAAAGAAAAAGCTGATTAAGCTAAGTGGCGTTAAATAAAATCACAAAAAAAGAAGACTCAAACCTAAAAAGATTCAAACCTAATTTCATAAAAAATAGGTGAATCAGTATGTGTTTGCCAGGACATATATTAATTCATCTATTTGTCATGAGAAATGTCTTTGAATTTTTATTTTCTCAAGGATCTAGATATTCTGCATAAAAATATTTTTTAGTATATTAGTTTAAAAGAAATTTGTGGAACCAGAGTGATTATTTTTTAAAGTATAATATCCATGATTTTACTTGTTTGGACAGGTTTTTGCCCTTTTCTTACTTAAAAGCAATTTTTACAATTTGTTGGCCTTCCTACCAATAAACTGTTTTAGAGATCAAGAGAATACCACCTGAGATTGAGTATTTTTATTGTGATATTACCTTAGAGAATAACCACCTGAGATTGAGTACTTTTATTGTGATATTACCCTAGAGAATAACCACCTGAGATTTGTGAGCTCTATCTACCCTTACCCACATTTAAATCAGAGTTTTTGTAGAATTTTCTTTCTCCGACTTGCTTTCATTATGGTAAGAAGCTTTGCATGCCCCAATTGCATAACTCTGATTATGATAAACAGTTAGGTAAAACAACAACAATTTTTTGAATAAAATTTTTTGATAAAACTTACTTTGCACCAAGTTTCTTTAAATTCCAATATGCCTGCAAGTAACAAAAAAAAAATAAAAATGTTTCAAAAACAAAACCATTTATGTCTCTGATAAATCTCTTTAAAAAATACCTGCATTGTGTTTCCAGCAACACCCATTGCATCTTGGGTTATTTCTCCAACTTCATTACCATACCTTAAACAAAAAAAATCTTACTAAGAAAAATAATAAGGTCAAAATTTTACTCCAATTTACTATTAAAACAAAAATGCTTTTCTTTTAATTAATTTTGTTTTGTTTTACTGGATTTAATTTTACCACATCGAACCACCTTAATTCAAATGTAATATTAATAATAGTAATTATAATAAAAACAAAAATAATAACAGTATTTATAGATATTACACACACAAATACATGTCCTGATTACCTGTGCTCAAGTGTTTGCACAGTTGCTAAAGATATTCCTTTATACAAGTTCGCACCAGCTTGTTCAAGAGCCAAAAATATTAAGCCAAACCCTAATACATAGCAAAAATTCTGAATGAAATACAAAAAAATCACTTATTAACCTTGCAAAAAATCAGACTTTTATACCTTCTAAACTTGCAGAGGCGACTTTTTTGACATTTTCAACTGTTTGTTTGTTTTTTTCATTACTTTCATATTGATAATTAGCTGGAAGAAGCTAATAAGTGAATAAATATTAACAAGTGAATAAATATTAATAAGTGAATAAATATTAATAAGTGAATAAATATTAATAAGTGAATAAATATTAACAAGTGAATAAATATTAATAAGTGAATAAATAATAATAAGTGAATAAATATTAATAAGTGAATAAATATTAATAAGTGAATAAATATTAATAAGTGAATAAATATTAACAAGTGAATAAATATTAATAAGTGAATAAATATTAATAAGTGAATAAATAATAATAAGTGAATAAATATTAATAAGTGAATAAATATTAATAAGTGAATAAATATTAATAAGTGAATAAATATTAATAAGTGAATAAATAATAATAAGTGAATAAATATTAATAAGTGAATAAATATTAATAAATGAATAAATATTAATAAGTGAATAAATATTAAGAAGTGAATAAATATTAAGAAGTGAATAAATATTAAGAAGTGAATAAATATTAAGATGTGAATAAATATTAAATTATTGTTAATTAACTGAAAGAAACATTAAACAATACAAGCAAATATTAAAATAAAAAATAATTTAAAAAATAAATGTAAAATTGTTATATTTATTTATTACAGTATAAGTATTTTTTAAATTATTTTTCTCACTTTTTGTCCATGATGCTCTATATGAGGCGCCAATTTTTTGCCTAGCAGAACAGTCATGGCGCCAAGTGTTGAAAGCAAAAATGTGCTTATTTGTACAATAGAACCAGTAGCTTGATATAAATGACGGATGTTGCGTGAAAGATCTGGGTCAACTAAAGTGAGCTCTTTGTTAGGTTTAATTCTTTTTCGTAATGATTGCGCTCCCTAAAGTATTAGAAATCAGAAATTTTGGTTCTACTTTACAAAGGAAAGCTATAAAACATTTTTACAACTTAAAATTCTAACAAAACTAACTTTTTCTACTAAAGAAGTGGCACACTCTGCACCTTTGACAAAACCCCATGAAATCCATTGTGAACCAATTCGTATTCCAGAAGTAATCCTGTCTGGCCATTTATTTTGAATAAAACCTGATGCTGGTGATGCAATTATCTCTTCAATAACATCTTCACTTGGTGCACTTGGAACAACAACAATTTGATCTTCACTTGGTGCACTTGGAGCAACAAGTTGATTTTCACCTGATTGAAAAGCATCAATATAATGATACTTTTCAATCAGGATGAATTTCCTAGTATAACAGATTGATGTTTCACCAATCATTTTTTGTTAAAAAAAATATAAGATTTAGAAAACGACAATGAAAAAATTCAAATAGAATTTCTTTTCAAGTTTTAAAAATATATGTTTTTGTTATTTAGTATTAAAATATATGTTTAAGTTATCTAGTTTTAAAAATAAAATAAAAATAAACCACATTGTATAGTATGAACTACACTAGATAACATATAATATATTATTATAACAATATAATAAACAAAAATCATTTGCATATTTTATTAAATAAAGACATTAAAATAAGTGCTTAAATGTTTTTATATAATAAAAAAAATAGAATTTTATACAAATTATATAAACAAAACTTTAAATAAATTATATATAATACAAACTATTATTAGAATATTAATAAAAGAGCTAGCAAATGGAACAGTTGATTGGAAGAGGAGGGATATTAATATCTGGGAGAGAATAAAAAAGCTTGAAAACAATAATGAATTATTACATGAAAGAATTAAAATTTTGGAAAACCAGAAACGCATTGAATTGGAGCAAGTTATTTGATAAAGATTACAAAATCAAGTGATGAAATTAATATGATCAACTCTGTTGCAAACTGGAAAATGTTGTAAAACTGAAGCCTAACAATGGTAATAATGCTCTATTTATTGTAATGTTAAAGGCAAAGCTGAAACAAAGAGACTGAGAAAGACAGCTGAGACAAAGCTGCAACAAATGCATTATTAAGAAAACCTAAAGTTAAAATGCTCAAAAGAAAAAGTATTTAACAACCCAGATCAAACCTAAACTAAAAGATTTAATTTGAAACAGGAGAAATATACCTAGAGTAAAAAATAATATTAATTCAAATGGAGATTTTTACTACAGTATCAGAAATGGTAGTTAAACTTAAAAAATAGTTAAATAGCCAATAAACAAAATGATGAATCTTCCATTCAGTTTTTTAACCAACTGCTTCGTACAAGTTATCAAATTTAATAATAATTGTTTTCAATTTAATAACTAACTATACATCCTTTGGCATACAAAATCAACCATGGCAACCATTGTTTGTAAACAATAATAGTGGTCATTATGTTTTAACTTGGTAACATTACCTACCTTGGTATCTAGACATAGGAAAGCAGTTTAATAATGAAGAAAATGACACCAGATTTTACTATGCCTATAACAAAGGCAAATATATAATGTTGGCTGGAATGAATTTTTTTAAAAACTATCTGCATACCATTTATTTTGAGAAATAAAATCTTGGATGACTAAGGAACTAATAAAATTATTAGAAACAAAACAATCTATGAAGCATAAGAAATATGAAATGGAAAGACATCACAATAAAAAACAGTTATAAATTATTTAGGAATCATTTGTCAAAAAAGTTAGAGAAAATTGCTGATAAAACAAGTTTAGTAATAAGTTCTAAAAAAAATGCAAAAACCATTCACAGTTATATAAGGAAACAATCAGTTGAAGAAACTAATGAAGCTCTAAGTATACAAAATGACAAAATCTTACAACTAATTCACATGATATTGCTAAATTATTAAGTGACTACCATTTTTTTTATCATCAATTGGAAACCCTCGTTCAAGTTGAAAAATAAGAAAATTGAAAAAAGTTATAGTTAAAAAGTTAAAGTGGCTATTTTGATTATAAAGAACCTCAGAATTTTCTTTATATTCAAAAGATAAAAAAGATTCTGAAAAAGTTTATTTTTTACAAGCTTTGGTACCATATGTTGCTGAAAGTCATTAGTTGTGGTACCATATGTTGCTAAAAGTCATTAGTTGTGGTACCATATGTTGTTAAAAGTAGTTTTAATTTTAAAAGTTTTTAACACAAGCTTGCCATATATGCAAGTGAAAAAAATGAAACCATTTAAAAAAAGAGACTCTTAGAACTTTTGGTACTTTAAAAAAATAATACAAAAAATTTTCTCAATCAGAATCTTAATTGTGATATTGCAATAAATCAATTATCAAGCTTTTCACACAGAAGGTCTGTGATATTTATTAATGGAAGCTTTTTTATTAATAGTTCAGTTTTATCAGATGCTGTCAAGCAAACTTTTGATTCTCTGTTGCAAACAATCATTCCAATAATTTCATTGTAAAAAACTTTGCCTTTAGAATTTGGTTTTAAATTTGGAAACTAAAAAACTCTTTAATTACTTATCTGATAGGTCTTGGGATCAAAATTTGAATTTATAAACTTTAAGTTTCCTTTCATGTCTTCAACAAAAATAGTCTAGATTAGCAGGTTTGGTTTGTACTTCCTTAGGAACTTCAATGATGTTTGGCGCAGCAAGATCAGATTTAGTGACATCCAGAACAGTTGCAAAGTTCTTAATAACTTCTTCTTTGACTTGTCTTATCTTTCTTTTTTCAAGTGAAGGCTTTGAAGAGGGTTTGATTAAGTAAACATTTAGATAAGACATTTCAGGTTAACACAAAGCACTGTGGAGCAGTGACTTTGTTTCCTTCAGCATAATTTCTTTTTTCATATCACCTTCAATAAATGTCATATCCATCTCATTTAATTCTGATTTATCATTTGATGCAAATTTACATCTGCATTGTAGACAAAGCTTTTTATTTGCTACTACAGATTTGTCTTTACTGCATAAGTATTAGGGGTATCTGCATATGTTTATACTGTATATTTACTGCATATTTACCTTTTTTGTACCCAAGTAGATTTTGTAAAGACAAAACAATTATATTGTTGTATTAGTCAACACCTTTAAAATACTAATTTGAGAGATGAAAAATATTACTACAAAATGGATTGCATAAAAATTTCACTGGATATAAATTAGACTGCAATGTGTTTTAGTTTCATAACACTTCAAGTAAACATATTTATGATGGAGACAAGTTGTTATGATGACATTGATTATTGTTAGCCCATTTTTCCACATTATCATTTAAAATAAAATATTAACATATAAATCAATAATTGATAATAAAAAATGTTTTCTTTTAATTCAAAACATTTCAAAACATTTCAAAACCTTTAAAAAATCTATAATAAAAAATATGAGCCCAACAAATTTTTAACAGAAAATAATGAAAGTACAACTAAAAAAAGTACAACTAAAAAAAGGTAAAAGAACAGAAAATTTGACATGACCATTAAAAAAAAAAAAGAAAAAAAGAAATGACAACCAAAAATTATAAATTCACTTTGACTTATTTTCTCCATATTTTTGTATTCAACATCAAAAATAATCAGGTACAAACTGACCAGTCGGTTTCTTGCAATGGAGTTTAAATTATTTATGAAAAGCTACCACTACAAAATCCATATGTCAGTACACAGACAAAAAAAAAAAGGGGCATTTTAGGCTGAATTTCAAAAACTTTTGAATGGTTTGTAGTGGTTTTGAATATCAAAAAGTTTTAAATGGTTAGATACTCAAATTTTGCACTTTTTCATGCTTAATTGATTGGTTAATAAATTGATTGGTAGCAATGGTTGAAACTTGAATAATGTCTAAGGGAGTAAGTAATAATTTTTAAATTTTTGCCCTGTTTTACATGGAATAAATCAAAAATAAAATTTTGAGTCCAAAATGTTTTTTCTTACAAGAGGTTATATTTTCACCTCATGTAAGGGAAAACATTTTGGATAGTTCAACTTGATGATTTCAAATAAACTGATGTTTATTTTTGCATGAAAAACCAATATATATGTAGATTAGTCAAACAGACAAGTAAAATGCAAGTAAGAGGTAATATAAAAACATAATGGAAAGGAAGAAAAAATTTTTTATGTAAGTTAGGTCTTAAAAAAATGTACCATCAATCTCACCATTCAATTGTGCAGCCAAATTTAGTTAAACTCAGATTGAAACAATTTTTTTAAATCTATTTAAGATAATAAATTTATCTTTAAAAAATTTATAAAATGATTAAACTAACTTGATAAAAATTAACAAAATTTTGTAGCATAACTAATAAACATATCAAAATTTTTAGTTATAATATTTACCTAATTGAATCGACGGCAAAGGAGGACGCACTGGTTTTTCAACACGAAAATCACAATAACAAGACAAAATTCTCTCAAATCTTTTAACAAGTTTTTCTGGAACAATTTCAGAAAGAATTATACCTATGCAAGGAAGAGTAGAAGCTTCAGAAACTTGTTGCTAAATATTTTTATAATAAAAATCTTTTATAATGTCAGTAATAAGCTAAAAGTTGAACAGAAAAATATTTAGAAAAAATTAAAAGAATGAAAGAGACTTTAAAAGAGTTTTGTACCTGACTAGATTCACTTAAATCAGGAAACATATAAGTTTTCTTTTTTGTTTTAAGAACTGGTGATTTACCAGGCTCCAAAGGGTAGATCCAATCTCCACATTTAATGAAACCTGCTGGTGATATTTTTTCTAAATAAAAACATTATAAAATTAAAAAATCTAAATGAACTAATACTAGTGCTATGCTGAAAATATTTTTTCTAAATAAAAAAATATATGATAAAATGGTAGAGCCATCAAAGCATATCTCTATAGTATCTAAAGTAAATAAAATTATCAAATAATTTAATGATTGATATAACAAGAAATGATAATTGACATTGATATAAAACAATACAAGATAATAAAAATCTTTTTCTTTTTTTAGATTTAATACCTATTGTGTCAATATGTTATACTTAAATTTGCATAGCTTTTTTAAAATATATAAGTATGTTAACTTAACATCACAAAAAGGTTTGCAAACTAATTAGAGTCGACTTAACATAACTAATTTGCAATAATGACCTCCAAGAGTGATTCATTTAATACTGTTTCCATGTTGACTTTGTAGAGAATTTTCACTGATTTAAACAGAATCAGCCGCAGGCAGCTCATTTCACCCAAACACAAGTGATAATATTTACAGTAGAAATTTTGTACTATGAAATTTGTAAAAATATGGCCTTTGTAACAAATGTTGCCAAACAAGACAAACTTTTTGTGAGACTTATTAAATCTACTTATACTGAGACCCAAAAAGATGGTTCAAAAGAACTTTTTAATGGATGCAAAAATGTCAAAGATATTTCTAAACAGTACAATTTCATTGATAATGCAAATTAGAAACAAATCTATTAGAGTAACTTTAAAAGATATTTTCTTTTTTTTATTAACTATTTGTGTAATTTAAATAAAATTGATTGATTCTCAAACCTTTGAACTAATAAAATTTACTATATATATTTTTTTGTATAAAAACTCATCAAATACATGAGACAACTTTTTTTAAGTTTTAATATTGTTTTTTGCACTTTGAGATAATAGACACAGTTTAAAAGAATACTTAAATTTATAATGTAACAATTTCATTTTAACTAGTTTTAAAAAAAAATTACCTGTGAATTTGGAGCAATTAGATCTTAAACATGTAGCATAAAAAAATAGTGCTTTTTTGCAGCTCCCTTATTCAATATGACATCAGATTACCAAACTAAATGTGCTTTTAAATTTGATTACGTACTTTTTACGTATTATTTAGATGAGTAAAGATTTATTACTGCAAAAAAATTTCTTATTATTCTTTGTTTTTCTATTCCTTTTCTAAAAAACTAAAGTCTAATAAAGTAATTTTATTTTTTGTTAACTATATTAGAAATTGCATCTTTATAAGTGTGTGTACATATTTATATATATATACATATATATATATATATATATATATATATATATATATATATATATATATATATATATATATATATATATATATATATATATATATATATATATATATATATATATATATATATATATATAACTTAAACTGCTAGTTTAGATAAGCACTTTAAGGTCATACTGAAATAGCCTGCTGCCGGGGGCTTCAGTACATACATTGACTGACAAATAGCTTGAGTTACAGTGGAGTACTGCTACATCGACTGAGGGTTTGGGATGGGGCAGAAATCTTTTCATTCATTATTTTTTCTTTTTTTTCTGAAAATGCTGTATGCTATAAAGATAAGCAAAACTAGTGAGCAAATGCTTATCTAAATCAGCTATAAAAGATATATATATATATACATATATATATATATATATACATATATACATGCATACATACATACATACATACATACATATATATATATATATATACATATATACATGCATACATACATACATACATACATACATACATACATACATACATACATACATACATACATACATACATACATACATATATATATATACATATTTATATATAAATATATATATATATATATATATATATATATATATATATCCAAGGGTCATTAAATAATTAACAATACAATTTACTATTACTCAAAAATAGTTAAATCAAAACTTTTAAGACAAAGTTGACAAACATGCGATGACATCTAAACATACTGTACTATGTTCAGATTTTAAGTTGCAATGACATCTCAATGTGCAGATTTTAAGTCGCAGAAGGTAAGAAAGGTGATAAATCCACGAAAGATTTGTTAAAAGTGCATGGAGAAAATTTTTGAATTGTTTGAATGTTTACTAAATGGGTACAACAATTTCAAAGTGGATGTACAAGAGTTTCTGACAAGCAACCATTTGAATAACTGGTCTAAGTTAGGACTTCTCTGCTCAAATCTTGGATTGACACATTAATTCGGGACAATAGGCGCTCCTATGTTGAACTAATAAATAAAAAAATAAACACAAGTAGAGAGAGCCAGAACTGTTCATAGCATTATTCACAACAAGCTGCAGTACAGGAAAACCTATGCAAAATGGGTGTCCAAACACAAATGCTCAAAAAAAAAACCGGCCTCAAATCATTCTCCTACCTATTATTTTTGTTATTTATTTATATTTGCCCTTATAATCTCATTCAACCTTAAACTTTACACTAGCTTTTTTACAACATACTAATAGATTCTGACATCAACTTGGGTTCCTGTAACATCTAGCCTAAAAAATTCTTTCTGACCACCAACTCACTTAAGCTTCACAATATACCCGCAGGTTTGACTCTTTCCAGGTTTGATGCAATCTAGTCATTTATCATTAAAACTTGACAAAATATTTAATGTACATATATACATACAATTTATTATGTTTTGGTCTGTTTTACAGACCAGAACATAACAAATTTAAAAGATTTACATCACCTAGATTATACTTGCAACACTATCACATGGAAGATTACCAGCTAGGTTTAACTTTTCCTGTCATTTACTTAATCACCTTTTTAAATCTCATTTATTACCTTTCACTTGCCAGAATGCTTTTACCAAATTTTCTTTTTTCTATTCTAACCGAGGAAAAATTAGATATAAAAAAGATTCATTAAAAATACTAATCAGTTCTAATAAAAATTTCCTTACCTATAGACTGTTTTATTATTTGAAAGATCTCAATATTACAAGGCAACATCCAAGTGCTGACTGATCCTTTGTTATCAACATGTAGCATATTTACACCTTCACAGATTAATAGTAATAAATTAAAAACGTTTTGTATAAGATTTAAAATAGCTTAAATGATACATTTGGAAGTTAAAAACAATGAAATAATAAAAAACTCAAAAATATTCAAGTAATAGTTTCAAATAAATTTAATATAATTGGAAAATTGAAAAATACCTTCTTCAATTCGTAACAACTCTTGTACGTCCTGCCATGTTTTATCTTTAGATTCATCAACTGGAAGATCATCTTGTTTACTACAAATTTTATTTTTGTTGTGGTTACTATTCATTTCATTAACAACAGAAAGATTGTTAAGTTCATCAAAAGATGTGACATCCTCATCATTATTGAGGATCACAAGACGTTCCTTTATTTCCTCGCTTATTCTAATTAATAAAAAAATTCAAAAAATTGCATACACAAATTTTATGTTTTAATACCTTATTATTATATAAACATTTAAAATCACTATGAATGTGATGATGAAGATGATTATGATATATTATGATATATAAGCACAGCTTTTTGCTTCCCACTTCTTATAACAAAACAGTTATTTGACAGTTAATGACAACATGACCTCTTCTACACATGTATAATTGTTATAAAGTAAAATCTTGAATGTCTAATTAAAAAAAAAAAACTTAATAGACTTTCAAAAAAAAAAAAAACTTTTTTTCAGAGATTTTTTATTTTTAAAATAAATGAAAAAAATATATGATATACATGATTAATATTTAAAGCACTTGTTTTAAAATTTTAACTTTTTAAAGTTAAAATTTCAAAACAAGTTTTTTTTTACATAAAACTTGTATAAAACTACCCAACAAAAAACTGATAAACCATTAAAAAAAAAAAAAACATGGTTAAACTGGCAACTAATTTTTTTTAAAATACCTGGTCAAACTGGCAACTACTTTTTTATACTTTTCCTTATCTTCATTATTTAGATTTTCTGCTGCATAAGGCAAATTAATTCCTGCTTCACAAAATCGTAAACCTGAAGAAAAAAAAGTCAAAATAGTTACTACATTTACATGTTGGCATTTATAACTGTCCATATCTTTGTAATTACATATAACATACACACAAACACACATACATACATACATACATACATACATACATACATACATACATACATACATACATGCAAAACCTTCAGTCGATGTAGCTGCACTCCTCACATGTTCTACCTAATTAATAGTCAATGTAGCAGCACTCTTTGCATATTTAACTTATTTGTCATTAAATGAAGCAGCACTCCTCGCATGATCTACCTATTTGTTAGTTGATGTGGCAGCACTCATTATATGTTCTACCTATTTGTCAGTTAATATAGTAGGACTCCTCGCATGTTCTAATTTTTGCCAGCCAATTTATGTTAACAGTAAAAATATAAAAATAAAAACATTCAGAATGATTTAATTTTTATTTAAAAAATAAAAAACATTCCAGTCTATTAAATTTTGTTTTTATGGTTTTTTAAAAAAACCATAAAACCTAATTAGTTTCCTTAATTAAATTTAACAGTTTTTACATAAAGTGACCTTAATTTTGTCATTTAAAAAAATAAAGACTTGTTAAGAACAGTTTTTTTTATCACAAACAGTGATAAAAAAAACTGTTCTTAACAACTGTTAAAACAGCCCCTTGGAATTAGGGTTGGCATTCGGCAATGACCTTAAAGTGTTTGAGGTTGGCAAAAAATTGCTGACCTCATTCTTATGTCGTTTTTTTTTTTTTTTTTAGACTATTCATCTCCCCAAGGCCCAAAGGGGGCCACTACAGTCGAGGAGGCTACTCATTTTTTTTTTTTTTTTGCATTTTTTATTATTAATTTTTTTTAGTTGTTATTCGTGGTGCAACCCTCTCTCAACCCTTTAACTCTGAAACACGAACCTTGCCGAGCAAGGCCGCTGCGCAGAGAAACTAAATTGAGCGCGGTACTTCCAGGGACGTGGTGGGAGTCGAACTCCAAACCTCTCGCTTACAAAGCGAGCGCTCTTACCACTACACCACTACCGCATGTCTTATGGTAAGGCCTTAGTATCAAATCGTTTTTGCCAACCTGATGCTGAACTCTATATATATATATATATATATATATATATATATATATATATATATATATATATATATATATATATATATATATATACATATATATATATATATACATATATATATATATGTATATATATATATACATACATATATAATATATATATATATATATATATATGTATATATATATATGTATATATGTATATATATATATGTATATATATATATATATGTATATATATATATATATATATATATATATATATATATATGTATATATATATATATATATATATATATATATATTTATATATATATATATATATGTATATATAAAAATTATCATTTTTTTTGGCAATTCTTAACAGTAATGTTTTTGTCATAATGATGTCAACAATTTTATGGCAATTTTTATCTCTCCCCTCCCCCTTGTCAACACCTTGTCAAACTTTCGGAGACCCCCTATAAACTTATGTCAACAATTAATTTACCCTCCCCCCCCATCCTTTCTTATGTAAAATAAAATTAAAAATTGACAAATAAATAAAACATTTTTAAATAGTAGTAATAGTGGTAGTTTACAACTTCAAGAAAAAGTGTTTAAAAGTGAAATGTTGACAACAAAAAACTTAATTCAACTTTTAACTTATAAATATATTTTAAATATATAACCATTTAAAATTATAAAGGTTCGCTCTGAACAAAAAGTGAATGTAAAAGTTATTACTACATGCAACATTATTGGTTTAAGCTTCTTCCAGTTCATGATAGAAGGTAAAAAAAGTTAAATTCACTTAACTTATCGAAGAATTGCAAGTCGATATTATGTTAATAATAAAAAAATTGTTCCAGTTATGGAATTTAAAAGAACAAAGAGAAACATTAGAACTTTGATGGAGGAGAGTATTCTTCGATGTTGTCTGAAATTCTTACTCTGATAAAGAAATTGTAACTATTGAAATTTTTGATAAGATCTTCAAGATCTTCTTTAACAAAACAAGTTTACATTTTTAAGTTGTTATATTACAATTAATAATTTCAAACTTAAAAAAAAAATATATATATATAATTAATCTGTAAGTTATGAAATACATATACATGAGTCAATCGTCCTTACTTTAACTTTAGATTTAATCCAATTTCACATCAAAAACAAACTAATTCTAATGGAGTCTAGTATAACAAAATAATGCATTTGATAATTTGTTTAAACAAGGGATTAGCAATCTTTTAAGACGGAATATCCAAAGTTTATAACTTATAAAAATTTTCCAGTTTTTAAAGAGCTACTAATATCTCGTTTTCAATATTATAGTATTTATGCATGGAGCTGGAGAGCCGCATTATAACATTGAAATTTTAACATCAAATGTTTATACCAGGGTCGGCAACCTGCTTGCGAGCAGCAGATTGCAGATTCTGGTATAAACATTTAAATAATGTATTGTAGATTATGTACTTACCTAAACCTTTAAATGTTTTTACATCAGGCCAACAAACACAAACTTTGAAAATATAATAGTATTACAAGTAAACATCTCATGTGTGCTCATTTAGTTCTGTCAGGTATTTTTAAAGCACAACAAGGTTTAAAAAAAGTAGAATATAGATGTCATTAAAATACTAAAGGTTGGGTAAGTATGTAACACAAGACTACAAACGCTGCCTAATTTTCTTTTTTTTAAAATTAGCTTAGTTTATTTTAGTAGTCAATCATTTGAAAAATTTACAATAATCCGTAATAATTTTAAACACTTTCGAAAAATCATAAATGTTATGTTTAAATTACCAACAAAGATGTGCTGCATCAGACATCTCTATACTAACAGTCTTAAGATACTTGTGCACATCTGCGACACAAGTACCATACTTTAAGAACATAAAACTCTGGAAACATATGTGGAGAGAGTTTATTTTCAGTTATCATTTAAAAATTTTCTTTTAACTAATTTAAATGTTCATCTAGTCGATTTTTGAAAATGTTGACGGAGGTCGCGTCAATTACTATTTGCGGCAGGTGAAATAGGTTAGTGAAGATTTTCTCTCTTCGCATGCAATTGAGTACTCTTTGCTGTGCAAGTCTTTGATTATGACCACGCATAATATACTTTGACGACCAAGGACGATTGAATAACACGTTAAAGTTTATTTCATCAAATTCATGCATGAACTTGAACATCAGAATTAAATCACCTTTTATTCTTCTTTCTTCAAGTGTCGTAAGACCTAACATGACTCTTCGCTGCTTGGCCGTGCGATGCTTAATCTCAGAAATAGTTTTTGTAGCACGGTTTTGAACTTTTTCTAGTGCTTCTATATCTGCCCATTGCTAAGGTGACTATGATTGGATAGCTTACTAATCCTGGCATGAAATAGTCTCATTTTGATACCCTTGTTCTTGTCCAGTATGCATGACTAGTAACTAAGTAAATATGCACAACTAGTAACGAAGTAAATAAATTTATTTAAAAAAGTAACGTTGTTGACGTCAACTTTTCTTGACCTCCCCCCCCCTTCCTCTTGTCAAAAATTGTCAAAAACTCCTGACCCTTTCTCCCCCCTATTTTGTTGACGTAATTAATGGACAGCCCCTATGCTTCTAACTAAAAATTATTTTAACAAAAATTATTGGATAGAATATGAAAAACGCGACACCATTTTTTTATATTTTTATTTTATTTAAGATTAAATATTTTCTATAAAGAAGCAAGTTGTTTTTAGGAATTTTATTTAAAAAGAAATCTATTTAAACAAAAGAATTTTAGTCTTTTAAAATTCTCTTATTCAAATATTTTGCGATTGAAATTTGCCATTGAAAAAAAATTGGAAAATTCTAAAAGAATTTGAAGAAAAAAGTGTTTTTTTTGTAAACCGTAAATTTTGTAAACGTTTTGAATAGTTAATTATATTTTATTTCTTGAAAATAGTTGTATATATATATATACATATATATATATATATATATATATATATATATATATATATATATATATATATATATATATATATATATATATATACATATATATATATATATATATATATACATATATATATATGTATATATATATATATATATATGTATATATATATATATATATGCATATATATATATATATATATATATTATTGTTATATTTATACATACATACATATATATATATATATATATATATATATATATATATATATATATATATATATATATATATATATATATATATATATATATATATATATATATATATATATATATATATATATATGTATGTATGTATGTATATATATAACAACTTTTTTGTTACCCATGTTCCTGGCTCATAAATCAATGAATATTTGTATAAAAGTAATACAAAAAATCATTAATTCAATTTTCTTGTTGAAAAAGGTCACCAACAAACCAAAAATTGAAATTTAGCATATATGTGTATAGATAAAATTTCAAACTATTTTATGATCATTATTTTTTAGTTCTAATTTTTTTAATTGAAGAGTTATAATGTAGTTTTTAAGCATTTAACAGTTATTTGTAACATCATAACACTCTAAATTACAAATAAACATAAAATTACTAACTTAAATAACACTTATACAAGTATAAAAAGCTACTGTATACATCGAAAAAATGTTGTCTAGTATTCAGCTTAATTAAAGCGTAATATAAAATTTTATATTACGCTTGCACCCCTGACTGGAACAAGGTTCTCTTTCCAGTCAGTGTGTGCAGGGTTGCCATTCTCCTCTTTTTCCCTTAGGAGAACGCAGTGAAAAATTAAATTTTAATTAGTTTAGCGCTGTGCTCTCCTACAGAAAAATAAGGAGAATGGCAACCCTAAGTGTGTGCATAATTGTATTATTATATATTAAACAGTATGTTTTTTTTAACAATTATAAAACAATACAACATTTTCAAAATTTTTAACAATATATATATATATATGTATATATATATATATATATATATATATATATATATATATATATATATATATATATATATATATATATATATATATATATATATATATATATATATACATACATATATAAATAAAATACCATTTCTGTATGAAGCAATAGCTTCATTGATTTTTTCAGAACCTTCTTCTAGATTTAATCCAGCAGCAACAGACCTATATCCATAAAAGTTTTTCAGACATCTTTTAAATTTGCAGTACTGTATTGGGCAAGTGAAAAAATAAAAACCTTTTTGATATTAAGATTCGTAACTTTCATTAAAATTTATTTACTTAAAAAATTACATAAAAGTATATAAACATACTATAACATATTTTGATATTTGGTTCAAATACAAAGAATAATGTTTAAATTAAAAAAGAAATAGAAAAACTACTTAAGAGCATCTTTATAATATTGCTGAATAATATTTAAGTTACTGGATCCAACAGTTTCGCAACTCTTTTCTTTTATTGCACACTCCATTAATACTTATTAACTTTAATAAAAAAACTAATTTTTCAAGGACAAAAGATTCCCAAAATTTTATTCTTTGATGCAAAACGTATACTCATTTTTTAAAAAACACAATACATTATGCGCAGATTATTATTTTTTTTGTTTCCTAAAATAATTAAAGAGATTTATCAAATATCGTTGAAACTTTTGAAAATGGATATGCAAAAATATAATAAAATATATTAAAAAAGAGTTTAAAAAAATAAATATAATGGCCATATCTGTTTTATCATACTGATAAAATAGTGCCATCAACCAGTATCGATGTAATTACAAGGTCCGAATAGTTTAGCTTGTTAGCAAATTAGTTTAACTTGTTGTTATACGTAACTTCGAAATGACGTAGTTGGTTTAAATATGATTTTTCTAAGAACTACTACTATCCCCATCCAGTCGCCGTGACGTCACTCCGTATTAAAAGTATTGTTTTAAAAGTAACCATCTTGAATTGGGGGAAAACAAACTAAAAAATCAGTTGCAGTTTATTGAGTTATTTATTTTTTTAATTCTAAAAAGTTGTTGTGCAGTTGGTTTCACTAACAAAATAAAATAAAAATAAAAACTTAAGTCTTCCTAAAGATGAATAATTAAAAGAAAGTGGTTGAATACAATAAACCATGCTGTAGATAGTTGTGCATGTAGCAAGCAATGGTTTCCTAAACTTTACTTTTAACTTGCATCTTAATTTAGTACTGGTAAATAAAAATCAAATTATCAGTACTTTTTATACCCTAAAATAACCAAAATAATTTATAGACATGAGTCTATGAGTATGTAAAAATAAAGTAAAATCACCTAATAAACTTATATTTGCAGACATCTATTCGCTGTTAAGTAATTACAAAAGCCGCAACTTTAAATTAATTAAAACCTAAACAACTAAAAAGATTTTTTATTAACACAGGCTTGTACTGAAACTATTTTTTAAAGATCAGTTTTTTAACCATTGAAATGCCATATAAAAGAAAAACTCATCATAATTGTCGGCAATCTGTATGCTTTTTGTGTTTTTCAAAATGTGATAGACATATTACTGATTTCATCAAGGAAAGGATACTAGATATTTTTTCTGGAAATTCTATTGACTTTAAGGATGATAGAGTTCCATTGGGCATATGCAATTCCTGCAGAGCGATGGTACAAAAGCATGGCAAGAGTGATAGAAACTTGCCTCTTCTCAAGCCTCATGACTATAACAAAGTGATTATTAGACCAAAGACCAGAAGATTGGATTCTTGTAATTGTTTAATTTGCCAAGTTGGCAAACTAAAAGGACATTCTACAAAGCTCACTTTTTTTAACCAATCAAGGTTTGAAAGAAACATCAAGTAGCTTTGATAAACTATGCTCAAACTGTCTCAGTGTAGTCAAAAGAGGAATAACACATGTTTGTTCGCAAACCACCATGTATGAAAATTTAAAGAAAATGATAGCAAATGATTCAAGAACTGCTGAAAAATTTGCATCCTCTGTAATAACTCAAAAGGTATCCTCTCCACAGGGCACAATTAGGTTGAGCAGAGAAAGTGGTAAAACATTAACTATTACTCCAGGTACCTCCAGAGCTCAGTGCATATCAAGAACTTCTCTAACTACTTTGGACATGATTCAAGTTCAAATCAATACTGGTCTTTCAAATGAAAAGATGCAAGAACTGGCTGTAACATTAAACAAGACTACGAATTCAAAAATTGTTGAAACAAAATTTAGGGAAAATTTTACAATGGCTGGTCGAAAAGTTGAAGGTTTAATCAAAGTTTCTAAAATCTCACTTACAAAGCCACCAACAAAAACTGAAGATTTGGTGGATGTTGTTCATTGCAAGAGTTTAGGAGATTTTTATAACTCAATTCTCAGTGTTAGAGCAATCACTTCATTGCCTCTCATCAAACTAGGTATTGATGGTGGAGGATCTTTTCTAAAGTTCAGCTTGAGTGTTATCTCCAATGTTGGATGTCGAAATGTCACAAAAACTTCAGCCTCAAATGACAAAAGCTTACTGACTGTAAAACATGGGAAAGAAACAAGTGTCAAGCGTCAGCTACTTGTTGCTGTTGCTGAAAATGTTTCAGAAACTTATGAAAATGTCAAAAAAATTTTAAGTTTAATTGGGAAAATTGATGTGCCTTTCATTATTGTATGTGACATGAAGTTAGCCAATATCATTTGTGGCATTCAATCTCACTCAAGCAAAACACCCTTGCTGTTGGTGTGATGTTTAATCTGATGACCTCAAAGAACAGGGAACTCCAAGAAACTTCAGATCCATTAAGATGCAATACAAAGCATTCATTGAGAAAGGGAATAGAAAAATGTGCGCAAAAGATTTTCATAATGTTGTTCATAATCCATTGTTTGACCAAGAAGATGTCAAACAAGTTATTGAGTTTATTCCCCCAATGGAACTTCATCTTCTCCTTGGAACTGCAAATCATCTTTAAAAATCAATGCTAAAGATATGGCCTAAAGGCAAAGATTGGCCATTACTTCTCAAATTGAAATTGCAACCTTATCATGGTGGAGAGTTTGTTGGAAATGATTGTCATAAGTTTTTGAAGAACATAGATGTTTTGCAAAGAATTGTTGAAAGCAAAAAAGCAGAACACATGCTTGGTTTTGTAAAAATATTTCAACATTTTAAGAGTGTTGTTAGCTCCTGTTTTGGAAGGACATTAAATACTGCATATGTTCAACATATCAAAGACTTTAAGAACTCATATCTTTAACTCTCAGTTTCAGTCACTCCAAAAGCCTATGCAGTGTTCTACCATGTTCCTGAATTTATTGCTCTAAAGGGTTCGGCATTGGGCATTTTTAGTGAGCAATCAACAGAAACCTTGCATTCAATCTTCAGTGCTCAATGAGCAAGGTACAAAAGAAACCCTGATCACCCTAGTTATGGAAGCCAGTTACTGAATTGTGTTATTGACTATAACAGCAAGCATCTTTGAAAATGGATTATTTGAATAATTCTTTTTTTTTTAACAGTTAAACAGTGATTTCTAGAATTTCATTCTAGAAATACTTGAGACAAAATTTGTTGATAATAAATATTCTTGTCTGAAATTTTTGTTTACATTAAAAACTATATTTATTAAGTTTATAAAAATTTTTTCAGAAGTATATAGCTTATTTTGCAAGTACTAAATAAAAAAATATCAACAGCAGTTTAAAGAAAAAGTAATAAATATCACAACAACACCATAAAGTAATTTTTTTTAAAGGAAATCATTTCATGTCTGTGTGTATGTGTTTTTTCAGTTGGAGATTAAGGTTATATGGGATTTTCTTCTGTTTGATATCTTATTAAAACCCAATTCAGTAAAGATATATTTCCTATTTAAATAAAAGAAGTTGTTATTATTGTGTGTATTTCCAATATTTGGTTAATAATGTTTAGAAAAAACAACAAAGCAAACCTGTGGGTTTAACTACTAAAACAAAAAGAGGTTTTTATGCGTTTTAAATTCAGAACAACTAGAAAAAAATTTCTCTATGTGTTTTTTGCTCCTACTTTTGTACAAACAAGGTCAAAAAAAGCACTCTTTTTGCAGACAAAGTACACACAGATGTGATGTCTAACAACCATAGAATCCAATATCCACTAGTCACCTCATATTGTTACTAGATTAGTTAATTAATGTAACTTTGAATCTTTAAAAGACATAAAAACCACAAAAACACTGCTACATTTTGGCCGCTTTTTCAAAGGCGAGGTTTCTACTTTAAGAGCTATATCTTTTCACAGATAAAAGATATCTAGCTCCTATTTTTTTTGCCTAAAAGATACATGCTAAGGTCTCATTCTATTAAATTTTGAAACTTCCATAGTCAATAATAAGGTTATAATAAAAACGTTAAGCATCCGTTGTCTCTTTTTGAAGAGGTTTTAGTGCTATACTCTATACTTTAGGTCCCTGTACACAAACCACAAGTGTTAAAGAGCTGATTTTTTGTCAGGTTATAGCTAATACATATATGTAAAGAGTTTTTGATATTTTTTAAAAACTCCATAACCCAAAAGTGAAAAAAAACAAAATAGATTTACAACGGAGCTCCAAGTGCAATCAGTAGCGCAAAGAGCTATAAAACTTTAAATGTGTTTTTCTCCTTAGGCTATAGAGATTAGATTTTAATTTTTACATCTGGTGATACAAGAGAACTTGCAGATTAATGTCCAATAGGTCGTTTTTTTGGTCCTGAAAATTGAGATTGGGACCATTTTTGGATAGGTGTGATCATATCTTCAATATCATGTCTGCAAACCACATAAAATAATTTACCTTGATTGGTTGACTTTCAAAAGAAAGTTACTCAATTGGATAAAATAATCCAACTTTATTATTTCGGCACATACGTTTTTTATTATATAGAATGTTTTATGAATACATTTTTGTTATGGTCCCGAATATATGCTTCCTAACTTGCCTATTAGTTATGGACGATATTTAATAATTATATTATTATTAACTAATTTTTCATCGATAATTATAGGCTATATCATTGACTCATAAAGCCGTTGACATATACATTAATCGACTAAAATTTAAGTTAATTTAAAAGTCAATTCAAACTTATTTTAAATTGGAATAGTGTTTTATGCTAAGCACTCTTCTTATAATCACTAGACACTAGATAATCAGTCTCGAGTCTCAATTTATTTTCTGGTATCGGTGCGATACCTTACAGTATCGGTATTGAAATCAAGCGATATTGGTGTTAAAAGTATCGTTAATGTTGGTATCGCTTGGTTTCGCTGCGATACCTTACTGTATCGATATCGAGATCACGCAATACTAGTATCAAAAATTGTCGGTTATGTTGGTATTGTTTGGTACCGATAGTATCATTTGGTATTGCAACTTGGGTCATCATGAAAACCTGCATTTTATTTTTATAAACGATAAGTAATTAGAAATAGTAAATTCGTATAATTAATGAGATGTATATAACTTACTCATTTATTATAAAAGTAATTCTCTAAGATGGTTGTATGACATCTTGTTTACCATTTATTTCTCATCTGGTATCTTTGTTTTAATTTAAATGTGTCTGGTATCACTTCTGTATTTAAATTTCTCATCTGTTATCGTTATTACAATTTTTTCTATGGTGATTAAAAATAAAGAAAATATTTTTTTAAACATTTATTTCTATATTAAATGTTTACAAATAATTAAATTATGTTAAACAGTGTGTACGGGGTGGACAAAAGGTAGGGGGGCGAGGGGGTATTTGGGGTAACTACCACGCTTACCTAAGAAATGTCAAACTTCAAAATATTATTAATAAAATTAAAAAGTAAAAAAAAATACAAAAAATTGTAACTCAACATTTTATTATTTTACTCAAAAAAAAAGTATTTATTTAACCATTCAATATATTTATTAATACTATCTTATAACCTTTCTAAAATCATTCTAAATGTTCATATGAAACAGTTGTTTTATTTTGAAAAAACGCAAACCTTATTTTTTATTTTTTTTTGGACGGACTACCCCTAGAACAATGACCTGGATCCGCCCCTGTTGTGTGTTTCACATATTGTTATTCCAAGTCTATTGAACCTTTATTTCATTCAGGCAAAAATTTTATGTGCGGATTTAATCTCCAAGAAAATAGTTTTGCAATTATTAAAGAGAGTTTTTCATATAATTCCCCATAGAATATTGCTTGTGATGCAATCGTTAACGATTATTCTAAAAGAGTATTAGAAATGATTATTCAAAAAGAACTTAGTTCGGAACAGTCATGACAGTTATTTTAATTTAGTTAATTGTGTGATATTGCATCCATATTTTAATTTTTCATATTGTATCGTTACTTTAAATAAATCTCTCGTGGTATCGAAATTCTCGCCTGGTCTTTCGTTCTGTGTTCAACATTCAACAACTAAACTTTAGTTTTAAACAATTAAACATATGTATACTTTAGTTATTAAAGAAAACTAATCCAGTGTTCCATCCCTCTCACTTTTTTTCTAAAGGAAATTTTTTTTTTAAGTCGTCGGCCCTGTAATCTTCAGTCGTTATACCTCTTACAACATCTTTAATCTGGGATTATATCAAGAAAAATATAGGTAAGCACTACTTACTAAGTATTGTTTATACTTTTTGACGGCAGTAAAAAACTTTAATGTTTCTAAAATTGATTGTTGTTTCTTCGAGCCTGGACATTCTCAAATGGAGTGTGACTCAGTACATACTTAAACTAAGATTAACTCCAAAAATATAGATCTCTTTGATCCTTCTGGATGGTATACACTGCTCCGTATGTCATCTAAAGGTGGCATGTCTACCGTCTCAGTTATGGACCATACGATGTTTCTAGATTTCGAAAGTCTGGCAAAAAATTTAATAAAAATAAGAAAAACAGATTTGGTGGGAGATCTGATCAGTTGGCTTAAAATTTTGTGGTTCCAATTCCAAAAATCAAAGCCCAATTGCATTGATTTTAAGTACAAAAAATCTGACACGCAATTTCAAGTTTTGTCAATACAAGTCGCGAAAGGAGGGAATCAAGATTAAAGTTGCCTATGACAAGCCTCTACCTATATCATGAGAAGAAATAAAAGATCTACAGACTCTTTGTGATTGCAGAATAACTCCCCAGTAATACCATCAGTTTTACAATAATCTAGGCATAAGCGATGAAATTATTGTGACGACGAAGATTTCGAATAGATGCTTTGTTTTGTATGTTTATTTTAATTTTATGTTGTATCAATGAAACCTGTATTAAATATTACTATTTATAAGAAAACTTAAGACGTGTCAGTGAGCAACTATTGTACTTTAATTAGAAATCTTCATTAATGTTTCAATCAAAAAGTAAAAGATATTTGGTAACAAAAAAAAACTTAATAACCTAAAAAACTTTTAGGTACCCTCCTGCATCTAAATATAAAAGATAAAAAAAGACTAGAGAAATATCAAAAAGATTTTTCTATTTTATGAAAGAGGAAACTTCATTGCATGTATAAAGTATCAGGTAGTTTATAATCTTTTATACTTTTTCAAAAAAGTCCAAATGATTCAGAAAAATATTTGTTTTTTGTTCTTCTCAACATTTGACAGTTTGTATAAATAATTGTCAAATGTATCTATCTATAGATGAAAATTCGTGGAAATTTTCAAAAAACTTTTATTGTAATAAACTTGTATAGTTTTATAAAATTCATTTCTTTGTTTCAAAAATATCAACATTATCAACATAGTATTTATCAACATAGTATTTAAATATTCTTTAAATATTTCAACCAAAATTATGAAATTCCGAGTTAGCTTGAGTTAGTTATAAAAATTTATCTAAAAATGACATTAGAACACATATACACACACACACACACACACAAATCGCCCACCCGGTAGTATTGGTTGAAAAATACAAATACATTTAAACCATTTTAAAGTAGACATATATAAATAGGCCTATAGCATAATTTTTTAGATTATTGATTTATAAAATCAAAAGTCTTAAAAGCACGTGTTTTAACATAGCGGCTGAATTTATGATCTCGAAATCATTACTTCTTTATTTTTATTGCTAACTTTATTTTTTAATAGTTCAAACTTAGCAAAAATGTTTCTTTACTTTTTGCCGTTCATTAATCAGTAATGTCGTTAAATCAAGAAAAAATTATAAATTATTGTAATCAATCAAGTCTTTTTATATAAGATTTTTCAGTTTTCATTAACTAGTAGGCCAGTTTAATAGACATTGAAAAATGCCCCTTCCCCTTTAGGGATGGGGGTGCAAGTTATGCCTAGCCTTAACCAAAGTTTGCTACGGCAATAAACGTCATTATGTTTAGCAAAAAATAGGACTGAAATCAAATTATTATAGTAGCTACTTATAGTTGCAATAAAAAAACTCAACAAAATACCAAAAAAAGTGCTTTTCAAAGAAGGTTTTCTAAAATTCTTATAATCTGTTTCACAATATTTTACCATAAAATTGTACATAACAGCTGCCTAAATAAGACATTAAATTTTACCCATTAATTATAAAATAACATCTTTTTTAAAAAAATTTCAATGTTTCCGAGTTAAAAATTTCCGAAAAATTTTTGTCCCTTATATTATTAGCTTTATAGTTATTGTTATAATTTTTTCAATTGTTATGTTTATTTTTATAATTGATTAACTTTATTATAATTATTTTTACATTCATTTTATCATTAGTTATAATTTTTATTAAAGTTATCATATTATAGTTACTATTTGGTTTTTTTATTCATACTTTTTTATTCTTATTATTATATGCAGGGGCGTTGCGTTGGAAGGGGTAGGGGGGGGAGTCTCCCCTCCCAGAATCTAGAAAAGAGAAAAGTTGGGAATTTCCTTGCCACGAGTTGGGACAGTTGAGAAATTGGTGATAAAATCAAAAAATATTTTCTAGTTAGATAAAATTAAAATGTTTGCGAAAATCCATCAAAGATCTTATTCTTTTTTGACTTGGACAAATAAACTTAACGTTTATTAAACGACTTAAGGCTGTTTTCCACAAGGCAAAATAAAATGCAAAGTTATAACGAAGCGCCCTTTTGATTTCCGCGTTATTTGTTAAAAATGCCAGCTGCAAGTTTATGCTGTATGTATGACTAAAAGCAGTTATTCATTTATTTTCATACTTTCTACTCTGAAACGTTAATATTTATTTCCATGAATTGATTTTAACATTTCTGTCTTTGTATAAAAGATATGATAGCATTTAAAATGATATGATTAATTTTTTAATATAATAATTTTATATAAAGCTTTTTATCAGAAAGTATAAAAAAATAAATGCTAAACTCTGATATGAACGTTTTGTGCCTGTTATTACTTCTAATTATCAGTATACTAAAGTAGGCTCTGAATTAGGTTTGTAGGAGTAATAAGCCTAATTAGAATATATAATAGGATTATTAGTTTTATTCTATTATAATAAGACTCTTATATCTCATCACATTTATTTAGAGTAATAACTTTTATAAACATTAAACCATTTAAAAATTATGGTAAATTGTAGTATCTGTGTTTGTACCAGTACTAACTTTGAAAAGCAAAAGATATAAATTACAATGTTGCGTATGCAAAGCAGTATTTAATAACGACTATAAAACCAGTCATAAAAGATCCGTTCATGGTGGTAGAAACGTTCATATACAAACAGTGGGAGCCCCAGAGAATCCTTTTTTAGCCTCCTTAGCTTCAAAAAAACAAAAAATGGAACCTCAGAACGCTGGTAACGATGTCGAAGTGGATGATGAAATACAAAGTAGTGAACATACAAAGTTAGACTTGATAATAATTGAATTATTTAACATAATAACTTCAACATGTGGTATATCCATAGAAAAAGAAACAACATCTTCTGATAAAAGTTTGAAGAGGACGCAAGTTCAAAAATTCAAGATAATAATGCAAAAGGGGACAACCCGGGTTATGTTGTAGTCCAGGAACAAGAAGAGAAATTTACAGAATTAAATTCTAAATCAGATCATTTAACCCAGTTTCCTGACCGAGATGAAAAGGATGACACGAATATTATTAACTTGGATACTACTGAAGTAAGCAGTGAAACAACAAATTGGACTTCGCTCATGGGGAATATGGGTGTTTTAATAGATAATCTTTAAAATTGTAATGACATTTATAAAAAATATTGTAAAGAAGAATTGGTAAATGAAAAATTCGCTGCAATTGAAATTGTGAATGCAAATAGTTCTTTGGTGGAAATGTCAAAAAATATTTTGAAAATGGGAAATGCTTTTATAAGAAAACTCGATATCAAAGCTCAAAATATTATAGTTGACAAATTAGATTCATCAGCATTGATAAGCCATGACCTAGGTTTACGTCCACATACAATTACGGATAATCAAAAATCGTATTTAATCCAGTTAGGGCCACATCAACCAAAACTTACTAGTTTCCCAAGTGACGGTAAAAATAGATTAAATCCCCAGTAGTACAAAGAGATTGAACATTTAGGATACAGCACTCAGAAGGATGCCACATTTTGTTTTGTCTTCCGCCTTTTCCCCAAGTTTGTTGGAAAGAAATGAAAAACTGAAGATACTTGGATAAATGTTGGGGTGAGATCATGGTCCAAGATGGGAAAGACAAACTTGGAAGGCTTCAGGCGCGCTTTACCTCTCAAGCACATAAAGTTGCATTATGTGAATATTGTCACTTTCTTATGAAAAAAGGACGTATAGATCACCTTATTGATAAATCCAATAGACTTGCTCTAATAGAAGAGCAAAAAATAGAGGTGCAGAATAGAAAAACTGTCGAAATTCTTATTGATACATGCAAGACTTTAGGAAGCCACGGGCTAGCGTTTAGGGAATCGGTGCTAATCAAGGTAACTTTGTTGCAGTAGTGAATCTTATCTCTCGCCACAATCCCACACTAAAAGCCTGAATTGGAGATAGAGCCCTTCGTCCATATAGTGTTACATAAACGAGTCCATCGTCTAAAAATGAAATGATTAGTTTAATTGTAACTGAATTAAAGAGTAAGATTATTGATGAAATAACCAGCTCCAATTTTTTTCCCGTGATGGCAGACACTACTCCCGATATGTCACATAAGGACATAATAAGTATAGTTGTGAGAACAGCCAGTGAAAACGGTGAGATTCGGAAAAGGCTTTTGAAATCCGTCGAATGCACTGATAAGACTGGAAAAGGGATGGCTGAGCTAATTTTATCTTCTTTACATAAAGAAGACATTGGCACATCAAAGATGGCGTTTCAGTCGTATGACTACGCGAGTTCAATGTCTGGACAATTTAAAGGAGTACAAAAGTAAATAACAGTAGAAGTTGGCCATAATATACCCTGCATACCTTGTCAAGAACACAGAATAAACACTGCTCTTGAACATGCCTGCAATGTTGATACTGTAGTACGAGAATTGTTTAATGTCCTCTAACATTTGCATTTTTTCTTCACATCAAGCACAAAAAGATTTAGTCATTTAAAAGAAAAACTTGAAGACATTGACAGTGCAATACAGCTTGTAAACCTGTCTAGAACAAAATGGACGCACGAGCAAAATCTGTTAAGGTTTTAAATCAGTTTTTAGAGAAGGTTATTGATCTTCTTCAGAGCATCATAAATGATAAGATTTTTGATACTAACACGAGAACTTAGGCAATGGAACTTCTGAAAAAAGTAACAATATTTCATTTCATTATTGCTCTTTTCTTTATGAAGAATATCATTGAGAAGATAAAAATATTCACAGAAATCTTAGAAATTCCAAACTTCAATGTCATTGACAGTATTAAAGTAATTGAAAGTACTGCCAAGAACATACAAAATATCAGTAACGAAACAGATGCTATGAATAATTTGATTGAAAGTACAGTAATATTTTCTAGGAAATTACACATTGATGCAGAAAACAATTACGAACAACGCCATAGATTATTAGAAATGGAGATGAAAGCTTTTTACCAAAAAGAATTCAAAGAGGTCATAGACTCTCTAGCCATGGGTTTAACGGAAAACTCGGCAGCATTAAAGGAAATATTTGCCCCTATCACCAAAATGTTTAGTTTTCCTTTAAATAAGGATAATTTGAGTATTGAAAACTTAACAAAAGTAAACAAACTTTTGTTAAGTTTTACAATACTTTTTTCCTCCTGGATACAAGGATCATATTCCAGACGTCCATGTGCTGAAAAGCCTGATGGAAATTTTGATAGATATCTATTTAGAAGAAGGTGATGAAGGTTTTAAGTCATCAAGAACATCAGGTAAGACGCTGCAAGACATTTTGTACCATGTTGTGAAGTTAAAAGATATACTGAAACAAGCCCATAAACTATGCGTTTTTTTAATCACAGCTGCTTATGGTGTAGCATCAAATGAGCGTTCTTTCAGGCAACTCAAGATTGTAAAATCACATCTGAGAACAACAATGAGTGACGAGATATTGGATAGTCTCATGCTACTAAAGTGCGTAAAAAGAACTTTTGTAAAGAAGTTAACCCTGAACATCTTATTAAACGATGGGCTCAATTGAAGAAACGTCATATTAAAATCAAACAGTAGACAAAAAATGACAGACTGATGATAAAATATTGTGCGTATAAGTTTTGTAATAAAATAATATTTTCCATATTCCTTTGTACTAATTCATTTCCGTAAAATTTTAAACTGCTATATATGCTGCCAGAATGGTTTGTAAAGTTTATTGGATTTGTAAATTGTAACATTTTTTTGGACTGATACAATTTCACTATGAATGGGTAAAACCTTTAGACGTTTTTTGAATTGAATATTTTATATATATGTAAAGGAAGCTATGTTTTGTTAATAGAAGTTAATAAATACTGATAATTGGCAATTCATGAGAGTGAGTGCAGTGTAGTATAACAATCAGTAGATTTTGTAAATAGGACAAAAATTGATTTCTTGAATTCTTGAATTATAAAAAACAGTCGTAAAAACTTATGTTAAGCAGTTGGGAAAAAGTCTATTTCCCCTTTAGAACTTTCTCACGCAACGCCCCTGAAAATATGTTTGCGCATATAAAAAGGAACCAATCTAATTTGAAAAAATTTAGAAATCTGCTTAACGCATCAAGTTTAAAATCAAGCTAATAATTATTTAACTTTACAGTACAACAATTTCAAACGATTGAAAAATGGCTCCAACAATTAGAAGTCTGTATAACTATTTGAAACAATTTAAAAAAAAAATAACTTAATACATACTTCGTCAACCTAATGTTTTATTTATATATTTATATATTATACGTATTATAATTTTTTACATATTTTTTTATTGTTAACTTTTTTGAGAATAACTTATTTTTACAAACAATTTATTGTGAGAATAACTTATTATTTACAAACAATTTATTTTTGTTGTCTGGTGTCACTCCTTTGATCAGGATTTTTTGTGAGTGACATCTTTCTTCTCAATCTACTATTTATAGTTATTCTTAATAATGATACTTTTTTATGATTTATCATGTTATTATCTCAAACACACAAAAGAGCTGCTGCGATCCTTGCTTAAATAGTCATTTTAACAATCGAAAGTTAGATTCTTACAACATTAAGGGTGGAATGCAAGAAGCGAACTTGAGTCAAGTTCGACTTGAACTTTACATTTTAACTAATAGCGGCAGAGTATTTTTTGAGGGGAAACCCATACTCTTCTTGCATTTTTTGGTTCGCCTCTTGCATTCCACCCTAAAAATGCCTGATAAAACACAACCTAAAAGTTCTCATGCCATGATAGCTTGTTTTATTTTTTTAATGGAAAAAGTTTAAACCTTTTTTTTTGTTACAAATGTTGCCAGCAAAAAATATGAAAAAAAGTTCGTTTTATAGAATACTTAATATAAGTAGTACTTATCAAGTTAAACTTGTTTATTTATTTTTTTAACTGACGCAAGTAAATTTGAGTAAGATAATCTTAAGATCAATGTTCATCTGTCATCATTTAAAATTGAATAAATTGACCTTAATATTTATAAGCAAAACCACACGACATAAGTAACATTTAGGCGGATGCAGCTTAATTTACTTTTATTCAAAAGACTAATATAATTTGTTTAAATATATATTTGTTTTAAATATTTAAAACAATTTTTTTCTATATCTCCAAAACGCTCAATTTCACAAACGCGGTCGCTATAAAAAGAAACGGTACTGTTAGTTTTTCAAACCTATTAAATTCTCTTTGTTATTTGTTTTAAATTTTGCAGAATTCAACAGAATTTACATAAGTTACTAGATGAGAAAAAAAAAACATTTATTTAAAATCTGCGTTAAAACGAGACTGCGCACATGGAGAAAAAAAAAATTAAGAGCTTAGCATGTGTTTTTTTAATAAATGCACTAATTTTATTCTTGAGCTGTTAATAAAAATTTGGATTAATTTAAAATAAAGTTTAATAAAGTTTTCATAAATTTATATTGTGTTGAATAACAACGGAAAATAAATAGTTTTACTGGCCTTAAAAAAAAAGAAGGCGAAACTATATGTAATACCATTTGCATATGTTTTAAGAAAAAAATCCGCGCGCTATGCGTTGTTCTTTCAAAGAGTAAAATAAAATATTAACCGAACCCGTCAAGGTTTTGAAGTTATTTATAAAACCGATTTGATTTCGTTTTCTATAGAATCTTACTTAGTAGTTGAAGACCTTGGAATGAAAACCTCAAATGTCACAAAAGATTTTTTTTCAGAAGAGCATTTAAACTATTGATGTTTTTCAAAAGTACATTTTTTTTCACAGTCAATTTGAAGGACATAATTTTTAAAGAAACGTTTAACAAGAGTCATATGGACTTATATATAGTCAACCAAAAAATAACATAAACCCAATTTGCATAAAAGTGGACATTTGAGGTTTTTATTTCAAATATTTCAAATTTTTAACAAAACAGTTTCTTCTAGGTAACGACAGTTATCTTTTTAAATATTTTATTAAAATTGCATTTAAAATATTTTTCAGTTTTGAGAAAAAATTGCAAATGTCAAAATAGGTCATCCATCAATAAATATGAAATAATGCAATGAAAAATCTTTTTCTTCTTCTTATTAAATTCTTTTAAAAACTTTAGAAGTTAATTTAGAAGAAGTTTATAATTAAAAATATGAACCTTTCAACAGTTTAAAATCTCATCCTAATTCATCATCATTCTAAATATCAAAATCCTCATAAAATATCAAAAGTCCTATTAAATATGAAAAGGTAAAAAAAAACTTTAAATAGTTTTGTTTTTCTATTTTTGGCATGTTACCTTACTTTATTAATAAAATGTTTGTAAAAAAAAAGTTATTCTTAAAAAAAAAATTAGTAGCAAAAGAATATTTTTAAAAAACCAATAAAATCAATTCAAATCAATAAAATGTTTTGTGTAATGCTTTTAAAAGACCATTACTTTTTTTTTTTTTTTTTTTTAATATTGAAATTTAAAACATAAAACTGTGTTTATAAAGTTTAAATTAATAAGTCTTTAAATTAATAGTTCCTAGTTATATGTAACAAAAGCTTACAAGTAACTGAGAGTAATCATTAATTATCTTCAACTACGACGTAGTTATGACGTGTTAATCCATCGTTAATTATAAATAACTATGTGGCAATTGTTATGTAACCAATATAAATAATTGATTGTAACGTAAAAATGTATAATTACAAATAAAAATTGAAAAAATAATGAACCATAAAAGTAATGTTTGCACCTTTACTACATTATGAATGTAGTAAAAGTGCAAATATTACTTTTCGGGCTAATGCCCTTTCTGAAAGTGATAAAGAACTGCGAACTTTTAATTAAATTAAATGTGCATAATTATAGATTCCGTAGTAGTACAAGAGGAATACATTTTTGCAAAAAATATTTTAAGTTGTTTTGATTTTCAAATTGATCTGTTCTTAGACGCACTTGGACAAAATTGTCTTGAGTAGATTGTTAGCAATTTTAAAAACATTTTATTATATAAATAGTATTTATTCTTTAAATGTAAATTGAATAAAGTTGTTATGAGGGAGAAACAAATATTTGAAGAAAGATTTTCTGAAAAAAATTCACTATCAATTCCCTTAGATCTAACCGCCAAATTACTTTTCAGTTTGAATTGTAGCGAGGCGTTAGAAGTAACAATATGTAGTAACAAAAGAATTTCTCTTCCTTTTCAAGTCAAATTTTATCATTCCGTATAAATGACAATGATCCGGCTCGAAATGTCTAAGTTTATTACCTTTAATGTAAATAAAAACAATACTTGCCGTAATATATTGTTTCGTGTGGAAATAAATATTTCAAAAATGTTTTATATTAATTATATTAAACGCTAAACTACATTCAAACTAACTGAACATTAATTATGTTTAATTTTATCGTAATGAAAGTTTAGAATAATAAAAATGTCTACGAAAAATCTACCTTTGGTGCTAGGAGCAATACTTGGCGTGATGTTAGCAATACTACTTGGAGTTATTTTGTTATTTTACAAAAAACGTAAGGAAAGTCTTCAGTTTAAAATTCCATTAGAGCGTATGACAAGAAGTCTTAAGAAAATTAGCAGCAAATCTTCATTTTCTAGTAATAGTTCTGATAGTCTTCAAAAGCAAAATCAAAAGCCAAAAATATCTGTAAGCGTTAAAAAATATTTTTATATTGAGTTTTTTCATATAATATACTATGTTAAAAAAAAAAGTTGATTTTGAAGAGTAATAAACATGTTTCAGTTTTTATTATGCCAATCTATTACTAACAAGTTATCTTTAATCAATCTATTACTAACAAGTTATACTTAAGTGCTCATGCTCTAAGTGCATAATGACAGGATTTATACTTGTGTTGCATAAATCATTCATTTTTAATTTAAACACGTTGTACAATTATTATGTATTATTGAAACACGTTTTTACCATTCAAAATGTTAAATAAAAGCTAAAATAACTTTAAAAAAATTACTTTTTTTTCTTCTTTTTTTCAAGCACTCTTAATGCAACTTTTTAGATTGTCAAGTGATAACTGTTTTGCTTATTTTGTTTTTCACCATCAATTTTAAATTTATTCTATTATACAAGAATCAATCTAAAAATTCAATAATTTTTTTAAAACTTTTAACTGTATCTGAATTATTTGGTATTTGCTTATTAAACTCCTCTAAGATTCCATTTATATAATTGTTAAGATGTCATTAGTACCATTAATTTTTCTACCAAAAAATATTATGTAATTGGCATGTGATATGAAATTTTTATATTGATTAAATACTAGGTTGTTATATATAGCAACCTAGTATTTAATCAATATTTATCAAATATTAGATATCAATCAAATTTTACAGAATTAGCCATTCTACATTATTTTTTTTGTCTATTGAAGAGCCTAAAAATATTTAAAAAATGAGGGGTCTTTTAAATTTAGAGGTTAAATGGATCCAAAGTTATTGCATTTTTTGTGCTGAAAAACAAATGATTTTTTGACAAAACGCCTCATACTTTTGCATTGAAAATTAGCTGTATAATAGCACCGGTTTAAAACAAGAAAATATAATATATTTTATAAATAAATTGGGTGCAAAATCAGAAAAAAAAAATATGCAAAGGAAAAAATAGCATAATATATATTATTTTTACACAAAAATCTAAAGTACCATTTCTTTAAAAAAACATAATTAAATACTTGGTTTAAATAGAAGATGCCTATCTTCTATTTAAACTTTCTTTTTTCACAGGAAACCTTTTTTTAAAAAAGTTTTTTTTTTTTAATCAACAAACTATAAAATTTTTAACACTGAGAACTAAAAAATTATATGTAATATTTAAAAAGGTTCCCCATTCCATTAGATTCCTCATCCTTTTTTCATCTATATAGAAAGTTTCAAACAAATTTGATGCCTTTGTACTTAGGAATTCTTACAAAAACTTTTGAAAAAATGTTACAGCTGCAAGTTTTTTTAATCTATTGTAGTCTCAAGACATGAATAATATATAAGTAAAGCCGTATAAAACCTGGTGAGTCAAACTAATTGATGCAAAAAACCTCAAGGTTTATGCTTAATTATAAAAAAATATATAAAAGAGTTTATACTTAATTTAAAAAAAAATATATATATATATACATAATGTTGGACGAAAGTCAAAAGTAATTAAAAGTGACGTATGTGTTGGCGTAAGAATCACTTTTTTCCTTCTGCTCTTCCCAAAGACAACAAACTATAGATCTATATATATATATATATATATATATATATATATATATATATATATATATATATATATATATATATATATATATATATATATATATATAATATTATAATTATGATACATACAATATAAGAATATTGTTTTGGTCCATTAACTTGGAGCTTAACTTTGGAGAAATCATTAATTCTTTTGTGCCAGACAATTTGCTATTTAATAATTTTCTTGTTTGAACAATATATATTAAATTTATTGATTATTTTAAGTAACTTTTTACAACTCAATGACTGCATGAAGAATTAAAACAAAGAATTTAGTGTTGGAAAGATGGAATTGAAGCAAAATGAAATAAAATAAAAGGTACAGGAGCTGGAGCAAAATCTATTGTTTGTACAGTTTGTAAGCAATGGGTTCATAAGAGATGCAGTTGTATATAAGTTTCTTTTTTGATTGTTGGCATAGAAAATACTTTTGGTTAATAAATATAAATAAAAAGTGTGGGAAAAATGAGATAGAGAAGAAAAGATAGAGTGTGTTGATAAATCAATTATCTATGCTATCTTGGAGATACAATTGGATGTTGTAGCAATCAGCTGGTGTAGCAGAAGAAGCTTCATGGAAAAAAAAAAGTTATGTCTGGGCCAAGTTCGGAGAATTATCTCCACTTCGAACAGCAAGAGATGCACCATTAAAGAATAAAGCAACGAAAAGACATACCTTGATAGGAAAGAAAAAGACGTCAAGAAATGTGAGCTTGTGCAAGGACAGAAACATGTATGCAAAAATGATAATAATAAATGATGGTTATGAATGTACAACCAAATGTTTAACTATTTTGAAGAACTCAGCTAAATGTTTTTATTATATCTTTGGTTAATAACTTCTAGAAAGAAATATGTATATATATATATTTTGTATAATGTTTTTTGTATAATGATG
Organism: Hydra vulgaris; assembly: GCF_038396675.1. NCBI lineage: Eukaryota > Metazoa > Cnidaria > Hydrozoa > Anthoathecata > Hydridae > Hydra > Hydra vulgaris. The sequence continues at coordinate 15,498,879 of NC_088930.1, forward strand.
TACAAAAAAATCTCTTCGTTTAACAGTGATTAATATTATAAAAACAAATTTTTTATATAATAGATCTGATGTATTTAGTATTAAAATGAAAAAAATACAACTTTTTGTTGGTACTCAGAGTTTCATGCCTAGCGGCAATCATCAGACATTTTTTTAAATCAAGAAATTGAAAAACCTTAAAAAATACAAATTAAGCAATGCAATGGGATCTGTTGTCAAAAAATTGTTTACATGAAGTCTACCTTTACCCTATGTTGAATTGACATTATTTATTAATTTCAATTTGACACAGGGTTATACAACGCTTAAGAAATAATAAATACAAACTATTATTTCTTAAGCCTCATATAATGTCTTTTTTTCTTTTGCTGAACATTTTTAATGGAAAGGTTTGAATAATAAAAATAATTTTTTTTTGATTTTTCTCAACTTATTGCATTTGTAATAATGACAATAGCTATTACTCAGCTAGACACGACTATTGTATGACTCAGCTGTGCTAACGGCTTTATAAAGTTGTGATGGAATAGATAGTGACGTCAACAACATTACACTAACTTATTACTAATGAAGCTATTTAAGTTATGTTTTTATCAAAAATTTAATATCTTCGGAGGTTATTTGTCTGTTAAGTCACTGCTTATTTGTACGCATTGAAGCACTTATTCTGTAACATTTAAAAAATATAAACAATAAACAAATATAGCTGTTTTGGGTTTGGAATACCGGACCAAAAATCAAATACTGGTATTTCGGTATTGAAAATTTATAATCCCGGGATTCCAGTATTAAACCGTTATTATAAGATTTCCTTTAGTAATACAAATAAATGAATAATATAATTAAAAAATGGTTTGACAATTAAAAAAAATTATGTTAACTTATTTAAAGAATAAAAAAAAGAGAAACAAAATTCAGTAAAATTAGTTATATTAATCATAAGAAAAGAAAGAAACATAAATTTTTAAGGTTCTACTTTTTCTGCAGTTGGTTGTTGATATAAGATCTCAGAAAACATAGGTTATTAAGCGAATTATCTCCCATCCTTGACCGAATTCTTGTGCAGATTAAGCCAGCTACCAAAAAAGCTCTCTCTGATTTTACACTGGTTGGTTGAATACTTAGCAAATAATTATATATTAAAGTTAAGTATTTTCCCTTTATGCCATTTGTCTCAAAAAATGACATTTCATTTTTTATTGAGCGTGTGAGATCTTTTTTTTTTCGGTCGATTCCACTTTCAGGTAATCTGGTGCAAATTTTTTTTGATATTACTATCTCTAACTTTTTTTTTAAAGTCAGAGAAATTTCATTTCTTTGATCAACTTCATCATCATCGACATTGAATATTATATTTGTGTCTATTATATTGTTGGCTGAAGTAGATGTTGTTGCTAAAGGTGCAGCTTCATAATGCAAGTTGGCCACACCCAGACGTTGTATCTGTGAAACAATAACTTTTGCGATTGCAGCTTTGGTACTATCGGAAATAATTCATAATCTCTATCGGTTTCATCATTGCTCGGATTTTTATTGGAGTCTGCATCGTGTAAATATTGCAAAACACTTGAAATTTCTGTTTGTCTTTCAAGAATACGTACTTTTTAAGCTGCTTTCAATTCATAACTTAATGAACATGGATGGTCAGTTATTGATTTCATCATAAATTGAATAGCAGCCTCTGCAGATAATAAAGTTGCATCTTGTCGACAGATTGCTTCAACTGTAAGCTTAATAGGAAGTAAAACTGAAAGGATGTTTGGCAACATTTCAAACTCTGCATCTGAAAAAAAAATAGGTGATTTTAAATCTATTAGACTCTTTATGATGCAATTTTTTAATTTGGCAAAACGTTCTATCATAGACACCAAACTATTCCATCGTGTTTTTGAGTCTAAAACCAGAGACAATTCTTTCCCGAACTCTTCTTTTACATATTTTTGTAAGACTTTGTCATTTTTTGTAGGCGAAGAACGAAATATTTTGACCACTTTTCGAACTTTTTGAATTAATGGTAACGTTTGCTGATGTACCAGAAAAGAAGAATTATCATCATCGTTTTCAATGGAGATTATGAGTAAACCATTTTCATTTTCATAATCTTCATCAATTAATTCGTTGTCATCTGTGGAATTCTGCTCTTTTTCAAATCTAGGTGTAGGAACTGATGTAATGTTGGCATCTTCTTCATTATACAGACTATCCTCAACTTAGTTCCATGCGATAAACATAGCTGCTGATGTGCTTTGATTAACCTGCCTACCTTTGTCATAACTGCAGCGCCATCAGTGGTAATACCTACAATATTCTTGATCGAAAGCTTAAAATCACTTAACCTATCGTTGACAAGCTCAACACATTTTTCTGCGGGAATTGTTCCAAAAGCACGAATTAATCTTAGATTCCAAATTTCTTTGTCAGAGCGGACATTTATATTTATGTAACGTCTATTTCTTATCGATGTCCATTCATCGAAAGTTAGAGAAAATCTGTTTCCATTAGCAATTCTGCTCGATAATTCTTTAATTACTTTTTTACTGTAATTCAATACCATTTAGTGAGTTGTTTTGTGATCCTTTGGTATGTTAGAAAAGCCTCTGGCTGTTAACCCTTTTCTGATATCATATGATGTACAAATAATGTTGAATGATAAACCATCACACGCAGTCATCCTAGCTAAAATGGCAATGAATCATCCATTTTATCACTTTTAAAAAAGTTGTTTATAGTTACTGAAGGTTTTGATGTCTGTAAAAATTCTGAAGAATCTAAAACAGTGGGGCTACCTACATCTCTTTTTAACAAATTGACTTTATGAATTGTTTTTAAATGGGTATGAAGACTGCTTGTAGAACCTCCATGTGTTTTTATTATTTTCTTACACATTTAGCACACTGTCCTGCTTTTTCTCTTACAAAATGAAACCATAGTGAATTTTTATCATTTGCTTTGGAATCTCCTTAAAATCTTGAATATTCATATCGGTATAAAATACAAATTTTCTAAAAGGTAATAAGATGTATAATTTATAATGTATAATTTAACTTACCGTTAGGATTTTTATATAATATTTTAATTTAACTAAAAATAACCAATATATTATATGATATTGGTATATATATACCCACATATAATTTTGTACGATGAATTTTGTTTCCATTTATAAGATTAATTAAAATTTTAAACTTTTTGAGCTTTCAAATGGTGAAATTATTTCGAATGGTGAAATTATTTTGAATACCGAAATAGCGGTATTCGAATTTTTTAATACTGGTATTTTGGCAGCTATAAATTGTTCCAAATACCGGTATCCCGGTATCCAGGATCCCGGTATTCCCAACCCTATAATTGTTAATAAACAACAATAATAATTGAAAAACACATAAAGCTACTTTGGAACAGAGTTGTTAACAAGGCCAAAAATAGCAAGGCAAAGACCAAAACCAAGTCCATTAGTTTCAAGTCTCAGGACAAGGCTGAGACCAAAAGTTTGAAGGCCAAGAGTTTCAAGGTTAAGGCCGAGATCAAGAATTTTAAGACCAAGACCTACGCAAACATTTTCAGGGCCAAAGACTTAAATTTTGGTCTTGTGTTAAGGCCAAAACTGCTGGTGGCAAGTGCTGTGACAACAAAGCCAAATGTTTTTAAATTAGACCAAGGTTATTTGCAGAATTCAACAAATTAAATAAGAAAATCTATTTGCAGATATATATGAAGATTGAAAACAAAAATACATAAAAACAAAGAATTAAAACTTTTAATTCTTTTTTTATATATTTTTGTGCTTAATGCTAATAAATAATATAACCATCTTTTGATTAAAAAAATATTGTTATTAGTTGTTAGCGTTAACTATAAGTCATAAGCATTAGCTATAGCTATGTAGCCTATAAGTATTTATTACATTTAAGAAACAACAAAGTTTCAAGCAACAAATGAGACATACAAGCTTTATGAGGGTACATTATCAATCCACTTTGACAAAAGATACGCTTGACAGGAGCTGACGTTGCAGGGACACATAAATACTTGTCAAATATAGATTTCTATATTTTGAATATTGTTTAATTGTGTACAATTTTTTATTTAATGAAAAATCTTTTGGATTAAATTCTAGTGATTGATTCGGTCTTGTTTGTAAAGCATTATTTTTTTTATTATTTACATAAAAACATTTTTTTTTTGGTTAAAGGCTTTTGATTCTGAGGTGTAACATTAGTTTTAGTAGATGTCAAAGGTTGGTTTCTGGTACTGTTCTTCGTGACAGAACTATCTGTTCTTCTATGACAGAACTACTGTTCTTCTATGACAGAACGTGACAGAGACTATCCAATAAATAAAATTGCTTAAAAATACATTACTAATAACTTTTTTGAATGGATTTAGATAAGTTTAATAAAAACTCAAATTTTTTTTACCTAAAATCTTTTTGATTAAATTTTTGATTTATTTGGTTCAGGAAGTTTGTCAAAACTATCTTGTTTGTAAAACATTATTTTTTTCTATTGTTTGTAATTAAGTATTTTTTTTTTGTAAAGGACTTTTGAATCTGACATGTAACACTATTTTTAGTAGATGTCAAAGTGGTTTTGTTGTTGTTCTTAAGCCAATCAACATAATTCTTTGATAGTACTGCGACCGAACTATCAAAGAAGTTTAATTAAACTATTGCTTATTGGTTCAAAGCTGGATTTTATAAATAAAATTAATAAAAAAAACTCTTAAATATACATTACTAACAACTTTTTTAAACAGATAGAGATAAGTTGAATAAAAACAGTATAAATAAATTAAAAACAACAACTTTATAATATATTATAATTTAAATACAATGAAAACTATTTTAATTCCAAAAACTATTTGAGTTCTGTTTTTAATTTTAAGAAAAATTCATGTGTTTAAATCTTGTTTTAAATTTTGAAATATTTTAACTAATAAAAAACGTTGAAGTATATCATGTGACTTAATATATAAAAGTAATTAATTTCCATAAACCAATCACGTCAATTTAATCTGTGATATAAAACATAAAATTAAGTTCTAAAGCTTTCAAATAAACAAAAGTAACTTTTGTAAACAAAATCAACTGTAATAAAAATTGTGGTAAAAATTTTAAAATACAAACACAAAAGAAAGTTCTGAATTCTTAAAGAAATAGTGGCAGGCCAAAGCCAAAACAATCAAGGCCAATGCCAAAATGTTTAAGGCCAAGACCAAGGATGAGGTCAACAGTTTCAAGGTCAAGAACAAGACCTTAATGACCTTGGCCTTGACCTTTTTGGCCTTAAGGCAAGGTCAAGGCCAAGGACTAACATCTCTCCTTTGAAATAAAATATCAAAATTCGAAAAAAAAAAAAGAGAATCAAACCCGCTCCCTAGTCATCCACTCCTCCTAACTAGAACTTTTCATCTTCGACGGCTCTATGTCAATACATAAATATTAAAAATTAAAATTTTTTTTTTCTTTGTACAAATAATATTTTTACTGAAGGCTAATTATTTGTACAAATAATGACTTTTAGAGGTAATAACAATTAAAATTTACCCATATTGAAATGGCTTTTTGACCAAGGCCGAGGCAAACAATTGAATGAATTTTTTATTATTCATTCTTTTCCTGTGAATTTTTGATAACATTTTAAATAATAAAATGGATAATGAGTGCTACCTACAAGGTTAACTGTATATTTTATGCTCTATTTGATGATCTTTAATAATATTAAAGATCTTGATGATAATGAAACAATCTTTCCAACAAAGTTGAAAAAATTTTTCGCAACACTTTTTCCTTCTCCTAGCAACTTGGCTCCTTTTATACAGAAATTTGCATTAATCCTTTTTTGTGTAGACTAGTTCAATACACTAATGGCTCCACTTAAATTAAATTAACTCTGTCAACTTTTCGTTTATTGAATTCAAAAACATTGTTGATGTGTAGTTTATGAAACACATTTTAAAACAGTTTTCACACTTTATGTCTTTTTTTATGGTTTTATGTAAAATACACAAAAATTAAATCGACTAAAAAAAAGGCTTAAAAGAATAAAACTCCAATAAAAATTAAAAATTTAAAAGAGCTTTATCTTTAAAACTGTCCATTAACCAATTGAGAATTTTTAACCATCAATTTATTATACCTTAATATGCCTAATAATTTCTAAAACGGTTAGAACTCATGACTGCACTATAAAACTGAACAATACAGTTAAATAGCCTGTGGTTTAATTAGCAAGTGCTCAGATGTGATTAGTATCAACATCATTATTGGTATCAAAGGATGTTTAATGTCATAAAGTAAAGCATTTGAAAAAGCTGCATGTAGCATAGCAAACCTTAGGAGTTTAAATTTTTGTACTCTATAGAGGATTTATTTGCAAGTTGCCATTTATGTTCATCCTAAAAAAAGTTATGAAAAAAAAAAAAATTTTCCATTTGAGTTACAGCAAATATTTAATACAGCTATAAAAAATTTATCTCTGTATTATATAAACTTAAGTTTGTTTCTTTAAATAAATTTACATTTGGTATAATAAATTACTGTACCCCAAACCAACCCTCAGGATTAGGGTGGGCATTCCGCAATGCCGACCTAGAAGTGTTTAAAGTTGGCAAAAATTGCAATAAATTGGCAATAATTTGCCGACCTTATTTTTCTTAATTCCGAGGACTAACCCTAAACAGATTTTAGATTGTTGCTGATTTGTTACTTCAAATGAATTAAATAGTAGTATTACTGAATAACATGACTAAATATGCTTAGATCCATTAATAATAACTTGTAAATGCCACTGCAATATTTTTTTTTTACAATTCATTTGTGTAATCTTGACTTGAATAAATTATTAAATCTGAAGATTGCGCTCATATATTATGCTGACTTTTAGGCCTACAATAAAACGGAAAAGGCAAGCTTCGACTAAAATAAAAAAGTTAGTTTTTCTTAGTAATCATTTATTCTTTTGTTTTAATCAAAAAAATTTAGCCCAAACATTTTTGTTTATTCTTTTCTTTAATATGAACACAACATGTCTCTGAGCTTTGGAATCCCTTAAGGTATTGCTACTGACCCTTGAATATTAAATAGATTCCTAATATTATTAAAAAAAAAAGTTTTTCAAAAGTATGTCATGTTGGGTCTCAAACGAAGCAAAATTATATAAAAGTTTCAAAAATAATATTCATTTTATTTTCAAAATTTTCATATTTTTCTTTTTTTTAAATAATTTTAGGGACCTATTTAATGTTCAAGGGTTGGTAGCAACCTCTTAAATATTTTTTATTCAAAATTTTTTTAAATCCACCATTTGTTTATTATATTCAACATATTTAGCGGGTGCCAGCAATCATTTTTGAAAACCCTAACATACATATGCCATACATGATACTACCATATTGATTATGTAAACACATAACAAAAGTATCTCTAACATAGATGACAATTATGTGACTATTATGTGACTTGTGACATATGTGACAATTATGTGACTTGTGTGTTGGACGAAAGTCAAAACTATTAATTTAATTACAAATTAATCGTTTTTTAAAAAAACCACAAAAACGCAAATTTAATTGACCAGTTTAATTTTAATTAAGTTTAATTAGTTAAGACCAAATTTAATTGACCATGTTTTTAACAAAATAAACAATGTTTTTATTTTTATTTTTTTTAATAAAATGTTTTTATTTTTAATTTTTTTAATAAAATGTTTTTATTTTATTATTTTTACTGTAAATCATGCGCGGAGTGTTGCTACATTGACCATCTTATAGCCTGACTCGCAAGGGAGTGCTGCTACATCGACTGACAAGTAGCCTGACTCGCAAGGGAGTGCTGCTATATCGACTGACAAATAGCCTGACTCACAACAGAGTGCTGCTACATCTACTATCTTTTAGCCTGACCCGCAAGTGAGTGCTGCTACATCGACTGAGGGTTTGGTTGGGGCAGGCAGTCTATCAATTAATAAAAAAAAAAAAATTCCAGTCTTGCATTTTAATTTTTACTTTTTGTCAACAAAATATGGAAAAAACTTTCGGACAACATATAAGAGTTCTATATATATATATATATATATATATATATATATATATATATATATATATATATATATATATATATATATATATATATATATATATATATATATATATATATATATATATATATATATATATATATATATATATATATATAAATATATATATATATATATATATATATATATATATATATATATATATATATATATATATATATAAATATATATATATATATATATATATATATATATATATGTATAAATTATATATGTATAAATATATATCTAACTATTTATATAATAATATTTTTTGTAATTTTATAGACACCTGTTCTTCGAGACACACAATTTTGGGTCCCTGAAGTTTACAACTCCATTATTCAACCTACTCCAACATTTATCAGAAAAACTAGTCGTTTACAATCAACACTTGAAAGAGAAATATATTCTAAAGCACAAGACACTTCATATTTAGGCGCCTTTGATAATGACGTTAGTTTAATGTTTAGTACAAATTATTTTTTATTGTAATTTTAGATTTTGTTATTACTTTTTCTAAATATTGTTTAATATTTTCTGTTATTTTTTCATAATATTTTGAATAATTTAGTCAATTATTTTTCAATGTTTTTAAAAAATAATATTTTTTTTTTGTTTAATGTTATTATTTGATAATTAAATAGTTGATTATTACAGGGTCATAGCTGGAAACTTTTTTTAAAAACAAGTTTTTAATTTACAGCTGCGTTTATATGCTTTGTTTTAGTCTGAAAGTGTTGGAAAGTATTCTTGAATAGTGCTGAGATACTGCTTAAAACTATCTTAACTTCTTACAAGTATAAAGCTTTAATTTAGAACAAATGTTGAATTTAACATTTTTACTATAGGTAGAATTGAAAATGCATCTTTATGCACTGATTCAAAACTAAGTTTTATGAATCTAATATTTAAATCATAATATTGGAAAAAAAAAATTTTTTTACAATTTTTTTTCCTTTCTGTGATGCCTCTTAATAGTGATTCCTCAGCAAAACTGACCCAGGTCCATAACCTTCTATGCACCTTTGAATGTCAGACAATGATGGCACATTCACCTATGTGTATTTCTCAAGACAATTGGATGATGAACATGTAATTATATTTTAAGACTATTAGATAATTATGATTTATGATTATGCCGTAGTAGTGTAGTGGTAGAGCGCTCGGCTCATAAGCAAGAAGTTCTGAGTTCGATCCCCACCAAGTCTCTAGAAGTACTGTACTCAACTTGATTCCCAGTGCAGTGGCTTTGTTTGTCAAGGTTTGTTTTTCAGAGTTATAAAGTTGAGATAAGGTTGCAACTATAACTAAAAGTAGCCTCCTTGAATGTAGTGGCCTTCATGACCTTAGAAAGGTGAGTTGAACTTAAAAATTAAAAAAGAGTTTGACATTATTCTCTTTAACAAATAGTAAGCATTTAAATCAGTCATTTCGAAAGCTAGCTCCATGCTAGGTTGTTTCAAAAGGTGTCTTGCTCTTTAGAAAGGGTTTCACATAACATAAGTTTAGTTACATCTTGAATTTAGTATTCAATTATGATCATATCATTTTTTTAATTTATTTTGTTTATTTAATTAAGTCAGATTGTATTAATTATTTAATTGTATTAATTAATTTAATTAAGTCAGATTGTATTAATTAAGTCAGATTGTATTAATTAATTAAGTCAGATTGTATTAAGTAATTTTGTATTAATTAAGTCAGATCAGGTTATCCTGCTACTGGTAACATGAAACCCAGTACAATCTGCTTCATGTCCTGCTGCCTTGTAGGATACGCCTTTTAGGCAAAGGCTAGGAGATGCCAACTCCGATTTAAAACACCCCCTGCCTTGGGGCTCTTGGTTGAGTAAAGGCTAGAGATGGTGTCTCAATAAAAATACTCATCTCGGGCAGATGTTAAATGCACCCGACTACTGTCTTGTAGAAGGCCTCCTAGGCAAAGACTTAAAGGGTAAACAGATTCTATCTGTTGACCAGCCTCGCACCCCTTCTTCATCTATTAGGCTGGCGCAGACGTATTTTTAATACATTGTTTCCAGTTTAGGATGTTGAATGCTGGATCTTCTTGACTCAATGAATGGGTTTTGCTTGTGTCTCTGTTTTTATGACTAGGCAACTCATTCTATTATCTCCTAATGAGGGTACAGCTCTAAAATTCAGTTTTAAGGTTCTGAGGCCGGCTGGTAGTCAGGTTTCCGGAACTCTGTGGTAGCTCTCAGAGAGGCTGATTCCATCAACAGCTGAAAAATATCAAAGTATTAACAGTGCCATGTTGCGCATGGAGGGTTTGTACTTTTGGTGTGCATTGTGGAGGCCACATTTGGAGCCCTTTGTTACGGCTTAGGGTTTATTAGTAGTAATGAGGCAATTGCTTGGGCTATTAAACGGTGTTCTGAGTACTATCTATGCTTTGAGTCAAGTTCTTCAATCTAATTTAAAAATGAATAAAGTACCAAAAATTATAAAACACAAAAAACCATCATCATCACTAAGTTCTCTAAACCTATCATTCACTAATATTGGTGGTCTTCGAAGTAACTTTTCTTCTGTTGAGTCTTATCTCTTGCAAAGTTCACCAGACCTACTTGCTCTTTGTGAGACTAATTTGAGTTCAGCTGTCTCATCTTGTGATCTTAGTGTTGATGGTTATCTTCCTCTAATTCGTAAAGACTCCAATAGTCACATGCTTGGCCTCGGCATTTACATTTGTAAGAATTCACCCATTTGTCGTGAAACTAGTTTGAATCCACAGACTGTTCTTTCACGTGCTTTCGTTTAGCACCATTTCACTCTATTGCCTTTCTCTTTGTTCTATATCGCTCTCCTTCATCTCAAGACTGCACTCTTTTTGATGTTATTTCTGATCATATTGACCAAGCCCTCTCTCTTTATCCATCAGCTAATATAGTTGTTGTTGGTGACTTTAATGCTCACCACTCTGAATGGCTTGGCTCTAGTGTCAGTGACTCTGCAGGTATTAAAGCCCACAACTTTTGCCTTTCTCAATCCCTAACTCAAATAGTCAACTTTCCAACTCGCTTTCCCGACAACCTGAATCATCTACCTTCTCTACTCGACTTATGTCTTGTTTCTGATCTTAGTCAGTGTTCAGTTTCTCCACATTCACTTTTAGGTTCTTCTGATCACAGTTTGATCTCATTCTTCTTCATCACCTGAATCCCCCTATTATCGAACCTCTTACAACTACAGTAAAGCTGACTGGGATTCTTTCCGTGATTTTCTTTGTGATGGCCTTTGGGTAGAAATCTTTTGTCTTCCTGTTGACAAATGTGCTTCTTACATAACTTCATGGATTCAGGCTGGAATAAAATCTTTTCCTCTCGACGATTCCTGGTCAAGCCTCACTCTCCTCCATGGTTTTCCTCACACTGTGCTGCTGCGATTGCCAATCGAAACCGTTACTTCCATATTTATCAGCAAAACAATTCTCCAGAAAACAGACGTCTGTTTATTACTGCTAGAAACAATTGTAAAAAGGTTTTGTCTAATGCCAAAACCCGCTATTCTCAGGTCATGAAATCTCGTATCTTTTCTCAAAAATTAGGCTCTCGTGACTTCTGGAGAATCTTTAATAATATCAATAATAAGGGCAAATCTATAATTCCACCTCTCTTGTATCTTTCATACTTTGGCACCTCACCTAAAGATAAAGCTGAATTGTTTGCTAAAAACTTTTCATCAATATCATTTCTTGATTCCACTAGTTGCGTTCTACCTGATATTGCCAACAAACAGGTTGATCCATTGCTTGACATTCATATCACTCCAGCATCTGTATCTAAAGTGATTTCCTGCCTAGACTCTTCTACAGCTTGTGGCCTGGACAACTTACCTGTTATTGTCTTGCAGAAGTGTTCTCTGGAGCTGTCGTCAATACTCTCAAAACTATTCAACAAGTGCTTATCAGAGTCTTGTTTTCCAGCCTGCTGGAAAGCGGCATCTGTTATCCCTATCTTCAAAAATTCTGGAAAGCGATCTGATTTGTCTAACTACCTTCCCATATGTCTTCTTCCTACCTTAAGCAAGGTTTTTGAATCTTTAATTAGCAAAAACTTAATTTCTTATCTTGAATCTAATAACTTACTTTCTGACCATCAATATGGATTTCGATCTTCTCGTTCTACAGCTGATTTGCTAACAGTAATAACTGACAGGTTTTATCGTGCATTAGATAAAGGTGGAGAGGTTAAGGCCATCGCTCTTGACATTTCAAAAGCTTTTGATAAAGTTTGGCATCCTGGTCTTCTCCATAAGCTTTCTTCTTATGGTGTATCCGGCAACATCTTTAGGATCATTGAATCCTTACTTTCCAATCATAGCATAAAAGTTGTCCTCGATGGACAACACTCTTCTTCTTATTCTGTAACTTCAGAGGTTCCTCAAGATTCTATCCTTGGCCCTATACTCTTTTTAATTTACATTAACGATCTTCCAGATATTCTCACATCTAAGGTGGCATTGTTTACTGATGATACTACAATTTATTCTTGTCTAGATAAGAAACCAACACCCTCTGATTGCTTGGAGGGGGCATTTGAGCTTGAAAAGGATATCACTTCTGCTACAGCATGGGGCTCACAGTGGCTGGTGAACTTCAATACAGATAAAACACAATTTTTTTCAGCCAATCGTTATCGCAATAATTTAGATCTTCCTATATTTATGAACGGTGATGTACTCGATGAGTCACCTACTCTTCATCTTCTAGGATTAACTCTTACTTCCAATCTTTCTTTAAAACCATATATCAAATCAGTTGCAAAATTAGCATTTGCTAAGGTTGCATCTCTTTATTGAACTCGTCACTTTCTTACTTCGGATTCTATTGTCTATCTCTATAAATCTCAAATCCGGCCTTGTATGGAATACTGTTACCATATCTGGGGCGGATCTTCTAATGATGCCCTTTCTCTTTCAGACAAGGTGCAAAAACGCATTGTAAACATAGTTGGACCTGCTCTTGCAGCCAACCTCCAACCATTATCACATCATCGTAATGTTGCTTCTCTTTCTCTTTTCTACAAATACTATAATGGGCACTGCTCTAAAGAGCTAGTGTCTCTTGTGCCATCTACTAAAATTCATTTTCGTGTAACTCGTTATTCAATTAAGTATCATCCTTTTTCTGTGACTGTTCCTAAGTGTTCTTGCTTTCCTGATTCATATAATTTGCAATCTTTTAAGTTGTCCGTCAATCGTTATCTTGCTCTACAACCTTTATCTTTTCTCTTTCAGTAACTTCCAACTTTAATTAGTGGCTGCTTGCAGCCTTGTTGGAAGCGAAGCTGTTTTAAAAAAAAAAAAAAATTATTGTTATATATATTATTTTTAATTAACAAATGTTTTGCTATACAATGCTCTAATATTTCAAGATATTGTTGAGAAACAGCCAAGTAATAAAATATTAATCCAAAAAAGTGTTTGTTTCAGACCAACATTTTTGTGAACTGAAGTACTACTCCAGCACTGAGAGTTAGGGGTGACTGGGTTTGAAGTTGCATCTTGCAACAGGCCGGATTTTAACATTTTGCTTGACACTAACCAATTGAGCTATCCAGCCACAGCATATGATTTTTGATGTCACAGATAGAATTTCAATTTGTCAAGAATGGCAAAGAAACAGCTTACACCATCACGGAGTTGTAAACATGTGTAACATTATCCTTGCAAACTGGGTATCATATAATTAGCACACATTCAAATATTATACAACTTTGCCTGAAGCATTCAAGTAATCGTTTGGCATGGCTTCTTTATTTACTTCTTTTGAAATCTTTTAATTTTTCTTTATTTTTTTAGCTCTGTTTTAAATGAGTTTATAATTCATAATAAAATAAATCAAAATCATACTTTGTGTTTAAAATCAAAATCTTTGTCAAAAGATGTTTCTTTAGTTGCTAAAATTTTTTCAAGATAATTTGCTTTGGCGACAAGCCTTTTTTAATTTTTTTTTCCTACAGTTTTATACAATGGTTTTTTTTACTATACTGGTGAATACAATTTTTTTTTTTTTAATACACTATTAAATATAATATTTTTTTTAATACACTGTTGAGTACAATAATTTTTGTACAAGATTGTTAAATACAATAATTGATATGATGGGAGTGTTATATATTCAAATTTCAATGTCAATAAAACAGTCTTTCACAGGAAGACGTGCGATCGGATGCCATTTTATGACCAGGCAAATCACATTTTGCTTTAATGATTTGACCGCAGCTATTTCAAAAAATATTTTAAAAACGCATTGAATGAAAAATATTCTGAATTACACCTTGGATGAAATAAATTACATCAAAACTTCTTAACATATGTTTTTATATTAGCGAAACGCTTTTAAATAAAGTAACAAGTTGCTGATAATGATTTTTTTAAAAAGTATAATTGACAGTTGTATATAATTTTTTTAATTTATATTATATAAATTGTTTAAGTACGCATTTTTTATAATAAACGTTATTAAAAGATAAAAAAATTTGTTCTTTTGAATGATGACTTTCTATGACAACTGAACTACTATGGTCTCTTTAATGAATTTTAATATAAGAATAATCAAAGTTAATACATTTAAAAAGATGAACAATTTTGTTGAAAAAAAAGACAAATGTTTTCGAAAGCTGTTACGATTGAATAAGTTTGATCTTTAATGTTTTTATATTATTAAAACACTTTTTAATGGAGTAACAAAACACTTCTAATGAAGTAACAAAACACTTCTAATGAATTTTTATAATAAGTATTAATAAACTGTTTTTTTTTAATTTATATAATTATGTATTTTTTATGATAAATGTTAATCTTTTGAAACAAACAAAAAAAGTTTAAATGTTAAAACAAGAATGAAATGGTTTTTTAGTGCGTAATTATTTACTTGTTTTACATTTACACAAAAACTGGTATTTTTAAATTAGTAAAAAATTGTCTAAACAAAGTATTTTTTTGTGCAGTCATATAATTGCACACATCTTCCTGTGAAAATAAAAGTTTCATTTTTAATAAAGTAAAAAGTTCCATAAAAGTATCTTTATGCATTTAGGGTCTTGGTATTATTCTAAGTGCTTTTTTTATATAACCATTTACACTGTTTTATCACTAGCCATGATACAAAAATTTTTTTAACAATTATTAACATTTGATACATTTTTAAATACTGTTTTAAAAAAATATTGACACAGTCGGATATGATTTGTTTAGTCTCTTTCAATAATATAAGTAACATTTTAATTCAAAACTAATATATATATATATATATATATATATATATATATATATATATATATATATATATATATATATATATATATATATATATATATATATATATATATATATATATATATATATCTATATATATATATATATATATATATATATATATATATATATATATATATATATATATATATATATATATATATATATATATATATGTATATATATATATGTATATATGTATATACATATATATATGTATATATATATATATATATATATATATATATATATATATATATATATATATATATGTATATATGTATATACATATATATATGTATATATATATATATATATATATATATATATATTATATATACACATATAGGTTTAGACACATGAATTAATAATAGTTAAAACATTTTATTAAGGTTTTAAATAGCGATGGACACCTTGGCTCAATTAGTGGTTCAATGATTCGTTCTAACAGCACAAATGTTAAGAGAGAGCTTGCTAGGCGTTTAGAAAGTGGAGAAGGTCAAAGAGGAATGCTAAATTTTTCATTACAGTACAAACATGATAAGTAAGTGTTTCTTGTATTTTAAAATTATTTATGATTATTAGGATTATTTTATAACTAATTTATTAATTATATGATTATTTATTATGATTTTGTTAATCATCAATTTGTTTTGTTATAATCAAGTAATAAGTTATATTATTACTGAGAACATATTTAAAATGTGCTATTATTTGTTTAAATTTTTTTTCTAATTCTGATGTATTAAATCCTAATAACTAATAAACAATAAAATTTTTAGAGGTAGTTTGACTGTATATGTTATTAAAGCTGAGGGATTGCCTATCAGAAAGACTGGTGAATATTGTGATCCTTTTGTTGAACTTCAAGTTGCACCTGTATACAAACGTAGAATGCATTCTGAAGTGCATCAGAAAACTCAAAACCCGATTTTTAATCAATCATTTGAGTTTGAAATACCACCATATGAGATTCGCGAGCAGTCAATTCTTTTTACAGTTTTAGACTTTAATCAACGCTTAGCCCATGAGGCTATTGGTTCTGTTACATTTTTGATGAATGCTCTAGATCAAGATGCTTTGTTTGCTGCAAAAGAGTTTGGACTTTGGAAAAAAATTGACAAGGTATTTTTTAATATTTAGTACTTGTTTATGCTTATTTCTTAGTTATTTATTAAATTATTAGTTAATTTTTAAAGATATAAGTGATGCTTTATGTATTATAGCTGAAATCAACATAATAGATTAATAATCATTGTTGCAATTAAGTTTTAACTTTGAAATAACTTTTAACTTTGAAACACACATTTTGTAAGATAAGTTCACTTAATAGAAAATCTATCAAAGCATTGTACTACCAGCATATAATATGTGGGTTTTTATCTTGTAAGATAAAGTTTGCTCTTTTATTTAATAATAATGACAATATTTCTTTTTTTTTTCCGACTCAGCAACCTTACTTGTTAAGTTTTGAGATTTGAAAAAAATTTTTAACATTAGGCAAAAAAAATAGTAAACTATTTAACTGCAGTGGCTTCTTTTCATATTTAAAAAAAAAGTGATTTTTTTTTAAAAATAGGATGTTGCAGAAACTCCTGATAGAATTGATGGAAAAATTCGTGAATTTCCTATGGAAATGGACTTGGATAAGACAGCAATGTTACTTTTATTAAGTTTAAATCGTTTAAAAACAGCTGAAAGACTTACCGTTACAGTAAATAAAGCAAGAAATCTTCTACTAGTTGATAAAAAAGGGAAATTAGGTAGTTAATTTTTATTTACTTTTATTTCTTTAAAAGGTTTTTAAATAAATTTCCCATAACAGAAATAAAAGTTGTTAATAATGTAATTTTTTAGGTTATAGTTTTCATTACTGTTGTCTTTTTATGTTATAGTTTTTCTATAAAAGATTTCACTTAATTATTATTTTTTTTAAACATTTAAAACTATTTACGTTGTCTTGCTTTTTTCTTCTAGATCATCCCTATGTATCTGTTACTATGAAGCATTTTGGAAAAATATTAAAAAAGTTGCGAACAAATGTTGTTAAGCATGAAACAAATCCAGTTTACAATAAAACTCTTGTATTTGATTGTCCCTCTCACCTAATTGAACATGTATCACTAACAATTAAAATTAGACATCATGGAGATATTGGAAGAGATCGTACCTTTGCAATACTTACTATTGGGCGCAATGCTGTAGGTACTGGTGCAGAGCAATGGACTGAAATGTTAAATTCAAGTGAACCTGTACAAAGATGGCATAGATTAATTCCAATAGAGCCTGCCGATGATTAGTCTTATTGCCAAATTTAGCTTCATATACATAAAATACAAAATAGATAAAATATAGAATATACAAAGTAACAAATGACACATAAATTAACTTTATTCAGTAATTATTAATTAATTATTTAGTAGTGCTTAATTAAAGCAATTTGATAATTAAAGTAGGTTGGTAACTAAAGTATGTTGGAAATTAAAGTATTTTTGAGTTTAAAAATAATGAACACAAACCAGTTTTGCTAAATACATTTGTATTTTATAATATTTGATTATTTTATGTAAACATATACTCACATGATCTTTTAATGAGGCTTTTTATAAATTTTTTGCTCTAAAAACATTCAGCAGTTTTGTAAATTCTTGGACCAATGCAGAATACATCTTGGGTAAATTTGATACTCAGTTTAATAAAAGTGGCAAATTTAAAGAAAATGCTGTAAATTTATAACATGATGCAGCAACAATTTATATGCAGCTGTTCAAATAATATACTCATGCATTATTGTTTTATACACATGCATTATTGTTTTATACTATTGAAATTGTAAATATTGTTTTTCAAAAAGTTTTCTTGGTCATATTTTTATAGAACTTTTGTATTTATTATTTTTCTACAGCATAATAAAAATATTTAAAAAATATATATATTTATGCATTTTTAAAAACAAATCTATAAACTGGATTTTATTGTTATACTTTTTTGCATGAATTCTTTTTTTTAATATAACTTTCAGATGACTTCTGTTGCATTGTTAAGTCAACAGAGTAATGCGATGTGTTGTTTTATATCAAGTGAATTGTAATATAAATTGTAATATTTTAAATATTTTTGTCAAATGAAATAAATATTTTGATAACATTATTATTACTTTTTATTAATACTTCAAAGACTTCTTGAAATGCAATTGGAACAATTTGAAATGATGAACAATTGTCATCATTATCATCACATCATCATCATCATCATCATCATCATCATCATCATCATCATCATCATCATCATCATCATCATCATCATCATCATCATCATCATCATCATCATCATCATCATCATCATTATTACCATTACCATCATCTACATTATCATCATCATTATCATATGTATATTAGGATCATTTAAATTTTTTTTTTTTTTTAATATCTGCTGGAAATATGGAAATAATTATGTGCTCCATATAACACAATAAGATTGGACTTGAAGTTTTTTTTTTAAATAAAAAATATTTTTATGGGTTGCTACAACATTAAAGGGTCTCATTTAAAACAAAATTATTAATATAAATTATATAAAAGTTTTTAAAAATAATCATAATTTAATAAAAAAGTTATTATTTTAGATTTTATTTTATAAAAATTTTTTTGTATAAAAAACGATGATTTTCACAAATAAATAAAAAGAAGAGAGCATTTTTACAAAATTTGTTAGTAATAATATATTTTATATTAATATATTTTTCTAATTTTTTTTATAATAAAATGATTGTTTTTAAAATTTTTACATAATTTGCTTGAGACCCATCACAACATATTTTTGGTAAACTTTTTTTCTATAATATTAGTAACCTGTTTAATGTTCAAGGATCTGTAAGAACTACTAAAAATATCTTTCACTCAAAAAATCCAGCATTATTTTATTATATAGAAAACATTAGGGGATGCCAGAAAATATTTTTCAAAATGTTGTATATATATATATATATATATATATATATATATATATAATATATATATATATATATATATATATACACAACTTTTTTTTAGATGTGCACTTTACTTTTTCAAAAAAAGAAGAAAAAAAAAAGAATAATTAAAGGAAAGATTGCTTTCCCATACTAAACCCTTAATTGATGTAGCAGCAATCCTTGGCGGCAGCAAGCTATAAAATAGTTTATGTATGTGCTGAAGCCCCCACAAGTTCCTGTCTTTGTATGATGTCATCCATGTGGGTCAAATGCTGCATTTATATATATATATATATATATATATATATATATATATATATATATATATATATATATATATATATATATATATATATATATATATATATATATATATATATATATATATATATACACATAAATATTTGTTCTTCTATAGTTTTTAACTAATATAATGTCATCCTTATCTTCTATTTGCAGTTTGCCTACAACTTCATCTATTAGTTATGAGTTCTCTGATGACACCTTAGAAAGTAATACATTAAAATTTTTTTGTTTAATTAGTATATTTATTCTATGTTGTTTTATTAGGAATGATTTTATACATTTTTAATTTGTGGAAGTGTTTTGTACATTAATTTATAACAAATACAAGCATAATATGTTGACTTCTGAGACAGACACAAAATAAATTTAACATTTAAAATAGTTTAACATTTTCTATAATTGCATAATTAAAAAAAATTTTTATTTAGATTATTTTGTGTTTTTATTAGTTTGTTTTAATTGTTTAGTTTTTTAATTATAATTTTTATTGACTTGTGTTTATATTTTATATCAAATAATCAATCATTAAGTATTTTTATTTTTTAATTTTTATAATGTGATTTTCTTTACACATTTGCACAAAAATTTTAATCTCAAAATATTTATTTAAATTTTATTTGCATTTATTCATAGATAATCTGTATCTTAAGAATGTTTCAATTAGCACTGGAGATCATCCAGTAAGTTTTTATTTTCTTTTGAATTTTGTTTAAAAAATCATGCATGGTAATGATATTGTTACCATAGTCAATGTTAAGCGGTTAATTTCAGGTTGAATTAGCTGATTGGACTCTAGTAAATAAAAAGTTACGTCTTAATGGATTGGCACCTGTTGTCCTTACCCACCCTACCAAACTGATGCCTCATTCAGGTTAAGATTAAATTATATGACATGTTTTTAAATATTTAATTACACCAAGCAACGAAAGTTTTGTTTGTTTGTATATTTAACTATTAAATCAAATAAGTTTTGGGCTGAGAAAAACAAAATTGTTTTATTAGCTCTAAATCCTGAGATAACCAGTAACAATAAATTTGAATTTCAGTCAATTTGCAACACAGTAGTATGAAAAATAATTATAATAAATATAATTGACACCTAATAACATTTATATAACAAGTATATTTGATTTTTTTCATTACAGATATATTCTAATCTTAAAAGTAAAAATTTCAAAAATAATATAGATTTTAAATATAGAATTGTTATTTTTGGTTTTATTACATGAAAAATTATGTTTTTTAACAAAAAACAAAAAAAATGCATTTTTTATGTATTTTAAGACAATTTTGATAAATAAGTTAAAATTTTTCGAAATTAAATATTATTTTTGAAATTTTTATATAATTTTGCTTCATTTGAGTACCAGGTTGACATACTTTTAAAAAACTTTTTTTTTGAAAATATTAGGGACCCATTAAATATTCGAGGGTCTTGAGGGACCCCTTAAAATATTTTTTATTCAAAAAAATTTTAAATTTAGTGTTTTTGTATTAGATAGAACACATTAAGGGGGTCTCTGCATATTTTTTTCTAAAATGTTGTTTTTTGGGATGCCCTAATATATATATATATATATATATATATATATATATATATATATATATATATATATATATATATATATCTATATATATATATATATATATATATATATATATATATATATATATATATATATATATATATATATATATATATATATATATATATATATACATACATACGGTGTAAAAAATCTATTCCTGGCCACACACAGGGTGTTAGCCAGGAATATATTTTTTACAGCGTTTTTGAGATATTGGGAATATTAATTGTTATTGTTCTACAAAGTTTTAGGAATTTTTATTTGTTTTGTTGTATTACTTAAAAAAAAAGGTCATTGAATTTCAGGAATTTTAAACCCAAAAGAAGCAAAATTTTATAAAAATTTTAAAAATAATCATCATTTTATAAAAAAATTATTATTTTAGATTTCACTGTCTAGAAAATGGCATTTTTTAACTAAAAATAAAAAATTTGCATTTAAAAAAAAAATTTCTTCTTTTGAGACCCAACATGATATGCTTTTAATAAACTTTTTTTCTTGATAATATTAGGAGCCCGTCTGATGTTTAACCTTTTGGCTGATTTGTAAAATTAAAAGATATTTAGAAAAATTCAACTAAAATAACCAAAAACGAAAAAAAAAAACAATTTTGAGATTTATATATCATTTTTTATTTTATAGCATCTACAAAATTTATAAACAAAAAATTGAAGTCTTCATTGTATAAATAATGAGTGATATTTAGAAAAGCAAGCAGGGCACAGGTCTACATCACAAGATTGACACAGCCAAGACGTGTGAACTCGGGTCGCTCAGCTGTGTGTTAGGGAAGTGGATAAGGGTCAGTCATATTTTTAGCTCTCTGCATCCCCTTGATGTTCGTCTCCGAGAAGTGACTTAGGCAGGATAGTAATTACCAGCCAAACTTACTACAATCAACATAAAATTAATTCTTGACATTGGGGAGTACTTATTGTTGTTTATGTTTTATAAAAAGTAGCTGTTAAGGATAGCCCTAACAAATAAAGAAAATGCTACCTTAGTTGTCCACTTCATAGTTCTTCTTTCACACAAATACAGATAAAGTTGTGCATCACCCAAGTCTACACCCCCCATTACTTGATTGTAGAGAGCTATTACATTTGGCTTCATGACAAAATTATCCCTCCTGTTGCGTAGTTCAGTAAAACCTCCTTTGGCAACAGTAGATAATAAGATTGGCTTTTTTTTCCATGTTGATATGCTACACATAACAATGGACCCTTTCTAGACTAGCAAGCCTCCTTATTTTTAAGCTTTGTCTTTATACATGTTTCTGGCAGGCCTTTTCTGTTAGCTCTGACTGTGCCTGTGGTCTGATGTGCATGAAGATCCAACAACAGTTATGTAGAAGTAAAATAGTTATCAATACCCAAGTGATAGCCACAATGAGGAAGAAGCAGAAGACAAAAAACCAAGTTGTAGGTTGTACCATAGGTATTGGGTGTTTGTTCTGGTTCTTTACCACCCTTGTAAACTTCAAACTGGCATAGGTAGCCATTAGTGCTGTCTGAAAGACACCATAACTTAATGCCGTAACGAAAATGGTGCTTGTACTTGGCATATACTGACGCAGATGTGGTGTCTTTCCCTTGAATCCAATCACAATTTCATTGATAGAAATGTCTTTTGGGGGATTATAGTAATACACAAATTTACATTTAAAATGGTCTGCTAAAAACTTTATTTTGCAAATTTTATCTAGTGCATGCTGAACATTTAAGAGCTCGTTATCTGCAAAGTGTATAAATTTGAGAAGAAGTTGGAATTGGTCACGACAAAAGTGAGTTACGAACCAGGGAGTAGAACTACAAGGGTGAGTGACATCCCAGTACAGTGAAATATTAACTTTCTTTATTAGACTTATATTAATAACAACCCCCAAGAATGCTCTTATTTCTAAAATATTAGTCTTTCCTTGTTTGATCCATTTATGGCATCTAGATATTGGGTGGTCCCTCAAGTATTGCTGGTTACGTAGAATCCAAACATTAGCATAATGGTTAGTATTGGTTACTATATATTCTAAAAGTTCTAGAGTAAAAAACAGGTTAAAGTAGTCAATAGGAGTAGAATCAGGTGCAATAATATGCTTTGGGCCATATTCAGCAATAAAAGGAAATCTTCTGTTCCACAATCACTTTAAAAACAGGAATCCACAAATCTGGTACATCTTCACCATCTCTATCATTATCATATCAAAGACTTAAATAAAACATACTCAAAAAATACCTCTGTGATGTTATATGATAAACTAATTTTAACCAGTTAATATTGATAATATAACTATTATATGAATAAAATTGTGCCTTCATCAAAAAAAACTTTCATCATACATACATTGACATGTCTTCAGTCATTTTCACTCATTTTTACAAAAAAACATATACAAACAATATATTAAAAGAAAGAAAAAAATATGCACTACCTAGTGGTACCATTTATATTTTACCAAAATATGATATTTTTGCAATAAAGGTCATAATTTTAAAGATTAGTAAAAGCCACAACTTGGCACACTTCAACAGAAAAGCTTTGGCCGCAGTCAAAAGGTTAAGCGACTTGACCTAAAAATATATTTTTTCAAAACTTTTTTAATTCTAGTATTATTTTATTATATAGAACACATTTAGGGCTGTGCAGTCTGGATTTTAAGTAATGTGTAAAATTTGGACCACTCATATATATATATATATATATATATATATATATATATATATATATATATATATATATATATATATATATATATATATATATATATATATATATTATATATATATATATATATATATATATATTTATATATATATATATATATTTTTTTTTTTTTTTTTTCTGTTATTCACCTCCCCATACTTAATAGTGGTTATAACCCTCTATCAACTCTTTAACTCCGAAACACGAACCTTAACGAACAAGGCCGCTGCGTGGAGAAACAAGTTGAGCGCGGTACTACCAGGGGCGTGGTGGGGATTGAACTCGGAACCTCTCGCTTATGAAGCGAGCGCTTTACCACTACACCACTACCGCATATATATATATATATATATATATATATATATATATATATATATATATATATATATATATATATATATATATACATATATATATATATATATATATGTATATATACACACACACATACATACAAAGCCAGCGCTATTAGGGAGTTTGTGACTAATGATACAAAAATTTATTGATTGAATTTTTGTACCATTAGTTGGCAAATTAAGAGCTTTTTGTGCCTTTAGTCAGAAAATTGTGGTTTTGAAGGACTTTTTTTTTTTATTGAGTTGAGACTAAAATAATTTAAAAATATATTTTTACATTTTGTTTAAAAAATTAAAAAAAAAAATTTATTTCAAATAATCACAGTTGCAGTTTAATTCTCTTCTTTTAATATTTTCTGAATAAATGTCACATAAATGATATTAAAAGATAATAAAGTTCTTGCTCAACACAAAACTGCTGAACGCATATGCAAACCATTTCATACAAACATTTTGAATTGCCTAATACTTCCTAACAAGGCCTGAATGTGAAACTTTGACATTAAGTTAGAGAAGATTCTATTGCTTTAGTCTTGATGCTGAAACCTTTTCCTGTGAAAAGTTCAGATGTTGAGCAAGGTCGCTTAATTCTGTATGACTCAATCTGTGTAGTGTATCATCTTTTGATAATTCACATATTCCACATCCTGATTTTGATCAAAATCAGGATTTTATGCTTGTTTTCTTCTTTTTTTCTATTTCTACTTCATTTCTGTCTTTTATTTTCTGCTTCTAACTTTGTGGTGAAATAATATTTTGAATGCAACCTGTAGTTCCTTAAGATTGAGTAAAAAAAACTTTTTTTGAACTTGACACTTTTTCTTACCATAAAAAAAAAATCTTTTTCCTGGCATCATTCTTGAAAATTCATCACTTTGAAATAAGTTAATCACTATTTTGACTGTTTCTGGTGAATTAGGTTTTCCAGTTTTATTTTCCTGGCAATTACAAAATCCTCTGCTCACGTTTTACCTTACCTTTTTACTAAATTTACTCAAACACTCTAAAAAAATTTGACGTCTTTTTATGTGACCATAATTCTGATGCAAGTGTTAACATTTGCATCTTATGGCAAAACGAGTCAGTCACTAAAATTTATTTTTGATTTCATACATTAGAAGTCTCTAACCTTTGTTTATGTTATTGTTTTAAAATGGTGCTAGAAATGTTTACACAGTCTCATAAAAATTTTTAATAAGCTTTTATAAGTAATAAAAATTTTAATATTTATCATAAGTTTCAACATTTTGCTTTTTGTTTCCATATTTTTTGTATTTTTGTTGTAACTATAATAAGTCTCTTTTACTTTTGTTTTTACTTCTTTTGTGTGTTTCAAAAGGATCACAACACTTTGTTAGTTTTCTTTCAAAATATTTGCCATAGAATTGCTCATGATAGACTTGCTCATGACTATAATTCTTATTGAACTATATTTTTCTTTTAATATGCCATAAAAAAGATTTTTGAATTGGATAAAACCTTTTTTTTTTAAAAAAAACAAACAACAGTTTTGTGGCAATTAATGTTGATAATATTTCATTTTTATTTTTATTTATTTTTGCTTTTTATTTACCATCTAAAGACATTACACAAAACATTAAAGTATCATTATTTAAGATAGGTAAGAGTTAAAGTGTATTTTTTGGACAAAAAACAATCGCTTTCTTTTTTTTTCTTTTAACATATCATTTCTTAGCTCAGACTTAATTATTAAGTTATATATTAACAAATTTTAGTTTTAAATAATATGAAAAGATGATTTTTGATAATGATGATAATGGCATGATAATAATGACATGAAGATAATGACATGATGATAACTTGATCATGAGAGACTCAATTGATTCTTAGTAGACCTAAAAAATAGCGATGATATACAAATAAACTTTTCCCTAGGGGTTTTGAGTGACAGCCTCTTTTTTGCGCCAAAAATCAATAATTTTTGTGAATATTTTAAAATAAAATTGAATAAATGAGGCACCTCTTGAAACTATCAAGTACTATTTTTGAATTTCTTAAACTTGATAATGTCAAAGTTGCTTTGTCATATCTTAAGAACCAATATGTGTTTTTGGTTAATATTATGTAGTTAATATAGTTTTTTGTTATGTAATGTAAATAAAGTGCAAATGAATTAGTTATGAGATGCGAGGATGACGTTGTCTTTGTGAATTCATACAAAATGACTCTTTTATAACAAATTAAGTTATATATTATATGTTTCTAAAAATAATTTATATTCAAAAAAGATAAATGGATTTCATTGGAAGTCATCAAAGCATCTACCAATAAGAGTAGGTTATGGAATCAATGTATCAAAGCCAGTTGTGACAACAATTTTTACCTGAAAAATATCTATGAGTTAGCCAGTAAAAAATTTTAGCAAACTAGTTAAAAGAGCACGATGAAGTTTTCTGATGTCTAACCTCTAATGTCTAACCTCTGATGTCAGCTCTTTCTAACTACTACAAGAACTGTTCGACAACAATTACTCAGGTACTTGATTCTGTGGTTTGTCAGTTGACCTACCAAAGATGAGCGCTACTCTAAATAACTCCTTCTATGTGGTCATTGAGATAACAACAATAGGTTCTAAAATTTAAGCTACACATATCCTCAACATCCAAACCACAAGGCTACATTATGCTAAATTTCTTTTGATTAGTTAAACATAATTTAAAATTTTAAAGCCAAATGAGTTGAATGGTTTTGGTATTATAAGATAATGTGCTCAAAAGCTGCAATGCTTCTTTTGCTAAGCAGTTTTATCTTCAATCATTCCTTATGGACAGGTAAAGTTTTAGAGCGAAGAAAACAATGAAAGATAACTCCCATATTTAAAGAAGGCAATAAAATTAATCCTGAAAATATCTCTAAATCCTCAGCTTTCTGTAAAACCATGGAAATAGTTGTGCATGGCATTATCTTGGATTGCTGTAATGCTAATAAATTCTTATTATCTAATCAGCTTGGTTTTCTAAAGGAAAAAGCTGCATCTGATGCAGATGGTGAGTTCTTCCAGAAGAATGGTGATGCCATCACTATTTTTCTGGAAGCTTATGGTACCTTGATTGACAATGAATCAAAGCTATCCTGTAAATGTTGTCTATACTGACTTTTCCAAAGCAGTTGATAAGGTTTCCCACTAAAGGCTACTAATTAAGCTTAAA
Organism: Hydra vulgaris; assembly: GCF_038396675.1. Taxonomy (NCBI): domain Eukaryota; kingdom Metazoa; phylum Cnidaria; class Hydrozoa; order Anthoathecata; family Hydridae; genus Hydra; species Hydra vulgaris. The sequence continues at coordinate 15,526,331 of NC_088930.1, forward strand.
GCGTATAGATTTAAAAACAACTACTTTACTTGAATGGATTTTTAGCTGGTTAATTAGCGTGAGCAAAAAGTTATAAATGAAAAAATGTAACATTCAACAGGATTCTGTTCTTGATCCTCTCCTATTCATATTATATCTAAATGATTTTATATTATATTTAAATTAATTGAACACCATTATTAACATTAAAAATAAATCCTTAGTTTAGACTTAAATTAAGACAACTACTATTCAGCCCACAAAATTTATTTAAAATTTATATTAAAAAGAAGTTTAATAATGTTGTTAAATTCAGTATTAAAGACTTTATTTAAAACATTTCAATTTATTTAAAATTTGTATATATGTTTATTTTGAACATTGTTAGATAATTAGAATATTCACTTAAATATAAATTTTTATCATAAATTTTTTATTTATGAGCTTTACAGTCTAATTTTTACAGTCTAATTGAGTGAAATAGTAATGACTTTGCTTAATTCAAGAAAAAATGTCATTAATAAAAGGTTAGAATATCAGAAAATAAAACTGAAAGCTCCAATCCTAAATTAAATATATGCGAGTTTCTATTGTCTAAAGGTAAATTTAATAACTGTTTAAAAATTTAAAATGAAGTAAAAGTTTTAAAATAAAGCTTTAAAACTTAAACTTTATTACTCAGCTGTGTTTATTTTGATCATAACCTTTACCAGCTTTTTATAAATTCTTCCTGTAATTATATATCTCAAGAAAAAAACCCTATGCATATATATATATATATATATATATATATATATATATATATATATATATATATATATATATATATATATATATATATATATATATATATATATATAATATATATATATATATATATATATATATATATGCATAGGGTTTTTTTGTAAATATATATTCATATATTTACAAACAAACTCACTTGATCTCACTCACTTGATTATATTTCCTTGACAAACTATAAACAAACTCACTTGAACAGTTTGGATAATGTTGAATAAAATAGTTTTTGTAAACATACTAAAATTATTTAATTATAAAAATGATAATAAATGAATGGTTGGACTACTTTGGTTAAACTACCTTTAGAAATGGCATTGTTTTAGACCTTTGCAAATAAAAAAAGAAAATAAATAAATTTATAATTACCCATTTTTGGCTAATAATTTGATTTTCCACAACAAAGGTTTCCTGATAAAATTCCCCTTTTTAATACTAGATATACTAGATTACCATAAATTTACTCAACAAACACATTTTTATCTTCAAAAAAAAAAGTCTTACTTCACTTTACAAATGAATTTTGTATTAACTAAGATGTTACTGCTTCAAAAATAAAGATTTAAGCTGTAAAATCAAACATGACATTGCAATAAAAAAACAATATAAAGCAATAATGAATACCTAATGCTTTACCTAACCAATGAATTGCAATAGTTGAACATTTGATAATGATGATGATGATGATGATGATGATGATGATGATGATGATGATGATGATGATGATGATGATGATGATGATGATGATGATGATGATGATCATCATCATCATCATCATCATCGTTATAATTATCATCATTATCATCATCATCATTTATTTTATTTACCTGAAAAATGTTGAAAAATTAGTTTTTATACATTATTTATATAGCTGTATAATCATGTTTTTATAGTTTTATTTGTTCTAATTGCAGATGGTTATACAATTCTTGATAGCAAATCTAGTGATTTACTAAGGAGAAACATTTTGCATCTGCTTCAAGAGAATGAATATATGAGAAAGGCTATGAAAGAGCGACAATCTAAAAATTTTAAGCAAGTATTAATTATTTTTTTATTGGTGTATTTTTTAATTGATTTCTAGTCAAATTTAATTGATTTTTTGTATTTCTAGAATGTTTAAGTATATTTTGATAATTAGCAACTTTTTACAAACTTATATTTTTAAGCTATCAGTGGTGACTAAACATATTGGTGGTAACTAAATATAGTGGTAATGACTAAGCATAGTGGTGGTGACTAAACATAGTGGTGTAAACTATAGCTACTAGTGGTGCCTAAAAAAAACGCATTGTGTATTTTGTAATAAGCTAATAAAGTAGACCTCTGATAGATGCACATTCTTTAGAATGCACACTTTGAATTAGAATTGACTAAGAATTATTATAATTTAAATGACTTATTATTTGAAATACTCTTTGAATTAGAATTGGCACTAGAACTGAAAAATTAAAAACAATGTTTATTTCATTGTGGTGTTTGTTGTGATTTTGTTTTATTATATTGCATAAATAGTTGTGTTAGTTTTACTTTGCTATCAAAAACATCAAGTACTAGACAATTATCTTTTCATTTTCATTTGGTTTTATAGATTTTTAGTTAGTAGCATAGTTCATAGTATATTTTAGTTGTACAATTTAGTTTTGATATTTAGAATTCACATTATTAGGTTTACAAATTATACATTTTTACATTCATGCTTTTTTTTTAGTTTTTAAGTAGTCGGAACATAAAAGACAAAAGAAAAGTTGTGTAAAATTCAAGATATGATTTTTATTTATTTGTAGACAGTTAAATAGTTACCTTTTTAAATGTTTATAGGTTAATTCCGTGTAAAAGAGGGCAATCATTCCACCCACCCCTCAGATTTCAAATTTATACCAATGGTACTTTTATTAAAACATGAAAAAAGTGCAAAGTTTAATCTGAATTCCAAATGATGCAAAAGTTATAAGTTTTTTAAATTATAGATTTTTTAGTCGTATTTTTTTTCAAATATTTTCAAAAGTTGGTACCTGACCATTTTCGAGGGTGCTTAATCCAAAAAATGTAGGAGGATTTTATGTTTCATAAGTTGTGCTTTCACTAACTTCCACAGCTGCCTAACTTTCATGGATTTAAATTTTTTTTTAAATGAAAAATGAGATGTTAGAATATCTTGATAAATAATATGGCTTTAGTCTCTTAAAACATATTAAAGATATGCTATTTTGAAATTCAAATAAAAAAACTACCTATTTGGGCTTATATTCTCAATTATAAATTTTATGGTGCTGAATCCAAAGAAAAAAAGATAATATTTCAATTCAAAAATTCTGATAACCGTTTCAGATTTTAAAATGATGAGTGAAGTTTTTTGCATTTTTGCCTTGGGTGACACTTTCACACATTCCTAAAGTTGCCCAACCCTTATTGTGAAATGAAAGATGTTAGGCAATCCTAATATAAAAAATAGTTTAGATCTCTTATAGCATTAAAGAATATGACCCTGCATAAGTTTGAATTTCTACTCAACATTTTAGAAAGTAAAAACATAGAAATACAATTTGCATTACAAGATTTTGAAATTTTTTTTGTTATACAATAATTTACTCTTCATAATATAGTCTAATAATTAGATATTATTCCTAATAATATTGTAAATTTTAGTGGCTGGTTGTATTTTATGTAAAAATCCTAAATTTAATGTTAAAAAATGTCTAATCAAAGTGCAAAATTTTTTGAAAAAGAGTAAAAAAAAAAAAAGAAAAAATGAACAGAAAAAACAAGAAAAAATTAAAACTATTATGCAAATATTAAAGTTAAACCATTTTATATCATTATATATCAAGTTTATATGATTTACATTATATATCAAGTTTATATCATATACATTATATATCAAGTTTATATCATTTACATTATATATCAAGTTTATATAATTTACATTATATATCAAGTTTATATCATTTACATTATATATCAAGTTTATACTATTTTAACAATAATTTTTTACAGTTATAAGGAAAATATATTTTCACTAATTTTTCTTTTGAGATGTGGCACATTTTCTTTGAAGAAAAACATTGTTGTCCAGAAGGTGTTGATGTTATTTTAACAAGAGAAAAAGCAATCAATTTAGGACCCCCAGCTTATGTTAGCTAAGTTTAGTACTGTTGGCTTGAATAATGTGGATGCATGAGCTTTACATAAAATCATTATTCTCTTTTTCAATTTCAGAAGCTGCACTAACTTACTAGTACCAAGCCAAATAAAGTTTGTTGCATTTACAAATTCAGTATTGCAATATCATGACAATATAATCATATCAACAGTTCCATAATTTTTTTGCTAAGGAAAATGTTAGAGCAAAACCATCATCATCAGATACACTTTTATCTTCGTGGTTGAAAGAGAAGATGTAAATTGATAGTAACTTTTTTTCCCAGTAGCAGTTGATGCTTTAGAAAATCTAATAATAAGTTTGTTTTGAACTAGCTCCATTTCTTCAGTAGTGACACACACAAACATGAACCCCCTGATTGACTTTTGACTTTATTCAAAAGTTTGATTCAACAGATAACATTTGATCTGTGATTAGACTATGAAAGCTAGCAGTAGCAACAAGCATTTTACAGTGCTACATATTTGATTTGATGCTGTTCAACCACATCAGGGTATGCTATGGCGCATTTTTTGTTGCATAACAACTTAGTCTTTTGAATTTTAATTTTGCAAACTGATAACTCTTTCATAGCTTTTCTGAAAAATTTCTAAGTTTCTAACAATAGGTAGTTGCTGCTTTTTATTAGAAACTTTAGGGTTTTTTTATGCATTCAAAAAGGAATACTGGATTGTTCATTTTAATTTGAATTTTCTTAAGAACTTCTATAACATTTGCTGCGCAAGATCAGATTCAGAGACATCCGGAAAAGTTGCAAGTTTAAGTTGCTTCTTTAACTTGATTTGTTTTTCTCTCTCCAATTAAAGGTTTACTAGAGGTTTTGAGTAAATGAACCTTTAGAGGAGACGATTCTAGTTCACACAGAGTATTTTTGAGCAATGATCAACTTGATTTCATCATACTTTGGTTTCCATGTCAACTACATTTTGTTCCTATACTTCAATTAATACTAATTTATTTATGCATTATTCACCTAGTACTGCAAATTTGCCTTTACTACATTGAGACCTATCCAATTTGATTTAACAAAGACTGTCTGTAAAATAAAAGGAGTTCTTTTAATGTTTTATCAAAAATATTGCCCCATGGCAATTCATGATCCTGTATGAAATTTGATGATCATGTATTAATCTGTTTAAAAATTCATGATCATGTATGAAATTTGGATGTCTGCACCATGAAACTATTATACACATCACTTGTAAGACCACATTTAGACTATGCTATCTCGGTTTGGAATCTTCACTAAAAACAAGATATAGACTATTTGGAAAAAGTTCAAAAAAGAGCGACAAAAATGGTCCCATCTTTAAAAAAATGAAATATGAAAACAGACTTGAAGTTTTTAACCTGGAATTGTTAGAGAAATGAAGAACTCGCGGAGACATTATACAAATGTATAGAATAGTACATGGCTGCAACCAAATTTCATTACAAAAACCAATAAATTTTATAACCAACAGAGTATTAGACAGAAAAAAAAGCAGAAATCACAACTTTAGATTCTCAAGGGAATACACTCCAAAATGTAATGCAAGGTATAACTTTTTCATAAATCGAGTCTGTAATAATTGGAACAATTTAGATTATGAAACTGTTAATGTGAAAACGATTAACACTTTTAAAAACAATAAAAAAGATAAAAGTAAACTCCAACTGTTAAAGTAATCTTTTATGTGATTACTTTCCTTCTAATTTTTACACTACGGTTTTCAATTTAATAATAATAATAATAATAATAATAATGGTATTTTTTGAATTAAAATGTTTGTAATAATTACCCTTACTATTCAGTGCAAAAATGATTTTTTGCTATAAGTATTGAGTGGTTGGATCTTTTTGTCTGTAACTGTATATGTATTTTACACTTACTAATTTTGCCTACCTGACATTGAACAGTTCAGTTGAAATAAATAATTTTGCATTTATGGTTCATTTATGAATCATAAATGCAAATGTCAGAGATTTTAATTTTGTAATTTAAATTTAAAAGTTTATTAAAAGTTTGCATGGAAATTTTTAAATTTTAAAAGGGATTAAAATTAAATTTATGTAATTTACAAATTTAAGTAACAGCAATGCAAAAAAACAAGCTTTGTTCATGAAATCAAGGTCTCTGCTTATTAAATGTTTTATAATTTTTTGCTTTATGTGATGAAGATTCTGCATCCTTATCAAATTGGTATATTGTTTACTATGCTACCCATGTTATCAGCATTAAACAAACAAATACTTCTATACCCAATTTTCTTTTACTTTTTTACAAGTGTAGCACCCTTAGTTTCCATTTTTAGTGTTGTTGATAGTTTCTTAAATGAACAACAAACAAAATAGTTTGGTATTATAAAATGTTTGAACTGATTCCAAATGTTTGAGTATTAAGTAGTACCAATATACTTTGAAAGGTGTAAGCTTTTCAAAGTATATTGATACTACTTAAAAAACTACTTAAAAAAAAAAATTGACCTGGTACCCAAATAATGATTACCATGAAAACATTAATATAAATAGTTAACATATTGTTTAAAAATTTTATATGCTGTTTTTATTTTTTATTTTTAAACAGAATCATGCAAGTTATGACAGAAAAGGTTTGAGGTATGTAAAATCTTGTGTGTTTATTTAATATTTAATTAATATTAAAATTACTTTGTTAGTTTATTTAGTATTTTTTATTTAATTAGTTGTTTTCTATGAAGCCAGGATATCAATATTTCCAAACTGTGTTAAAGGTTAAAATTCTCTTGTTATGTGATAAGTGCTATGCACAGTGGCTTGCCATAATATCAGATTTACTGGAATAATACCAATTTGTTTTCGACAATTTGCCTGTATGTTTCAAATGTGGTGGAATAACTTTTTTTACTCTGGTAGTATTTATTAACACATATTACTTTACAACTAGCTGTCATGACCCGTACGGTACAGTGTAAATCTGTCCCACACCCGACTATATCTAAACTTGTTTATAATTTAGTCTTCTTACATCAATCAGTGAACTTTAATAAATAGCATAAAATCAATCAATTTAATACTCTTGGCTTTTGGTTAGCAATAAATTTTAACATGATGACAGTTGTATAATATTTCTTCCGATGTTTTAGAAATATTAAGGTTTTAGAAAAAAGATTTATAAACAAATTTTTTTAAACCCCTTATTAAAATTTATTTAAAATATAAAAGAGGACACAGAAAACGGGTCCTGGTTCCTATTTATGTCAAACAAGTTAGCTCTATCGGTTTGATTTTATTTTATAGAAACTCTTCTGTAAAGAATGTATCTATACGAAGTGATAATTTCAAAGATAAAAAAATAAAAAATTTGAAGAGAAACAAAAAATATTTTTCTTGAGGTTAAAAAAAAATACTGATGCACTTTTTAAAAATTTAATTAAAAAGTTATTATTCTTTACAAAGCGCTGTCAAAACCGGTACAATGATAACTACGTTACACAACTGTGACTTTATCTATACTTAATTTGCTCTTTACTTCAATAAATCTTAGTTTATGGCAAAACAAATCGATAACAAAGTTCTTGACTTTTGGTTAACGGTTTACTTAAATATTGTTAACATAACTAAAGTATCTTTAACAGAGATTACATTAGTGTAATATTTTTCCAGTGTTTTTGAAGGCTGTGATTAATTCAAGGCTATAATAAAAATTTTATAGATGAAGGCCTCTCATTAAGATTTCTTTATAAAGAAAAGAAAGACACAGTAACGGGTCACAGATCTTAGTTATGTCATACAAGTTAGTTTTATTTGTTTGTCATTTCTTATAGAAACTTTTCTGTAACTCATGACATATTCTTTGAATAAAGCTGTTTTTTTGTAGCAGGATTTGCGAATTGTTAAATTATTATTGTTAAATTATTATAGCTATTATTTGTACCGAATCTCAGTACAAAAACATTCTTAATGGGAATGGAAATATCTAGATCCGTAATTCCCAAAGTGATTAAAGTATCAATGTATTTCATTCACATAAAATAACGGAAAAATATAAAATCAAAGTGAAAATGGTAATACATCCATACTAAAATTATTTCAAAGAGAAAAAATATAAAAATTTATGTGAGAAACAAAAAACATTTTTCTTGTGATAAAATAAGAAATTTTTTTGGTAAAAAAAAATTACAAAAAAACATATTTAACATAAAACATATCAAAAGTACTTACAAAAGCAACTTAAATAATTTTTCATTATTAGATAGTAAATACTATGAAGATTAACTTTCTTATAGCTTTTAGAAAATGATCAACATTCAGAACATTTCTTAAATTATTCTCTGTAGGAAAATTTTCAAAAATCATAAGAGAAGGAACTCGACCTAAAAATGGAACTAGAATTATTTTAAACACTTGTTACACATTAATTAAAAATTAACGTGTCATGCAATCAATTAATTCATTTGAAAACTCAAAACTTTGAAACTGACTTTTCACTTTTCCCTAACCCTGACAGACCATCGTGATTGTGAGTTAAGTCTATTACCATAAAACATCACAACAATTAATTATATAGTATAGCATGTTACAGTAAACTCTAAATAACTCACACCTTCAAGCGACAAAGAAATTAATTTTTAAAGACTTATTGTTAGTATAATAAAAAGTATACATAAAAAAAAACCTCAACCGGAATTTCAAAACTAGTTCAAATTGTTGAGGGTTATTGAGTTATCTTGAGTTTATTGTACATATTTTAAATACTAACAGCACACACTTAGAAAAACATACATAAACACTTAAAAAATAAATCTATAACTTTATGTAACACGTATTAACATTAACATATAATAAATAACACATGTTACATGCAATTACCACATCATGAGAGATATTAATACTTATCAAAAACCATTACAAACACCACATTTTAAAAATGAAATATTATTTGTGTAATATACATTCAATGATATACCTTGTAGTGCATGTTTATCAAAGTTATACAACAAATTATAAAATGTCTTGGTTCTGGAACCTGCTACATAGAATTTGGTTGTGTGAAAATCAAGGCCCTTTGAAATTAACATTAACTTTATCAAATGTTAGACAGTGACTTTTATTTCTTGTCATTGAGTATTGTTAATAAAAGTGTCTTTATTTAAATGAGTTAATTTGATAGCATTAAAATTATAGGGAAAAATTAAAAAATAACATAAAAATTAATTTACAAAAATATATTACAAAAAAACAACTGAAAAGTGTCTCAAAAGTTGTAAATTTCTCTAAAATGTATTTTACAACTTTTGAGCCACGTCATCTTCTCCTCCCAGCATCCTCTCTTTCCCTGGTGCTGCATGGCATGTCATCAATTATGTCCAATTAAAGGAAGGATGGACCTCCTCATACCTACACCAGTGATAGAAGGCCCTCTGGGATAGAGGACCCAGATGCTGGGAGCAATATGATTTAAATTCTTCTCATGTCGAGTCTGAAGTATATATATATATATATATATATATATATATATATATATATATATATATATATATATATATATATATATATATATATATAAATAAAGCCACAATAACTCGAAACCATGCAAACAACATAATAACCACTTAAAAACTAACACATAACATTATAACACATCACAAATGTAGAAAAATTTCATATATAAAAGATATTTACACACTTACAAAATATAAACCCATATAACTTTAACCCATATAAACACAAAACAAATAACACACAAATATAAATAACACACAAATATAAATAAATATATAAATTCAGAGAAATATATAAATTAGAAAATATACGAATACAACCTTATTTTTGTAATATTTGTTTAATGACATACCTCATAATAAATGTTTAACAACTTTAAAAACAAACAATCAAACAACCTGGTTTTTTATATTATAAAAGCAAACAGATTTTTTTAACTTCTTTAAAATAAGGTATTAAACAATCTTGTTCTTTAACATTATCATAGAGTTGACCATGTGAGATGAAAGGGTTTTGAAGATTAACACTAACTTTATCAAAAGTTTGACCTCTTGACCATTGAAAAGAGCAACGTCTTCTAGAGTCATCATTGTCTTCTAATATAGAAATTATAAATTACAGATTAATATACATTAAATACAATTGACAAAGGACTTAAATTGTGTTATTAATATAATGCATGAATTAAATAAATTACCTGACTTTAAAAGTTACTTTACTAATTTAAAAATAACATACTACATAAGTCATCAAATTAAAAAATTGTTGATCTTATTACTAAGTAAGCTGATGAAACAAAGTTTTCGATCCTATTACTGATTAAACAGATATTAACAGAATATTAAGATTTAAGAGTATATTTTTGACCATCGCGTGGTCAAAAATATATAAAGAGAAATAATGAAAGGCCAAGCATGCTTATAAAACTCTGTGTAAATGTGCACGAATGGGTAACAGCAGTATTAAGTTAAACAATAATATATAGTGATGCCAATTATCCCCTCTAACAATTGTTTATGGTATTCAGAAAATTAGTTTATTGTTTTGTTTTGATCAATTTTTTCACTGAAATATTTTGTTTTGCAGCCAGGATTTAAGTGTCAAAAATGTTTATCTTACTTTGTAAAAGCATGTTTATAATATTTATTTTGTTTGAAATATTTTTGCATATAACATTTTGCTTATCTTTGGGAAGGATTTCTGATATTTCTCCATATAAATTGGAAGAAATTTGTAAATTATTGAATAATATTGAAATGTCTCAGTATAAAATAGCAGGTCCTTAAAGTTTCTCCAAGCAGATTAAAAGAGTAAAGCAAAAATTAGATTTGCGTGTACCTTTGCAATGTCTTAAAAAAAGAACTTAGACGTGCACTTAGAGAACAGGAAATATCTGATAAATCCGCCAGCCAAGCAAATAAAAAAAGGCATTGGTGTATCTCAACACACAGTGCAGAGATGCTTGAAGGAGTTTGGACTAACTTCTAAAAGACCAGCTTGAAAACCTAAATTATCAGTAACTATGTTTAAAAACACTTGGAATAGGCAAAAAAATATATAAATTTTTTTTTTTTTTTTTTTTATAAACTGGAACTTTTTTATAAACTTTTTTTTTTTAAACTGGAAAAGGGTAATTATAAAAACTATCTATCATATTTATAAATATATAAATATTTCTTGTATTTACTCGCATATTTTGAGGTTTGATTCTATTATTTGTATTTCTATGGGGTATTTTTACGTTTGCTTTTTGGATGAATCAGATTTCCAAATTATAATTGATAAATCAATTTTTGTTAAAAGATGAGTGGAGGAAAAATTTCACCTAAGACTGCATTGTACCAACTTCAAGTATCCCACATTTGTCATGATGTGGTCAGTTATAAATTTCCAGGGCACTGGATAACTTTAAATTGTCAAAGACACTATGGGTCAAAATTAATATTAGCAAATTCTTCAAGATAATCTGTTGTCACAATTGAGAGTGATTCCTCAATGATAAAAAATATATCATGATGTAATATATCATGATTACTTGTGGAAAAATGAAGCCCCGTGTTACAAGTAAAAAAAAAAATTAAAAAAATGATGTTTTGGATTGTCCTGAAAATTCTCCAAATATGAATTCAAATGAGAATGTCTGGAAGCTCTTGAAACAAGTAAAGACTTAAAATGTGATTTATACAAAGCAAGAAAAGTTTTTAGAAAAGCGTGTTTATGTGTGAAATCATAGCGAGGAGCTCCAAAAAACAGTCAAAAACTGTATTTTTTTTTCTTTATTTTTGCTATATATAGTTTTTTGGTTGAATATATGGTTTTGTTTATTCTAGTTCCATATGTAAAATAAGAACATGATAAATCAAAAAAACTCACACAAAGCTCAATATAACAGAGAAATATCAATTTTTTTGTATGAACTCTGATAATATGGCAAGTCACTGTATATTTGTATGAACACTAATAATATCACTGTAAGTAGACTCACTGTATTATTTAGAGTTACTGTATTAGCTTGAGTCACTGCATTATCTAGAGTCACTGTATTATGTAGTATATCAAAAAATTATCACTGTATATTTAAGGTTGCAAAGTTAAAAATTTGTTAGTTTTTCAAAGTTAAGTTTTTTAAAATGTATTCGACAAATATAAACTTAAAATTTATAAACAGATTTTCTTTTCTTTGTTTATATTTTGTATTTATAAATGATGCTTTTGTATTTCTAAATGATATCTATAAATAAGTTCTTATAGTTTTTATTGATTTTGGTTAAAGTTTAAGTAATTATGTGAAATGTTTTATCATTAATTATGCTATTTATTTTATGTGTATTAAAGATACTTAATAAAGGAAAACTGGATTCAGATTGTTAGTTGTAAAAGCAATACAAAAATACATCTTGCAATCTTTTTAAAAACATAATGTCTTTTTTAGTTATCTTATTTTAAGTTTAATTACAGATTTGATTTGTTATAAATATAGTTGGTGTTGGTCGATGGACGATGGGGGGCACTATATATTATAATAATTTGACCTTCTATTTAGAAAAACTTTTGATCGTGCAAATTTTGGTATTGAGCAATTTTCTAAGTGTTGTTCTCAAAAGTTCCAGGAAGGGTTAGTCAATAAATGTGATTGTCACAATTTTGTGTTGGCTTCTGATTTTTGTAAAGATGTATGTGTTTTCTATCCAAAACTTGAGGTACTTACTATTTATTTTTAAGTTAGTTTTATTCAATCAAAAATAAATTGTTAGCTTTTGAATCAATTTGAAATTTTGTTTTGCATGCATTATTAAGTTACTATTATATATCATGAATTACTAAAATTTCTCTATATGTAGATTGTACCTGCCCAAACCTTTCAACCTTTGTTTTATATCCTCACCACAAGTTAGTTTATTAAAATATCAATTATAGTAGTTTATTTAAATCATTTTTTGCTTTTTTTTTAGTATATATATATATATATATATATATATATATATATATATATATATTCACCTCTCCTTGGTAGAGGGCTCAATACAGATATAGAGGCATTTTGTTTATGATATTTTTAACTCCCTAACTTCTAAATACAAACCTTGTTCCAAAAGATCTCTTAACAGGACTGCTGTACAGATAAACAAATTGAGCCCAATAGTATCACTGATTTCTACCAATTTAATAGTTCGTAATAAATTATACACTTATTACAAAAAATTTAAAAAGTGTTTTAAAAATGACTCAGTTAGAAAGTTAAACATGTTATCTTGAAACTATACTTTTAATTTGCATTACATCACATACATTTCTGTAAAATTTTTATGAATAGTTTTCTCTAAAACTATCGAGACAGCGAGTGAGGGAGTGAGACAAGTGAGCGAGATAAGGCTCAATTGATATATCAAAGATTTTTGTTAAAGTTATATAAAGTCTGGAATGCTGGTTTTCTCCATAAGCTCATTTTATATGGTGTATATGGTAAAGTTTTTAAAATTGTTGAATCATTTCCATCTAACTGCAGTATTAAAGTTATTTTTTAGGCCAGTACTCTTTTATTTCCAGTAACTTTAAAGGTACCACAAGGTTCTATCCTTGATCCTAAACTGTTTCTTATCTATGTTAATAATATTTCTGACAATATCACATCTAAAGTCTATTTGCTGATGACACTACAATATACTCTTGACAAAGAATCATAGCTTTTTGATTGCTCGAAACGCTGATCTTGAATCTGATTTTTCTTTTATAACAAATTGAGCTTTAAGTGGCTTGTGAATTGTAACTGCATCCTCTACTGTAAGTTTTTTTGGATTATCATTCACTACTGGCCTCTCATAGAAATCATCAATCAATACAAAGGTAGCATCTGTTTCCTTTTTCAAGAATATGACAATAATCAGAGCTCATTCAGCTAAGTTACATCCACTTTACTATATATGTCCCTTCAAGTTCTAAAATTGTTTACTTGTCTAGTTTTTTTTGCTCATCTTTCACATCATTCTTTATTTTCCACATAAATATTTTAGAATTTTAAATTTCTTAAACTATGCTCAATAGATTTACGATTTTGCTATGAGTTCTGATGAGTTGTTAAAGATTTTAAAAGTTTTGGAATTCATTGTATCTAAAAAGTCTGATGGAGTCTCATCCGTAAGGATTTTTTCAAACTATGACTTAGAATGTCAAAAATTACCCAGTACTCTTTATCAATAAAAACTGCTTTCAAAAAGATTTCAGCTTTAATTCTATCCGTTTTTACATCTTTTCGGACTCCCTTTGTTTTTGAATACAGAACTTTTTACCAGTTTTATATTGTGATCTCAGTCAAAAGATGCCAACACCAGTACTAAACACCTCTAAGGTGTTACCATGATTTGAATTTCACCTCTGCAACAGGCTCAATATACATCTGCCAATAGTCTTGTTGATCTTAATAGTGTAAATTAAAAATAATGCAATGTAGATAAAATAAGGTTTAAAATGACATTGCTAAATACTTGTTACATTTATTTTTAACAAGATAAAATTAAATTGCTATTTCTATTGATTTGATTTTTATTATATTTCTACTGATTTTAAGAAAAGTCTGCCGTTAGAAAAAAAAATTGGCTTATAGTTACCATTTTGCAAACCATTGTTTTTAAGCAATTTGTTACTTTATGACATAAATTATTCTTAAGTAATAAGACTAAAATATCAAAACTTACGAAATTAAGTTTTACTTTAAAAATTGCAGAATCAGAAATGTTGCAGGTCAAAAACCACGATGCCCCAGAGAGAGAAATTTAGTCAGCCATTCTGTTGAGAATTTTATTACTCAGAATAAAACCTGCCTGATTTTAGAGGCTTGATTTTCATGAAATTCAAGGCATGTGAAACAGCTCCATATTGGTTAATTTTCACCTAATGGTCTGATTTTTTTTGCAAGTTCACAATAATCTCTGCACTTCTTAAAAGTCTAAATGTAAATAATTTTAAAATTAGAAACTTACACATTTTGTTTTTATTAAAAGGTATTTTAAAGTGAAGCAGTTTTATCTTTACTTTACTATTTTTTAACCTTTTATGGTTTTATGATATTAATACTTGATTCTTAACAGTTTTATTTATGGCTACGGCTATATGAAGCTCTCCAACATGATTCAGAGATTAACAAGAATAATGGTCGGTGAGAAAACTTAGCTAATTTTGTACAAACCCCTTTTAAATAGCCAGGGCTTAAAGTGGGTGAACTGTATGAGATAAAAGCATCTAACAAATTTCTAATTGCTGTGTAATGGGCCTCAACACTATCGTGTTTAAAAACCATATTTTTTTAATTACATAAAAAATTTGGGCGTTTTTAAAAAAACCAGTTAACAAAAATAATAGTAAAAAATAGATAAAAAAATTTTCCATTACTTGCAATGACGTTATTATATAGTTAATGAATTGTAAATTTCTATTTGTGCCGATTGTTTGAAAGTAGAAACTCAAAATATATAAAAATTTTGAACTTTAAAAGAGTGACATGAGTATAAATAGTCATCCAAAATAGAAAATAAAAAAATTTCATTTAGAAAATCATACCTTGGATATATTTTACGTCACTCTGCGTATAAAGATTTGTTAATGAGGGTTTTAATGGGATAGGCTAATATATATATATATATATATATATATATATATATATATATATATATATATATATATATATATATATATATATATATATATATTTTTTTTTTTTTTTAACTCAAGCTGAACTCAAATTAGTCTCACAAAGAGCAAGTAGGTCTGGTGAACTTTGCAAGAGATAAGACTCAACAGAAGAAAAGTTATTTAGAAGACCACATATATTAATGAATGATAGGTTTAGAGAACTTGGTGATGGCGATGGCTTTTTGTGTTTTAAAGTTTTTGGTACTTTATTCATTTTTAAATTTGTTAAAGAACTTGACTCAAAGCATAGATAGTACTAAGAACATTGTTTAATAGCCCAAGCAATTGTCTCATTACTATTAATATACCCTAAACCATAGCAAAGGGCTTTAAATATGGCCTTGGCAATGCACACCTAAAGTACAAACAGGGACACCATCCATGCGCAACATGGCACTTTTAATGTTTTTGATATTTTTTAGCTGTCGATGGAATCAGCCTCTTTGAGAGCTACCGCAGAGTTCAGGAAACCTGACTACCAGCCAGCCTCAGGACCATAAAACTGAGTTTTAGAGCTGTACCCTCATTAGGAGATAATAGAATGAGTTGCCTAGTCATAAAAACAGAGACACAAGCAAAACCCATGCATTGAGTCAAGAAGACCCAGCATTCAACAAGCTAAACTGGAAACGATGTTTTAAAAATACATCTGCACCAGCCTAATAGATGAAAAAGGGGTACCAGGCTGGTCAGCAGGTAGAATCTGTTTACCCTTTAAGTTTTTGCCTAGGAGGCCTTCTACAAGACAGTAGCCGGAGGCATTTAACATCTACCCAAGATAAGTATTTTTATCAAGTCACCATCTCTAGCCTTTACTCAACTAAGAGCCCCGAGGCAGGGGTGTTTTAAGTCGGAGTTGGCTTGTCCTAGCTTTTGCCTAAAAAAATCGTATCCTACAAGATAGCAGGACATGAAGCAGATTGTTCTGGGTTATATGTTACCAGAAGCAGGATAACCTGACCTGATATTGACCCTATTAAAAACTTTAAAAGAGATTTTTTATTATCACTGAAAAGATGAAAATAATTGGTAATTAATTTTTGTTGATTTTACTTAGTATTTTTTTAAAAGAAGCAAGCATATATATATATATATATATATATATATATATATATATATATATATATATATATATATATATATATATATATATATATATATATATATATATATATATATATATATATATATATATATATATATATATATATATATATATATACGGTAGCAGCATAAAGTCTTTGCCACACTCAGGAAAAACAAGAAAAAGTCATTTATTTTTATTCTGCAAAAGTTAAAGCACCACCAAACAGCACCAAACATAACTCAAATGATATAAATGCATAGCACTTGTAAAAAAACAACACAAATAAAAAGATGTCCAATTAGAGATTTAGAAAAATTCACAAAGGAAAAGCTTTAAAAAGTAATATACCAAGGCAACCTAAGTACAAGTTGTGTAAAATCCAACAGTGTGGCAAAGACTTTATGCCACCACTGTATATATATGTATATATATATATATATATATATATATATATATATATATATATATATATATATATATATATATATATATATATATATATATATATATATATATATATATATATATATATGTATATATATATGTGTGTATATATATAATATGTGTATATATATATATATATATATATATATATATATATATATATATATATATATATATATATATATATATATATATATATTTGGAATTTAAAGCTGTTTTTAGGACAAATAGGTGATTTGATACATAATTATCTGCGCAGAGCTAATAATTGATTTATTAGAATGTTTATTTTTAATTATAAATTTTTTATTATTTATGTTGATAGCAAACTTTTGATGTTTTATATTTTCAAATTGTAATATACAAAATAGTTGCTGAAATTTACCACAAAAATTAAAGATATTTTTTGTTTAATATTCAAAATAATAAATTTCCAAATGTTATTTAATATTTTAATTTTATAGTAAACATCTTTTTTAGAGAAATATTATGTTTAATATTTAAAAACAAACTTCTATAAAATTATAATAAAGTCTCATACTATGTGTGTATTTATGTTGAAATTATTATTTTTTTTGCATTTTTTTTTTTAAGAAATACAAAAAGAAATATGAAGACCTGAAAGCAAAAAAGATGAATTGTTTAGCAGAATCAACAAAAAAATTAAATCACGCAGAGTATTTTTTTTTTTTAATACTTCTTTTCTCAAATGATATTTATATGAAATTTTTGTTCTCGTTTTTATGACCTGGTTTTTATGAGCTGAATTATATAGTTTTATAAACTTTCTGCAAAACTATTTTGATGTAATAATGACCGTTTTCATTGAACAGTAATTATTAAGTGATAACTATACACACATACCAATATTTAATAATATTATATTGGGGCAGGCAAGGTTTCTAAGCCATGGGCAAGACAACTTACCTCAGAGAAGGAAAACTCCCCTCCTGTTTTTTTTGTGGGTTAAAAAAGTAGGCTATACACTTGGATGCTGATCCTCTTAGTAGCAGTATCACAATTATGATCTTTAATAACATCCCTTTATGTTCAGATTACATTGTGAAGAAGATGTATGATATCGATCCTAATGTCACTACATCAACAAGGAAAATGCAAGGTATGTAAGAATCACACAAACCATATATCGTACCCAGAATCTAGGAGATCTTCAATGAAGTTCCAGAAAAATCAATATGCTTCATAACGAGAAATCTGCAGATATCAGATGCAACTGTTAGCACAATGTGTACTTAGAAAAAGACCTGTTTTTGGCACTTCATACAAAGGAAAGGCAATTTGAAAAAGCAAGAAAACTGTTTGCAAAACTGAAAAATATCAAAGAAGCAAGTTCTTTGACTTTCCTTTTTTAATGAAAAGAACATGACCAGATAGTCAAAAGAAAAAATAACAAAATTAATTTACTTCAAAATACAACACTTTGGTGGTAGGTTTACGTTTTACTAAAATTTTTTCGATTTGTCTTGCGTACCCTGTATATTAGCCTGTTTTTTTTGTTTGTTTTTCAACAAGGCTGCAAGCAACCACTATTAGAGTTGGAAGTTACTTGAAGATATAAGATGAAGTTTATAGAGCAAGATAGCGATTGAGAGACAACTTAAGAGATTGCAAATTATATGAATCAAGAAAGCAAGATGAAGGGAGGAATTCCAAATAAATGTTGATCGAGGACAAAAACTATGCAAATAAGACTTTTTAGAGCATTTAGGAACAGTCACAGAAAAAGGATGAGACTTAATTCCATGATGAGTAACACGAGAATGAATTTTAGTAGATGGCACAAGACACTAGCTCTTTAAAGCAGTGCCCATTATAATATTTTTAGAAAAGAGAAAGTGAAGCAACATTACGGCGATGTGATAATGGTTGGTTGGCTGCAAGAGCAGGTTCGACTATGTATAAAATGCATTTTTGCACCTTATCTAAAATACAAAAGGGCATCATTGGAACAGTATTCCATACAAGGACAAATTTGAGATTTATAATGATAAAGAATAGAATCTGGAATAAGTAAGTGGTGCAACCAAAGAGATGCAACCTTAGCAGATGCTAATTTTGCAATGGATTTGATATACGGTTTCCAAGATAGATTAGAAGTAATAGTTAATCCTAGAAGATAAAGGGTAGATGACTCGTCTAGTACATCACCCTTCATAAATATAGAAAGATCTAAATTATTGCGGTAATAATTGGCTGAAAAAATTGAGTTTTATCTAAATTAAAATTCACCAGCCACTGTGAGCCCCATACTGTAGCAGAAGTGAGATCCTTTTCAAGCTCAAATGCCCCCTCCAAGCAATCAGAGAGTGTTGGCTTCTTATCAAGACAAGAATAAATAGTAGTAAAATTGTTTGAAACTTTTTTCAATTAATCCTTTTCTTCCCTGGGAATCATTATCTTTCTTTCTCTTCTCTGATCCTTTAGGAAAATTAAATCTTGAACCTTTTCATAATCTCTATCCTTTTCCTAAATTCTTCTTTGATCTGGAATGTTGAATAGCTAATCAAACTCTTCTAACAAATTATGATGAATTGATTGTACTCTTTTTTTTAATTGAACTTTTGACATTCAGAGCATATTTATGTATTTTTCTGCATTTGGGAAGCTTATTCCTAAACAAAATTGATAACTTCTTTCCAGAGATTCAAATTTTAAAACATAAAATCTTCAAATGATTAATTTTACACAGGAACAAAATGTTGAAAATGATAATAATAATAGTAATAATAACAACAACAATAATAATAATAATAATAATAATAATAATAATAATAATAATAATAATAATAATAATAATAATAATAATAATAATAATAATAGTAATAACATTATGACAAAATTGGTCTGAATTGCATCCCCAAATGCAGCCCTCTTCCAAACTCAATTAACTTCCTTCACCATGCAGTTGTTTCTATCCTCCATGACACATTTGTTGTCTTGGCAAACTAGATCAAATACTCGGTCTTCCTGAACATAACTTATATTTTCTTTGCAAAGCTAGAATTTATAGCTTCTGTCTGATTGCAGGTACCTGACCAAAAATAGATAATAAAGATATATAAAATGTTTGGTAAAAAAGGAACCTATGACTCTCAACCCAATGGCATTAAAACTATGACAATAAATATTTCAGTGTTTTTAATGTCATTGGGTTGAGGGTATAATCTAAACTTTTACCTTAGTGCTAAATTTATTGTGTTGTGTTATCTAAATTGTCAAAAATGTAACATAACCTCAAATATCAGACATAGCCTTACTCAGCAGTGAAATGTTTGTAATTCATTTATTCTCTTTTTTTCAATAGTTCACAAATTACATAACATTTGGAATAGGACAAATAAAATTTTTCTAATTCATCAAATTGTTTTTATTTTATTGCAGTTTAAAGTTATTTAAAAAAAAAACATTTATGATGTTTTTTGAGATGAGTATTTTATGTTTTATTTTTTTATTTTTAAAACTTTTAAAAATAAAAAAATAATAAAAATATTCTTCAACTTCAAACGGCTATAAAAACAAAATGGTTTAAAAAAATTTTTTTATGCTCTGACCAAGATGTATTCAAGCAAACACCATGAATAATTTAACAACATTGGTTTTATGAAACAATAATTATGGTTATCCTTTCATGTGTGTGTTTGTGTGTGTGTGTTTGTGTGTGTGTGTGTTTGTGTGTATTATTTGCTAGGCTAAGTATAACGTAATTATAAAAAATTATTTTTCTTTAGTATACATTTATCAAATCTCAATAAGCTTGATAAAAAAAATAGTGACATATGTCAGGTAAGTCAATCTTGTTAAAAATAAATTTTAAAAATTTATTGAATTTAGTAACATTTAAATGTTTAAAATTATTCTTTTTTTTTGTTTGCTTTTTAATACAGATTTTAGATATTTTTATAAAATGTTTACAGATATTTTTATTATAATTTTTCAGCTCAAGAATAAAATGAAAATCTTAATTCCCACTCTAGATCTTTTGTGTTCAGTATCAATTTAAATATTTTTTTGCAGCTTTACATAATATAAAGTTTAATATGTATATTCATATGTTAGTGGATCAGCAGAGCAAATAGCATGTAATGAAATGGAATCAGTTATTCATAGCAGTCAGTTAGACAAGACTGCTGGTCTTTCTTGTTGAAGGCTTTAAAGGATGTAGAAGTTTAGTGGGCCCCAGATGTTTGCAAACACAATTGTACATTAAGATAAATTCCCAAATGATGGAAGAAGAATTGGGTAGTAAAAATTAATAAATAAGGCAGTATGCACCAGAATGAAGATTTTCGAAAGAACTATTGCCAAAAATAAACATTGCATTTACTTAAAATATGCAGTTTGGCGTTTGCAGTTTGCAAACGCCAAAAGTCAAAACAGCAGTTTAGCTAGGAATTATTAAATGCAGAGACAAAAGTACTAAAAGTTTAAAAGAGTTTAGTGTTGATTAATTGGAATAAAAATAAAAAGGTTCATGATAATAATGAATAAGATTAAAGTCATGCATTGTTTCGTCAAGAATGAGCTAGTAGACTGGAAAGTGGCATGGATCAGCTGGTAGAACAGAAAAATCATTAAAGAAAAGAATAAGTTGTGCACTGACCAAGTCAAAGAATTATCTCTAGTTCTAACAGCAAAAGGTGCATCATTAAAGAATAAAGTTACAAATGCGTTTACAGTGTTGTGATGTATGGCAGTTATTAAGCGACCAGGGTTGATATTTGACTGGGACTAGGTATGATAAAAAGGAAAAATTAGCCAGGGCAGGGTTTATGACTGTGGCTGAAATAAATATTGATAAAACTGATTAAATTTATTATTTTAAGTTAAAGTTTATGTATAAATAAAATATATGTGTAAATTATAATTATCATTTTAGCTTCCTTGTTTTTGCAATTACATGGATTAAAAGTTACTTTTAAAGCTGCTTGTAATGCATTCTCTCCAAATTTTTTATATTTCTATTTCTACCTTTTTCTTTTGAAACCTGCTATCTCTCTGCATGCTACCTCTCTGCACGCTACCTCTCTGCATACCTAAACTACCATTTTCTACTTTGATACTCACTATCAGATACACACTTATTATTCCTAATCTGTGTCTAAAATCAATTTTTTTTATTATTTTAAGTCACACTATACATCCATTTGATGTTTTTGAGATATTTTAAAAGAAATATTTTGAGTTATAATTTGATATGCTTTGAGTTATTTTAAATATATTTTGAGTTATAATTTGATATATTTTTGAGTTATTTTAAAAGATATATTTTGAGTTAGATAATTTTGAGTTATTTTAAAAGACAAAGAAAAAGATTCATGAATTTCTTTGTTAAAAAATATAAAATTTATCTTAAGTACTGAAAGTATAAATTATGTTTTTAAATATATATAAAATAGTTTTTGTGTGCGGTTTTTCTATTTTCTTTACCTTTTATTTCAACTGGTAATAACTCAAACAAAATAAACAAAAATGGTTAAAAAAAACAGCTCAACAACTTACTAACGGCTGTGAAACATGGACAATTAAAGTTAACCCATCAAAAAAGGACATAAAAAGTGATGATCAGACTAATCTATGTTGTAATTTTTAAAATCAGAAAAGAATCAATGATCTTAGTTAGAAATGGATAATAATAAGTGCATTTGACAGAATGTATCAAAAAAATTAAGGTAGTTTGAGCAGGCAGAAGTTAAAAGTAGAGATAATTTGGTACCAGCATGTAGAGAGTTGGCAGGTTGAGGAGAAAAAAAACTGCAGTAGATATAAAATCTTGAAGAGTGCTTTAAAGATGACATGTAGATTGAAGAAATGTATATCAACATGTATATTGACATTATGCTAAACATCTAACTCATTCAAGCATGGAAATTAGGACATGGGGCATGGGCATTAAAATAGTGATGCATTTTTAATTATTCAATGTATAGTTTAAAATAAAATAAAATTGTATGTGTAGTTTAAAATAAAATGAAATAAATTTTATTTTTAATTTTTCCCCAGGAAATTTCTTTTTATAGTTGAGATTTGATAGGAAATATGAAAGACAGTTAAAGAAAAGAAATCAGTCAACAAGATTTAAAAAACTGTATTTTGAAGAAATTAGGAAAACATGTTAAGTGTGAGTTCTAAAGCACTTGCTTTATCTCAGAACATAAATCAACTTTAACTCAGAACATAAATCGGAACATAACTCAGAATATAAATCAGAACATAACTCAGAACATAAATCAGAACATAACTCAGAACATAATCAACTTTAGCTCAGAACATAAATCAAATCATAAATCAGAACATAACTCAGAATATAAATCAGAACATAACTCAGAACATAAATCAACTTTAACAATCATAAAACAACAGGCATCAATTAAAAGCATCAGAACAGTTTTAAGCAAATCATTCAAAGAAATCAATTAAAAACCTTTTTTTTAAAAAAGCAAAAGAAATTAGTAATTGGTTAATTTTAAATTCAATAGCATTTTAATAAAAAATTTTATAAGTAATTTCAAATAATAAAATAGTTCTTTATATTTAAATACTAATCAAATTTTGTAATATTAAAAATGTTGCACAACAGTTACACAATTAATCGCTCAGATTTCATGTCTTGTGTGAGATCTAAAAGTCTAAATTGTTAGTTCACTGGTAAAACTTCTCTTTAAAAACAAAAAATGTTTAAAGAGGGCTGGAGGATGAGGTCCTTCCCAAAATGATTTATAAAAATTATTACTAATCTTTACTCAAGCAAGAACTCCATGACATCATTATTTCCACGACATTATTTGATATGAATTCAATGTTATTATTTGCTTTCACACATGAAATTGCAAGCTATGTCATTTATTAAACAAGAGTTTTTACTCAGCATTTCTTTATCTTTTTATAAAAAATCTTTCTCAACATTATAAAAACATGACAATATGGTGACAACATGAATACCTCTTATAGTTCTTGAACGTTTTTTTGTAATACTAAAACAAAAATTTTTAATAAGTTAGGAAGTGGTCAAAATACTAAGGAGTTTTTAAAATATTATAAATATTGTTGTTTTTTTAAACTATAGAAATACATTTCTTCAGGATTTGTACACTCTTATTAAAGAGTTGGTTCAATTGGTAACACCCTGGCAAAAAAGCTGTCTTGATTATGATACAACATCTTTGTCATTATTGGATCTCAAAGATATCTTAAAGAAGTTAATCGATGCTAAATATAAAGGACCTCAAAAGGATGCAGATCAATATAAATACTTGGTTGAACATTATATGTATCTGTTTAACATCAGAAATTTTGAATGGGTGTACACACATATGTACAATTTTTATGCTAAGTTTAAAAAGTTGGAAAATGGTTTTTGTACAATAAGAAATATTCTAAATATGGGTATGAATAAAATAGTTGGTTTTTTATTTTTTTATTTTAATTTTAATTTTTCATAATATGTTTTATTGATTTTTCTATTTATTTTGTTTGATATTTTTACTTTAATAGATAAAAATTCAAAAAACTGCATAGTTAAATCTTTGCATGAATTAATATAAATGAGTTTACTTATACTCGTATAGTTTGCATAATAAGTGAACATGCACAAATTTACTTAAATATTACAAAACATATACAAAACTCAAAAAACTCTTATGAGTGACCAATCATATCTCATATCAATCATGTCTCTTAAGACCATGAATGTAAAACAGTATGCTCCTTTATATCCACTTTTGATACAATGGTTAATTTGTTCTATAAAGATTGGAGCATTAATTTATATAGATTAGATGAGTTTGTGAGACACACAAGTCTAGATCCTACATGTTGTTGTTTTTATTTCTAATATACTGATACATGCTGTTTGCTTCATTTTCATCTTTTTTCAATTTAATTGATTCCTCTGACTGATAGATTTGTTTCAAGTGTTCAAAGTTTTTTTAGTTGTTTAGTTTAGTATATTTTTTACAAATAGACACCAATTATATTAAAACATGTTTTTGACCAAACAACTGGTCAAATGCATATTTTAGTATTCTGTCTAGTATCTAATTCTGGTATCAAATATAGATAGATTTGTCATTACCAAGATTTTGATTTTACCTTGCAATCATAATTACCATTTTTACTTTTGTAAATTGTAATTTACAAGAATGGAAAATTCATGTTTACAGTGCAATCACAGAGGTAATATTACATGCAATCGCACTCAATCATTTTTATTGACTGCCATAAATTGAGTTTGTCTAAAGTTTTTTTTGTTTATGTTTGTGACTTCAAATCAGACAAAACTAAATCAGAAATTTCCTTTTCCTCATTTTTAATAACTACAACCTTCATGGTCTTATAAAATTTGTAGTCCCCTCAAATTTAGGAAGGTTGGGGGGGGGGGGCAAATTTTAAATGGTCATTATTTTTGTTTTAAAAATAAAGCAATTCAATAGAAAAAAATAAAAATATAGTACAAAACATAGTACAAAAGATATCTGCACAGCTTTCTAGCAGAATACTGAAGGCTGAGGTTGACATGAAATATGTACCATTCGTGATCCTAACTAGCATAATTTTTTAGCATATAAAATATGTCAAACATTTTTTATCGGTGTATTTTGACATAATTTTATGTCTGAATTATTTCCTGCTGACATAAAATGTCTAAGATATTTTCTAACGACATATTTTGACATAATTTTATATCTTATTTATTTTCTACTGACATAAAATATGTTTGACATATTTTATTTCGGACATGTTTTATGTTTTATATTCTTAAAATAAAAGTCAAACTAACAACTTAGTAACGCATTTCAGAGTAATTTGATGAATAAAATGAAAATACGTTAACAAATTAGTCTGATTTGTTCAAGAAAATGATTAGGCTGGTGAGAAGACTATTTTTTTTTTTACTATGCTATCCTTATATTCATAAAGTTTTTCATTAATTAAATAAAACTTTTTTTTGTTGTTGTTTGTATAGATTCGACTGCAAAACTTAACAATATTATTGATGCAATTGGACAGTTGGTCAAAGCTAAAGATTTACTTTATTTCGAAAATATAGATAGGTAAATTTTGAAATTATTTTTTAAATTTTTCTTAAGCTTAACAAAGTGTTTGTACAAAATTTTTTTTATTTTAGGCTCATAAAAGATATCAAAAGATTCGAACAATTTTACAAATCCTTCTATGGTATGGTAAATCAGCTTTTGGAAATTTTAGGTACGTATTCTGTAAAATTTTAGATATTTATGTAAATAAAAAAAACTTTATTTACAAGACAATACAAGTTTGAAATTTATGGCAATAATAACTAATTTAAAAATAGTAGCAAATACCTTATGAAAAAATATCAATTTTTTTTTGTATAGGTGTTGAGTATCCAGAAGACATTGTTCCATATGTTAAAAGACTTATTTCTTATGGTTGAAATAAAATTGCCCCAGATGATCTTATCAGCACAATATATCATTAAAACTTGCATTTTAAAAAATGATAATAAATCTATTTTTTATAAATAAAATTAAAAAAAGTAATTGAACAGTTATGATTATTTTTATTTATTAAAACATGAAATATACTTTCAATTTTAAAAATTTGTTAATTTTATGAAACAACAAGTTTATTTGAGTAAAACAGTGGTTCCCAACCTTTGGATCGCGACCCTAACAGGGGTTGCCTAACATTTTGCCAGGGGTTGCCATTAGACCATCTGAAATTAATATGTATACTGATTGTTAGTTGATATGTTAGCTGATTTTCCTATTCTGGCTGCAGTCATTGCAGTGTACTTATTTATAGTTTTATAATCTTAACTTTAAAGTTAATAGCTTCGATTGTGTGTGACACAATTGTAAATATTTTCTTCCTTTGCAAATATTAAACAAAATATAAATAATTGCTTTGTAGGTAAATTAATTTTAATTATATTTAATTTGTAAATTATAAATAAATTTGTGACAAAAAAATATAGTGCCTACAAATAAAATCAAATATTTAGAAGTCGAAAAACATAATAGTTAGCTGCAAATATGCATTGATTTAGAGAGTAACCTTATTAATTTGTTATTAATTAAATTGTTGGGGTCGCCACAACTTTGTAACTAATATCAAGGGGTTGCAATATTGGAAAGGTTGCTCGATCCCATTAGAAATTTATTTTTCTTTTCTTTATCTATTAATTCAACCAAAAATCCAAAAATATATAGTTTGTGGTAAATTAAATGTTTCTTGATAGAGAAATTTTTATTTTTATTGGGTATAGTGATTTTTTTATCCATAGCAACACCTTAGCAACCATATCAGTCTTGCTTTGTCTACCAGTTTAATGCCCCAAGTCTTAATTTGAACTGCAAGATGCAATCTCTGGTTTTTCTACCTTGTTTAATGGCATTCTGCTATCTTCAAGCCAAGATTTTAGTACTATGCTGACATTAAAAAACAGATGACAAAGTGATGAGCCAGCAAGCTCATCTATGCAGGACCCGTACAGTTTTATTCTGGGCATTTGGTACGGAGTAAATCTGGTATTTTTCAATGGGATTTATTGGGGTCCCTTCTGGAATTTCCCGGATGCACGCGAAACCATATGAAAATTTCTTAAACTTACTTAAGATAATTTTAGCGTCTATTTAAATATCAGGCATGTTCCTTTTAAAAGCAAAGTAAAATTTTCAACTTTATTTATTTAACTGTCATGAATTTACAAAGAATGAAACAACGAAAAATTGCTGCGGTGGTAGAAAAAATTGTTGAAGAGGTTTTTTTTAGTAACTAATCAATTCATGAAAAATTTGTGGAGGATAATAAAATTGATGAAAGTTTATATGAAGGTTCAAGCATGAATGAATGCCAAATTGAAAACAATAGTACCAAATTTGATGATAATCAAGATTGGTTTGCACATTCTAATGATGATTCTGATAACGAAGAACTAAACCCAAATGAAAATAGCTTAGACAAGGATCTAGGAAAATGGGCAGTCAGTTTTAAAATATCTCACAGTGTTTTAGACAGTTTATTACCGGTTCTGAGAAAACATGGATTAGATTTGCCTAAAGATTCTAGATCCCTTTTACACACAAAGAGACATAATGAAACCAAATCTGTTGCAGGTTGTGAGTATTACTACATTGGATTGCAATTTCGGCTTCCTCTTCTATTAAAAAAATCTTTTCTTGTAACAGACCTTTTAGTTTTTACTTTACATATCAATATCGATGGTGTTCCGCTGTTTAATCACTCAAACATATCACTTTGGCCAATTCTGGGTTCTTTTTTAGAGTTTCAACAGAACGTGTTTCTTATTGCTTTATTTTCCAGTTTTTGTAAACCAAATTCTATTGATAAATATTTAATAGATTTTATTGAAGAAATGAAACGTTTACAAGAAGTTGGTGTTATCTTTGACAAGACTGGAAAGACATACGAAATAAAATTAGAAGTAGTTATTTGTGATGCACCAGCTCGGTCATTTGTTAAGTGCATTAAAACACATAATGGATACAATTGTTGTGAACGATGTATTCAACATGGCAAGTGGTATCAAAAAATAGTTTTACCTAACTTATCTGCTCCACTAAGGACTAATATAGACTTTTTAAATCAACATGATTCAGAGCACCATACTGCAATATCTCTTTTCACAAAGTTAAATTATAATATGGTAGGTGGGTTTCTAATAGGTTATATGCTTTGCATTTGTTTTGGTGTTTTCCAAAGAATTTTAAACTTATGGATTTGTGGCCCACCATCATGTTGGTTGTCCCAAAGTATTATTGCAGTAATTTCAGAAAAACTTTCTTTTTACGATCATATATTTAAAAAGAATTTTCTAGAAAGTCTCGTTCCTTGTCTGAATTTAGACAATGGAAGGCTACTGAGCTTCGTCTTTTTTTTATTTATACAGGGCCAGTGGTTTTGAAAGAATTATTGTTACCAAATCATTATCAAAATTTTATTGGTTTATCTGTTGCTGTCAGGATTTTGTTGTGTACTTCTTTACTTAAACATTATGCTGGGAATGCTGGTCAGTTGTTGCAATACTTTGTGCAGACTTTTGAAGAGCTATACGGTAGAGATCAGCATATAATGTGTCTAACAGTGATGGAGATAATTGCTTTGAAATACATGGTAAAATTGGAATTGTTAGAAATATTTTAAAACCAACTGCCAGCAATAATAATGCTTATATTCTTTTTGAAGAGTTTTTTTTAAATCCATGTAATTCTCAAAAGTTGAATATTTTTATTGTTGAAAGAACTGATGGTTTGTATGAGTGTTTACCACTCAGTGGCGTAGTAAAAAAATGTCTTTGTTTACCATATAAAAATGGATTTATTGTAATGCCCCAATTGCACTTTTAAAAAATTTTGATATTTCGTATTTGCTTTTTTAATTTTTAATATTCATATCAGATTTTTATGTTTACCACATCAGTAACACTAATCTGTAATATTATAATATGCATAATATATATATCCAATGTTTATTACCTTGCTTTGAATGTTAACTTTTGAATGTAATTCATTATTTCTTTGTTTAAAAATAAATTTATTATTTTGCAATATTTATAAAATAATTTTGGTTATTATTAGTTTTATAGTTAAAACATAATTACTGGAATGTATGCTATTATGGGTTTTTGACAATGAGATGTAAACTGAGTATATTCCCTTCAATTGGATAATCAATAAAATTGAATTTCAAGAAGTTTCAGCTTCGGTTACGCAGCATGTAGAATTAAAATGCTACTGGCCCCCATGGTCAAACTTCAGCAAAGTCAGTAGGCCAAAAAAGCTATGTTCTGAACCTGAAACAGATTGGAAAACTTATTCTTTTTAATTGTTAGCAGTTGCAGGTAAATTTTGGTCTGTATGATACTGTTGATGAACTCAGACAAGTTTAGGGACTGTTGAACCAGTATTAATTATTTTTTTTTTAATTAAAAAAAATTTACTGTTTTAGATGCAGTAGTACATAACTAGTTTTTTGTTTATTTTTGCTATTTGATTTTGTTATTTTTGACTTTTCAATAAACTCTGTGTTCATCATTGAATACTACAAATATACTTTAGTAATTAAATTTATACAATATTATACTAACTACAATTTACTTTTAAAATAGTTTGTGTATGAGCTAAGTGCAGTGTGATAATTACTGTCAGGTGAGGTTATCCTGCTACTGGTAACATGTAATCCAGTAAATCTGCTTCATATCCTCCTGCCTTGTATTTATCTATTTTTTTTAAGCAAAGGCTAGGAGAAGCCAACTCTGACTTAAAACACCCCCTGCCTTGGGGCTCTTGGTTGAGTAAAGGTTAGAGATGCTGTCTCGATAAAAATACTCATCTTGGGTAGATGTTAAATACATCCGGCTACTGTCTTGTAGAAGGTCTCCTAGACAAAGACTTAAGGGGTAAACAGATTCTATCTGTAGACCAGCCTTGCACCCCTTACTCATCTATTAGGCTGGCGAAAATGTATTTTTGAATACATTGTTTCCAGTTTAAGATGTTGAATGCTAGGTTTTTTTGACTCAATGCATGGGTTTTGCTTGTGTCTCTATTTTTATGATTAGGCAACTCATTCTATTATCTCCTAATGAGGGTACAGCTCTGAAAACTCAGTTTTATGGTTCTTTTTTATCTTTTCTTCTGTGAGACTAATTTGAGTTCAGCTGTCTCAACTTGTAATCTTAGTGTTGATTGTTATCTTCCTTTAATTCGTAAAGACTCCAATAGCCACACGCTTGGCCTGGGCATTTACATTCGTAAGAATTCACCCATTTGTCGAAAAACTAGGTTTGAATCCACAGACTATTCTTTTATGTGCTTTTGTTTAGCACCACTTCACTCTATTGCCTTTCTCTTTGTTCTATATTGCTCTCCTTTATCTCAAGACTGCACTCTTTTTGATGTTATTTCTGCTCATATTGACTAAGCTCTCTCTCTTTATCCATTAGCTAATATTGTTGTTGTCATTGACTTTAATGCTCATCACACTGAATGGCTTGGCTCTAGTGTCAGTAACTCTGCAGGTGTAAAAGCCTACAACTTTTGGCTTTTTCAATCTCTAACTCAAATTGTCAACTTTCCAACTTGAATCATTTATCTTCTCTACTGTCTTATTTCTGATCCTAGTCAATGCTCAGTTTCTCCACATTCAACCTTAGTTGCTTCTGATCACTGTTTGATCTCTCTAAAAACTATTATCTCATTCTTCTTCATCACCTGAATTCCCCTATCATCATACCTCTTACAACAACCTTAAAGCTGACTGGGAATCTTTCCGTGATTTTCTTTGTGATTGCTCTTGGATAGAAATCTTTTGTCTTCCTGTTGATGTGCTTCATATGCTCTCCTTATTTTCTTTTATTGAGTATTTTCATTTTTTTATTTTCATATTATGTAGTGAAAAGAACATTGGTACTTATACCTATGTTATTAATACTTTTTACATATATTTAAGGCGTATTAAAAATTAAAGTGTCTAAAAAATGACTAGTAAAGGTCATCCAAAAGTATGGCTTAAGTTGGCCTCAACACATTATCATAAAGTATTATGATTTGATTTACAAACTATACCTACTAAATCAAACCATAACATTTTATAGTAATATGTCGAGACCACCTAAAGCCGTACTTTTGGGTAAAATATATTGCAAAAGAAATGTTACTATAGTAACATTTCTTTTTCAATTTATTTCAACTAACGTATGTTTAGGTGCTGCAAAAAAAAATTATGAAACGAAACAAAATTTATCAAAAAAACTTCTTAAAGAAACACTTTCTTCTTGGTTTGGCATGCTCAAGATAGAGGCAAAGACGGTCGAAAAGAATGAACTTCGAATGCAGCATCAAACACAGAAAAGAACATATAGAATGCTGCAGAGAATACTTGTATATATATTTATTACATATATAAAAATTTTATTAATAAAACATATATGTATATGAATTTGTGTTTTCAATTTGCATATAAAACATTTAGCTTTTAAAACTTTTATACAAAATTGTCATGAATAAATTGATCATTTAATTTGTTCAAAATGAAAAATATTGCTTTAAACGAGTTATCGTTAATTTAGGTGTAAAAGATTTAAGTTATACATACTAAAAAATAATAAAGGATATCTGTGAAAAATCTGGCGTCAATACGGGAGAAAAGAAAAAGTAGGCGATAAATTTTTCATTTTTTTTTTAAATTTAGCCCGTATGGTCCCCATATAGATCCCGCGGCTAAGTCCCGTACGGTTCCCGCTTGACATCCCGTATGGTTCCCGTTTGGGTCCCTAATGGTTGTGCTTGTATTATGTTTCTCCCCATATTGTCTAATCTATATAGCTAAATACTCTTGAATAGAAAAAGAACGATTTTAATTTACAGATATTTTATCTTCTATTCATCAAAAAAGTAGATACTTGGATCAAGTAAAAAGAGAAATAATAAAAAAAAATTCAATGTGTTATAAAAAAAAGTGTCAAATGAGAAAACATATAGTTCTGCTGTACGCTTTTTTTGATAGTTGTATAGTATTTTTTTCATTTTGTGTTTAATTTTTCTCAGAAATAGGATTTTGTTACAGTCTCCTAAATTTAAACAATATTTTTTAAACTTTTATTCAACCTATTGACTTAAAATTTTCACAGTACTATTTTTAATATTGGAACTAGGTTCTAAACAAAAACAACTATATAGAGCTGACTGATTTTGTGCAATTGTATTTTATTACTATTAATAACCAGATTTTTCAATGCTTAAAAAGAAATGTCTGCCATTATAGATTAGTAATGTTTTGAAGTTAGATTTTAGTTCAGAACCTCCTTTACTACTTTATCTATATGATATACTAGAGATTAATTATATAAGAAGAGCTTGTCCCAACTTTATTACTCGTTTATCCATAACTATCTAAATTATGCAAATATTGCCTTGGGAGAGTACTAATAAAAATAGATTCTTTGTAACCATCAGAAGCGTCTTTGTAACCATCAGAAGCAAGCAATTCGTATTATTAACTTTGCGGATCGTTTTACTCATTCGAAGCCATTGTTCAGCAAAATGAGATTACTTAATATATATGAACTAAATATATTCAATATCTTATGTTTTATATATTGTGGAAAAATAATTTAGTTCCAACGTTTTTAAAAATATCTTTTCTTTAAAACCTATCAATAAAAATACCCTAAGAAATAATGATTTGCTGAACCAAATTTTTTATATACCTTATAAAGTTTTAATCAAATTTATATACCTTATAAAGTTTATTTTCTTTCATCAGTGTAAGAAGATTCTTTATATATTTTATCTCATTATTGTAAGAAGTTTATTGATGCATTAAAAAAAAACGGCTTATTTAAGGCTCTGTTGACAAGATCATCGTGATCTTCTTTCAATTACCTTGTTTGTATAGTTTATCATTGTAACTTTGTGAAAAGTAATTGCTATTATTATTATTTATTACTATCACAATATAATTGTAAAACGCAAACTAATGTAAATAAAAAAAAAAAAAGCAGTAAAAATTTGGTTCAAATACTATTTACAGACACTTAGAATCTAATATTTGAAGTTTTTAACATATTTAGGGATTTTTGCTGACACAACGTATTTTTTTTTTTGAGAAATTTTTTGGTCAAAATTTCAGTCAAAAAGTTTTTTTTTTACATATCTACCATCGCTACACCTTGTTTAGAAAAAATATTATAATTTTTTAAGGACTTAGTGGAGCTATCTTGGAACAACAGCAGAACTCATACAAATTTCCAATAGAATTCGATAGGTTAGTTAAGCTACACAAGAAACATTCACAGCTATCTACCACTTTTAATTTTTAAACATTTACTAATTAAGAATAAGGTTTACATTCTGGGATTCTGAGATCCTTATTACTGAGTTGTTAGTTATCAAAACCAAGTTGCGTTCCCAGACTGTAAAAGTTGACAGATTCAACAAGCAAAAAATTTGATTATTATTTCAGCAAAGAAAATTGCGTCAAAATTTGTTTGCCTAATATTTTCAAAATTTCTGAGCATGTTTTATTGTCTGCTAATGCATGAACTCTTAACTCTCTATAATGATTCATTTATTTAAAAAAAGCAAGACTTACATAAGTCTTAAAACTTTGCGTCAATTTCTACTTAAATACTCTATTTATAATCTTTGTATTTGTATAGATTATACAAAAATGAATAATAGATACCTAAGATTTGTTTTGCCAAATTTGTTCATGAATTTTACTTTTAATGACAACTAAGTTTGACTAAAAAAATGGAGGTAATAGTCTTATTTTTTTAATAGTCTAAAGCAATCGCTCTTCTAAAAACGAAAGTTTAGTTTTTATCATCTATAATATCTTAATTCAATTTCCTATAGTATTAGTGAATTCAGTTAGTCTTACAAGAAAAATATTGATGTTGGTACGCTAATCAAAAAAAAAAAGATTAACTAACAACAAAAAATTGGTCTTGCTAATCTGATAATCATGCATTAGTATAAGATCTCTCTAAAACCTATACGGGTAAAGGGTTTACTGCTTAGTCTACAAACATTTTCAAAACAAAACAAGGTCTTTGCAAATTGAACACTAGTTTACAATACAGTACAGTTGTTTGCAAGTTATTAAAGTACTCCAAAAAGACCTATCGGTTATATCATAGAGCACCACGAAAAAGTTTTTAACTTAAAATGTTAATGGATCCTTTCCTACTAATTCCGTATTTTAGGCTAGAGCCGACGTCGAACAACACACTTTGTGGTTCTGAGCAAGAAATCTAATCACTGCGCTATATCTGCTTATTTAAGTCATTAACTTTCTAACTATTAAGGTTTTTAACAAAAAAAAATTTTTATACAAAACGACTTTTAGATTTTAACTATTCTGTTATTCACTTATCCGAAACTCTCTATTTTAATAAAACCCTATTAGTAGAAAAAAAAAAAAATTGTCTTAATTTTCCAGATGTGGGAAACAAAAGATAAAACTTTAAATAACAAAATTTACAAACTGTAAATTTTGTTATTTAAAGTTTTATCTTATGACAGAAATGTCATTTCCTATTTCTATTTTCTTTACTCGTTTAATAAGTAAATAGCAGTGTTTACAAAACTTTCAATAGCACAATTGACATTTGACTCGTCAAAATAGTGATAAAACATCGATACTGTTACACATTATTGATAATAAAATATTTTAAATGACAGTTGAAATAAGACATAAAAATGAATTTTATAAACTTTTTATTACTAGGTAAGAATATTCATCTTTTTTTTCATGTGTATATATATATTTTTTCAAATAAAATCAAGATTATTTCAATATTTTTTCAATAAATGTTAAGTCACTGATTTATAGAAAGTTATCTTCATATTTATTTCTTTATTTATAAACGTTAAGTGTAGATATTCGGATTATATAATGTGTTCTATATGATAAAACAACACTGGATTTAAAAGTTTTTTGAATAATATATATATTTTTTAGAGGTGCCTGAAGACCCTTTAACATAGGTTCCTAAATAAAAATTTAAAAAATGATAATCATTTCATAAATAAAACATCGTAAAAATAATTATAATAAAAAAATTGTGCAAAAGATCACTTTTTTCATTTTTAATTAAAAAGTTTCAATTGATAGCCAGTAAACTTAAAAATAATTTTTTTAATAAAATGGTTATTAGTTTTTAAATTTTTACATAATTTTGCTTCATTTGAGACCCAACAAGACATACTTTCAAAAAATTATTATTAATATTAGGGGCCTATTAAATGTTCAAGGGACTTGAGACACCCCTAAAAATATTTTTTATTGAAAAAACTTTTGAAGCTATTTTGTCATATATTACTCATTAAGGTGTATGCTGCAGATATTTTTCAAAAAAGTGGTGTTTTGAACCACCCTATATATATATATATATATATATATATATATATATATATATATATATATATATATATATATATATATATATATATATATATATATATATATATATATATATATATATATATATATATATACAATGTATAGATATCTATAACAAATTAATACATATATATAGTATATATTTATATAGTATATATATATATATATATATAGTATATATATATATATATATATATATATATATATATATATATATATATATATATATATATATATATATATATATATATATATAGTATATATTTATATAATATATATATATATATATATAGTATATATATATATATATATATATATATATATATATATATTATATGTATAAATATATATATATATATATTTATATATATAATATATACATACCTATAATATATAAAATACATATATATATATAATATATATACATATAATATATATATATATATTATATGTATATATATATATATATATATATATATATATATATATATATATATAAATATATATATATATAATATATACATATCTATAATATATATAATACATATATATATAATATATATACATATAATATATATATATATATATATATATATATATATATATATATATATATATATATATTACATGTATATATATTATATATATATGTATTATATATATTATAGGTATGTATATATTATATATATATATATATATATATATATATATATATATGAAGAAATTTGCGGATTGAATTTTTTATTGAAAAAATTAAACGTACATTTCTAAGATTTTGTAAAACTTTTATGCGATGTTACTTAAGTTAAGCTTTTAAGTCCAGCTAAAAACAAAAATTTTTTTTTCTCTCATGTTTTATTAGTTGTTACAAGGATTGTTGAATAAACAGCCAATTCAATGCAAATTTAAATACAGCTAATTCCTTTCCAAATCAATAAAGAGTTGTTCCATTACAAAGAAAGGGTATTCAATAATCTGAGGCTTTTTTTGTGAATATTTAGTGAACCCAATAAATTTAAATAATTTTTTTGATTACAGAAAATGATTTTATCATTTTTTTGAATTTCAAAATGCCAAACAATATAAACGGAAATTAATATTAAAATAATATTTGTTTATTTATTAATTTTTTTTTATTTTCATTTTATTGTAATTGGGTCATTCCATAGAGTCGCGGTCGTGACATTTCTACTGCAAATGGTGAAAATATAAGCAAGGAACTTAATAAACCATTACTTTTTTTTTTGTGAACTAGGTCACGTACTACTATCTGAAAAATTTACAGTAAATTTTATGCTATAATTGTATCGCTATGTCAAAAAAAAATCAGTCGCGGTCGTGGCAGCTACAAAACCGAAACAGAACTTGTTTAAGTAATTTTTTTTTTTTGTAAAAAATTTTAAACAAATTAAAAAATTAGTTTTTTAATTATTTTTTAGAGGATATTATATTAACTATAATACAATTTTTTTGTTCGTGTTTTACATAAAATAGTAGCTAGCAAAAAGTCGCGGTCGTGACAAAACATTGTACTATCAGATAACGTTACATTTTAGGTATTTTTAAGGTATATATTTTTAAGGTATATTTTAGCATTGCCAAAGTTTTTAAAAATATATAAACAATGTTTATAGTTACCCTTAGAAAAATAAAAGTTTTGAATAAAACAAGTTTTGAATAAAACAAGTTTTGAATAAAACAAGTTTTGAATAAAACAAGTTTTTAATAAAATAAGTTTTTAATAAAACAAGTTTTTAATAAAAAAACGTAACAAATCACTTTATTAAATTGCAATATTAAAGACATATTTAAATAAACTAAACAAATCATTATACTAAATAAAGATTTTTGCTGTGTTATTTGTCTGATAGTGAAGATTTTTTTTCATGCTAAAAGTTTCATATTTAACTTTCGAGTAAAGGTAAAGTCGTATATCTTTAATCTTTTCAGCTAGTAGTAAAGTATCGCTTTGCTAACTATAATGTTGATGGATTTCATCTTCAGTCAAATATATTAAATTTACCGTCGAATCTTTGCATATAGCTTCATAAAACTGCCACGCATTTTGAATAATAACTTGTCTTGTTTTAACCTTTTGCCATGCTGTTATTTTTAAAGTTGCTCCTACCTCCATCAATGACTCCTTTTCCGTGGGCTGTAGCAAAAAAATTTCACTCGAAAGTTGGAATGTTAAAAGTCACTTGACAATTCTTTAGGAATTTTACCATAAAGCGGTTACTTTGTGTATAATTGAATTGGTTGCGTAAAACTTTGAAAAATGTATTACAAATGTTTTGCATCCCTCAAAGATAAAAATAGAATATATAAAAATTGAACTGTTTCAGATAAATTCCTTTAAAGCTAATTTAAGGAAAACACTGACGCATGATTTGCTGTGATCATTTTTATCTGTTAAATAAGCAACCATATTTTTCAAATCTTTACCATAAACAGCAACAGCGAAGATTTTTATTTGAGGTTGTCTCCAATAAGCACTTTGAAGTTATTCTTGATGAGTACAGCTATAGTTTTAGCTAATCAAAGTGAATTAATAATTCACCATCCATAACATTACCTATTTGGTGGCGATAAACAGATTCTCGGTGACATTTAATGAAATGGTGAATCTGAAAATGAGGAAGCTTTTTCAAAAACTCTGTATATGTTGCATAAAGAGAGCCAATCTGGGCTGAGAGGGCTGCAAAGTATCCATTTTTTTTACCCAGTTTGTATTATAAGGTTCAAAATTAGGATTTTAGGATAAAGTGTTGCATATATTAATAAAATTTTCAGGAATTAGACAACAGCTGGTTTCAAGAGGTGTTTCAAAATATGTAAGCATTTGAGCTGAACGAAGTGCACAAAATTTTGAAAATTTTATCTCGCTACCAAATTCTTCTACGTACAGGGCATAACATTCCTTTCATTTAAATAAAAGGCTTTTTTTAAACATAAGGCTTTTTTGCGTTTTTAAAATTTTCACCATCAATTTTTATAAAGCTCCTTTTATTTCAATTCTTGCTCTGTTTGTTTTGAAACTTCGTTCGTTTTCTATTTCTTTTAACTCAGTTTTCTTTATCTATAATCTTTGCAAACTCGTTTGTGTGATTCGGACATTGTTTATTATTTATACATTGTTTAATATTTATACGTTTCCTGTATTTTTATGTAGAATTTGTTAAATAAGTTATATTTTACATTATTTTATAACCTTTAAATACACAGTAATTGTTATATTAATTAATCTTTAAAACACGTGTTTTAATTAAGGTTTTTCGAATCAAATCTTCTTCCTTGACGCATTTGAACATCTAAACAATGCATTTAAACATCGAAATATCCGTTACGTCGCGACAAAAAATAAATTACTTTGTACTTTTTTCCAGACAAGGATTTAATAAATTTGTTTTACATATATATTCACTTCAACTAAAATGCTTTTGCTAAACATTTTCTCATTTAAAAAAATATAAATTTAGGTTGTATAAAAAGACTAAATTTGTTATAATAGTCGCGGTCGTGGCGGTAAAAAGCGCCTTTTTTCTTTTAAGTAACATACCAACTAATAATTGAGATAATAATAGCACTTTTTAACAAACTTATTTAATTTCTAATGTTTGATCTAAAAATTATAAAAAAAAGCAACAAAAAAAAAAACTCTATGATAAGAAATCTATGTTTTTTATATCATAAAATATTAAAAATGGCTACCAAATTTTAAACATCTCCTACACATGCATAAAAATAAATAACCAAGTAAAGATATTTTTATAGATGCACTAACGTGTCTGTTAATTTAATTTAAAAAAATCTATTTCTAATATTCAGTGTTAAAATACGTGTTTTTATCTAAAAC
Organism: Hydra vulgaris; assembly: GCF_038396675.1. Lineage (NCBI taxonomy): Eukaryota > Metazoa > Cnidaria > Hydrozoa > Anthoathecata > Hydridae > Hydra > Hydra vulgaris. The sequence goes on from NC_088930.1 coordinate 15,566,240, forward strand.
ACGTAATTTAACATTCAAAACATCAATAAAGTCAACGCAATACATATTCAAAACATATTTATATAAATTTCTCAAGCAAATTTTATATTAGTGAATTTTTATGTATGTAAACATTTTTTTTTTCTTCACATACGTATTTTCATTACTAGCAATTTAGGATCAAAAAAGTAAACAAAAAAAAGTTATTTTTCTTTTTCTTTTAGATTTTTATAAATATTTTTTAATTACGATCACTTAACCGTTGTTATTTTACCAATTTATCAGACTTCCGATTATATTTAGCCGTTTTTTACTAAGTTCCTTACTGTCGCCTTTAAAACATAACTGTATCACTTTGTCTAGTAGGTTAAGTTCAGCAACTTTGAAAAAAATAAAGATAATAAAACCGAGCTCTCGAACACAAAGAAACAACTTTGATAGAAAAGAACTTTACGGTATATATATATATATATATATATATATATATATATATATATATATATATATATATATATATATATATATATATATATATATATGTATATATATATATATATATATATATATATATATATATATATATATATATATATATATATATATATATATACCATACTGATGGTGAAACACAGTGTTGAAGTAATCAAAAAAAATTAGATAAGTGTTTTTACTAATTTATATATATATATATATATATATATATATATATATATATATATATATATATATATATATATATATATATTTAAACAATTTTAAAATGTATTCTACAAAATAGAGTGCTCAACAGAGCAATTATAAAGTAGTAGAAAATCACTTCACAAAAATTTTTTCATTTAACACTGCGTTTCATCAATAAACACTCATTAGAAATGAATGATCAAATTAATAAAACTTCAATTTATACCAAAAATTAAATTACAGAAAGTCGCATACTATGCCTACAAGAAAAATTTGAAATTATAACTCATGCAAATTAAGAATGCTTATTAAACAAAAAATCGGAATTGATTTCTAAATGCAGGCACAAAAATAAGTTTCTCCTAAAAAACTATAAAAAGAAGTGAGCTCAAATAATAATTACATTAATTCCCCCCTTAAAATTTTTTTTTTCAAAGAAGCAGAAGTAATCAATTCTAAAGAATTCTTTTTATAATAGTGTCAGCATATTCCACAAATGTGTGAAAATTTACAGTAGTAAAGCCATTTGCAATTTCCTGTAAATTAATTTTTGGTATAAATTGAAGTTATATTAATTTAATCATTCATTTCCGATGATTCTTTTGATAAAACACAGTGTTAAGTAAAAAAAAATTTTTTAAAGTGATTTTTTGCTACAAATGCCGTTTATGGGATTTGTTAGATTTAATAAAAATTGCTCATTTAGCCCTCCACCCTTTTAGTATTATTAATGAAATAATGTACTTTTTCTGAAGAGAAGAGCCGAAGCACTAACTGTAGTAGATGTTAGATTAGTTTCTGATGTATGCCTTATTACTAATACTTTTTTTAAATCGTTTTTAATTTTTTTTATAGTTGTTTTACAAACTTCTCTAATCCATTCAAAACGTTTCCAACGAGATTTACCAAAATGTTCAACGGTTATTGGTGTTGGGCAACAACTGTATAAGAATGGAATTTTATCTTCACAAACTGTTAACAGGGTAATGGTTTCAAAAAAAAAAGACTTTAAATGTATCGAAACAAGTGGTACAGGCAAATTTAACTTATCAATGAACATTTATTCCGATGACTCGTACACAACATTTTTATCACAAAAAAACCAAGAAGATTTGGTTTACAATCAACCTAAAATATTCCTAGAGCTTAAGCTAAACAGCGACGAAGAGGATTTCATTATTAAACTCATAACCTGTTATGCAACACCAGACAACAATCCTCAAAACGTTATTCAATACAAATATATACAGAATGGGTAACAATTTTACTACTTCCCCCAAGCACACTATACTTATAACTAAACTAAACTTGTTTTGTAACTTTACAAATATATGAAATATTATTTATATTAACAATATCACTTTTAGATGCCCGTTAGATTCCACAATCTTATTCTACGACGGAACTAATAAAAAAATAAACCGTTTTAGTATAAACACTTTCCGATTTGTCAACTACAGCTCAGTATTTTTATTTTGCAATGTAGGCGTGTGCAGTAAAACTTCTGTTGATTGTCATGAAACCCAATGCAATAATAACAAAAACATGTTAGATATAAATAAAGACTCTTCACCTCACGCTAAATCTGTGCTTAGTGAATCTGAAAACCAAGGTATTAAAATTTTGTTTTAAATAATTATAACCAGTAAACTTAATAGTCGAAATGTTAGTTTAGATAAATGTAAGTTTTTTGTCTTTATTATGCTTTTAAGTCATTTTTAAAATGCATTTGGAAGTTATCATTGGTATTACTCGTAGCATTCCATTAAAGTTGTATTTACTAAAACAAAGTTAGGTAGCGTCAAGCTTAAAGCATTATAAACAGGTTGATATATTCTAACTTAGTAATTAAGTTATAAAACATCAAAAACAGCATCGTACTAACTAGTTTTTCTTTTTTGTGATATTTCGGTCTAATTTGTATAGACCATCATCAGACATAAAATAACAACTTAAAAACCGTTACAAAATAAACTTTTAAAATTCATAAAAGAAGCCATTACAAAGACGACGTCAATAAAAGTTGTTTTATTTTTTTATGACTTTTTAAATAGTGGTCTCCAAATATTTGAAGCAACTTTTACCCCGTTGTCTATGTTAAGCAGTACCGGGTATTGTTTAACCCTCTGAGATGTTTGCGCATAGTTATTTTGAAGCGGTTCCCTTATTTTCCTTTCATGATATTTGTTATTTATAGATAAAGATTTTGGGTGCAGCCAGTCGAATATCCCATGGCATTCTTTGCAATGCTCAGTTGCTCCAGAAGCATGCTAATTGCCACTCATGCTATTAGTTTGGTGTTTTATGCTTCTTTGCAAAATTTTATATTATATTGGGCAAACAAAAAACACCAAACTAATAGCATGAGTGGCGATTGGCATGCTTGTGGAGCAACTAAGCATTGCAAAGAATGCCATGGGATATTCAATGGTCTGTACAAATTAGACCGAAATATCACAAAAAAGAAAAATTAGTTAGTACGATGCTGTTTTTGATGTTTTGTAACTTATTATAAATTTACGTACAACAAGAAATTTAGCTTGGTACGTACAACAAGAAATTTAGCGCATAAATAGACTGGCATGCCTCTAAAATAATCGTCAAAAATGAACAAATGTATATATATATATATATATATATATATATATATATATATATATATATATCAATCAATCAATATATTCTAAATTTACATGATTTTACAATTCAAGGATGTTTACAAATAGTATAATTACTAATGATGCGTAAACACCTAATAATAATGAATAATAACATAAGAATAAAATAATAACAACTCTAAAAATCATAACGTTAACAATAATAATAACATTAATAATAGTTATAATAATAAAAATGGTATTAATAACAATAAAAATAATGGTATTAATAAAAATAATGATATAAATAAAATTAATGGTAATATAATAATAACAATGATAATAAAAACAATGGTATATTTAATTATATATCTATACTTATCTGCATACGCACATACATACCTATACATACACATTCACACATATATTAACACACAACACACATACATACACATATACACACATTTGTACACATACATATATCCACACACGCATACATATACCCACACATGCATACGCACATACACATTCAATAATTGTACAAGGACGATAAAAAAGCTGTACATAAATGTAAAGATTCTTAAAAAAAATTTAAAAAAATAAAATAAAATAAACAAAATATACAAGAGAGAGTATTTTTAATAAGACGGTTAACTGTGATATATTCTAGTAGTTATTTGCGCTTGCTTTATAAGTAGCGCTTGCTTTATAAGCAGGAGATCTAGGTTCGAAACGAGCTCTGGACAAATTTTCGCGTCACGGTAAGGAAGGAGGCGTGAACTTCCTGGTTAAATGCACTTCCGCGGTGCTCTGTGACAAGACCGTTGGGACTTCTTGGGGCACCTAAAATAAAAAAAATTAAAAAAAAAAAGTTATCCAAATCGTGTTTTTTTAATTTATTGAGAAAATTATATCGAGAAATTGAGTTTTCAGTTTTAAAAGAATGAGCGAGATAGTTCCAAGCATTGGTGCACTGATGTTTAATTGATTCGCTGCCAAATTTTATTGTCCTAGTATGTTCTATAAAAAAATTGTTGCATGAAGAGGGTCTTAGAAAGTGAGAATGTTTGTTACATATTTGAAGGAAAAAGTTCTTGAAGGAAATTGGAAGTTTATCATGAAGATAATCCCATACAAATAAACAATTTAATTAAGTAATATTGTCGTTCAGCCTTAGAATTTTAGATAATTTATACAGCAGAGAAACATTGTCAAATAGAAAATTTTAAAAGTTAATAACTTTAAGGGCTTTGTTTTGAAGTGAAACTAATTGGTTTAAGCGACCTTTTTTTTTACCCCAAATCTGACACGCATACCTATGGTGCGATCCAAATATGGTATGATAAATACTCATAAGTGTTTCAAAATTTATGAAATGTCTGATCTTGGCTAACATTCCAACTGATCGGCGTAGCTTAGTCTGTAAGTAAGTTTGATGGTACTTAAAAGAAAGACTCTCATCCAGTCAAACTCCAAGGTACTTAACAGTTTTTGACGAAGTTAATATTTTTCCATTAATGTTAAAAGTGCATTGTTCCTTGTGTTTTTGGTTTTTGGTTTTAAAGACAATTATTTTAGTTTTTGTAGCGTTTAGTGAAATTTTATTTGCTCTAAGCCAATTAATAACAGAAAATATGGCCTCATTATTTTTTAACTGCTTTTTTTCAAGCGAATCTTCAACAATTAACAGGTTAGTGTCATCGGTGAAATGGTATGTTAAAACATTATTAATGCAGGTGTTTAGTTGATTGTTAGTGTTGATGTATACAAGGAAAAGCAGAGGCCCCAATATTGACCCTTTTGGGACTCCCGAAATTATAGTTTTGGTTAATGAAGATGTTTCCTTAACTGTAACATATTGAAGTCTGTTATTTAAGTAGGATTTAAACCATTTAAGTGGAATTCCACGTACACCATAGCATTGTAATTTGGAAAGAAGAACATCGTGATTTACTGTATCGAATGCTTTTTGCAGGTCAAGGAAAACACCACAAACAAACTTATTTTTATCAAGGGCATTTCTTAAAGTTTCTGTAAAATCAACTAGCGCATGTGTAGTAGAATGATTACGTCTAAATCCGTATTGTAATTTATGAAAGCAATTAAAGGTATCAAAAAAGCTGTAAAGTCTTTTGTGCATAGTTTTTTCAAATATTTTTCCGATGTTGGATAACAAAAAATTATGTCTGTAATAAGATGGTTCAAGTCGGAAGACTATTAGGGTCAAGGCTTTTCCTATCATTCATCACGGAAATAATTGTTTCAATTTCTTCTTTTGTTACAGGTGAAAGGAAAAATGAGTTAAAATTTGGGATTTTAAGAAAATCGTTAAATTTATCAATTGAAGGTTCAATTTTTTCGGAAATATTCACTGATATATTTAAAAAATAATCATTAAATGAATTATAGTTTTATTATCGATAAATAAGTTGTTATTGATCATAAGTTTAATAGACTGCTTTTGTGTGAAACTGTTGTTAATATCAATTATTTATCTAATTCTTTTCCATGTATTTTCATATTGTGTAAATTGTGTTGAAAGAAATTTGAATAAAAGTTTTTTTTTACTTTAAAGCATTTAATTTATTTTTTTAATTCATTTAAAGCATACAGAAATAAAATCAGTAATTTTTAATAAATTACTAATTTTATTTCTGTATGCTTTAAATAAATTAAAAGTTTTTTCTTTTATTATAGTTGACGAATGATTGAGAAATTTTGCGCAGATTATCTTTTATTTTAATTGACTTCAAAATGCCTTGAGTTATCCATGGCTTACTTTTAGATTTAATTTGTCTTTTTGTAAGAGATTTTAATGGCGCATGTATGTTAAGAATATTTTCAAAATTTTGCATGAATAATTTAACAGATTGATTAGGGTCATCTTCTTCTTTTATTAATTGGGACCAAGGTATACTCTTAACATCATCTAGAAAAGCATCATTGTTGAACCTTTAAAAAAACCTTCTGTATATCTTTTCTGTAGTATATTTGGAGTGAAAACTTGGGATTTGTACAAATTGTGCTAAATGATCTGAGATGGAAATTATTAGGTTACCTGATATAATGCTGTTAGAGTGAAAATTAATGAAAATGTTATCAATAAGTGTTTTTGAGCTTACATTGACTCTCGTTGGCAATGAAATGTAAGGAAAAAAAGCATTCGAACACATATTTTTAATGAAAAATGATAAATCAGGTAAGTTTTCATTATTAAGAAGATTAATGGTCGTCTCTCTTTTTATATATAGAAGTAGAATTAATGTAAAGTAGGGCACCGCCACAGCTGGACACCGTTGGAGTATGTTCTATCACATAATTTTTAATTTCTACATTACTTATGGGTGATACATGTTGTTTCAGCCTTGTCTCAGACACAGCAATAACACAGGGAGGAAATTTTAAGAAACTAATTAAAGATTTTAACTCATATATATGAAAAGAAAGTGTGGAAATATTTAAGTGTAAGAAATTTAATGGGTTAAGGTTTAGATCTAAGGCATTAAAATCATCAACATTGCGGTACTTACAATCTAAGACACAATTGTTTACTTTGTTTAGACATTTAAACAAATAATTGAGATCAGGGGAATTAGTTTTTTAATTGAACTAGGTTGAGGATTACAAATAATACAGAACCAGGTCTGTGGATCAGAAACTAAATCAGAATACTGTTTGATACTAATGTTATTGCATTTATATATATATATATATATATATATATATATATATATATATATATATATATATATATATATATGTATATTTATATTTATATTTATATTTATATATATATATATATATATATATATATATGTATGTATATATATATATATATATATATATATACATATACATATATATATATATATATACATATATACATATATATACATATATATATATACATATATATATATATATATATATATATATATATATACATATATATATATATATAAATATATATATATATATATATATATATATATGTATACATACATATATATATATATATATATATATATATATATATATATATATATATATATATATATATATATAGTATATATATGTATATATATATATATATATATATATATATATATATATATATATATATATATATATATATATATATATATATATATATATATATATATATATATATATATATATATATATATATATATATATATATATATATATATATATATACATATATATATATATATTGACTGCTTTATCAATTATATTTTGAATCTGGTTCTATAACTTCTCAGTATTAATTTTTTGATGCTCTGATATTTTTTCAAAATCGAACTCAATCAAAAATCTTTACGAATGTATAAACAACGAGTTTAAAAGATTAAATATCTGGTTGAAGTTAAATAAGTTATAACTAAATACAGAAAAAATATAGATGTTGTTTCATTCCAAAAAAAATATGCATATGTATCAACTATACTATCGAAAGAGTAGAAATAACTAAATGTCTTGGCATACTTATTGACAAAAGTATAAATTGGAAAGCCCATATAAGTACAATAAACACCTAAATTTCAAAAAATATTAGGACTTTCTACAAAGTCAAACCTATGTTGTCCCGACATAATCTGAAGCTTCTTTATTTTTCTTACACCTAAAGTTTTCTTACGTACGCTAATATTACATGGGCATGGGTATTTCATGTGAAATTGAATACTCTTTATATAATTCAATAACACGCATTAAAATTAGTTTATAATAAAGATAAATTTATCCACGCTGGACCCTTACTAAAAACTTTGAATGCACTAAATGTTTACCAAATCAACATCTACAAAAATATTATGTCCATGCTTAAATTCAATTTTGGACTATCGCATTCTTTATATAACTTTTTTTAAATTAACTCTTATAGATATATTACAAGAGTAACAAACAACTTCCCATTGTCTAAAAAATAACAAAATTCCGATTCTCTGTTTTCTACTGGAGTACAACAAAAAAATATCAAAAAATTTAGAACTTAAAGCATTAAATAATCCTGCCTATTTTAAATAGGATTATTTGTTTAAATAATCCTATGGAAGCAAACGTGTCTAATATGAAACACCGTTACTGAAAATTTTGCTGTTATGGATTTAAAACTCGAAATTTCGAATTTTAAAACCAAAAAGTTCGAATTTTAAAACCAAAACAGCAAAAAGTTCAAAATTTCGAAAAATTCAACTACTCTTATAAAGATAGTTGCATTTTTCTTATCTATAACTAGTGTCTATGTTAGTTTTTTAACTATCCTAAGGATTTATCCTAAGGATAGTTAAAAAACTAACATAGACACTAGATATAGATTATTGCATAACCTTTGAAGTTCGTTTACGCATTTGCTTTAAATTAATCTTATCAGAAGCCTAAAATTTTTTTTTAAAAGCTCAAGAAAGTACTGTAGATTTTATAACAAATCTGAAACATTGACTAGCTACGCCATGTTTTGACATTAAGTATGAAACTCAAGTTACTTTTTTTAAAACTTTATTTACCTTAAAATATGGTTATCATTACTGCATTTTTTTAGATATTAATTATAGCGTCGAATGTCACCCAAAAACCATGACCCTCGCTATTAAAAAACCCTTACCAAGTTGGCACGAAATTGAAAGCTTTCATTTAATTGATCGAAGTTGCAGAGCAATTGAAAACAGTACACATGTGTTTTTCAAGACTCCTCTACATCTTTGCGGAACTACAAAAGAGAAGCTTACATCAGGAGCATTTTTATTTAAAAACGTATTATTAGAAACAATTGAAGCATACCCAATTCAACGCACTAGTATCATGTTAAAAACATACAGCTGTAGGTAATATATATTATAGTTATAGATAATATACAATTAGCATATGATATATACTTTTATAAGTATATATATATGTATATATATATATATATATATATATATTCGAGTTATTGATCACCTCAACCAACACAGTTTACAGAAAAATAAAAAAAATAAACATTGTCTTGCAACGTGTTATAGAAATTATTAATTTAATTGGTAAACAGGGGTTGTCCAACAGGTCACTTGGAAACAAAACTGACTAATTTTTGGAGAATGCCAACCTTAAGCATAGTAGTTTCATTTCCGTAGTCAAAGTATGACTCTTTTCTTTAATCCTATATTGAAGACATCATTAAATCCAGTAAGATGCAGCAGGTATCATCTACTATCCTAGAGAGTAAAAAAAAGAAAGGAAACTTTAGTAACATTACTTTCAAATTCAACTTCAGTTTCAGTTTCAATTTCAAATTAAGTGAAACATGTCATGACTGCATGAAAATCCTCGGCTTGATCCACTGATCAAGCCGAGGATTTTCATGAGAATCACTATTCTATCAGAAGTGAAAAGGGTTGGTTAATTTTCAATTCAACTAAATAGTACTCAGTTTGCCACCTAATCATTCAAACTTGACAGTTTGAATGATTAGGTGGCAATTTTATCTATTACTAATACTGTTCATGAACAACTAATTGCACTTCTAGATTCTCATTCTAGTTTAGGAAAGAAGATATATGGTGCATATATATATATATATATATATATATATATATATATAGATATATATATATATATATATATATATATACATATTTATCAGTGACGTGACAGTGATATATATATATATATATATATATATATATATATATATATATATATATATATTTATCGTGACGTGATATATATATTTATCGTGACGATATATATATCGGTGATATATATATATATATATATATATATATATATATATATATATATATACGTGACATGACAGTGATATATATACATATATATATATTTATATATATATATATATATATATATATATATATATATATATATATCAGTGACATTTATCATATACATATATATATATATATTTATATATATATATATATATATATATATATAGATATATATATATATATATATATATATATATATATATATATATATATATATATATGTATATATATATATATATATATATGTATATATATATATATGTATATGTATATGATAAATGTCACTGATAAATATATATATATATATATATATATATATATATATATATATATATATATATATATATATATGTATATGATAAATGTCACTGATAAATATATATATATATATATATATATATATATATATATATATATATATATATATATATATATATATATATATATATATATATAATATATATTTATCAGTGACGGATCCAGAATTTTTACTACTTGTACAGCTTTCACAAATTTTTCGGATTCAGCATTTTTTGGTGTTTGTACACAAAGTGCAGCTTTACAAACTGTACTTTGTAAAGTCTTTAAACTCACAAGTAAGTTGTTAAAAATACGTTTTAACGTCGTTTATCAACTTTGGCGAAGTCGATAAACGTATTTTAAATACGCTATCGACTTCGCCAAAATGTTTTCTAAACTACAGGACCAATTATATATTCGGAATAAATTCTTAGTATATCATTTAATAAAATATTCTCTTTTACTCAGCGGGTTTTAGACAGAGTATTAGACTAAAAGACACCAACCGATTTGCTCAAGAATTCAAAAAGTTATTCTTAAAACAATTTAAATTTATGAAATCAGAGCATAAGCCTAAATGAATTCAATATGTTACCCGTAGTGCCGAAAAAACTATTGTGTAAATTACTGAAGGGTTGATAGCTGTCTGAAAGCATATTTTTCTGTCGCTTTTGGTTACTTTTTTCTTCGTGAGCTAGAAAGTGACAGAATTGAAAGATAATTTTTTGTTTGTAACAATCAACAGGTGAAAATGTTTTTATTTTAACTAGTGATATTTTTTTTACTTTTAAAAAGCGTTAAGATTGATTTGCTTGATTTACAACGTTCCTAGAATCAGTAGTTGGACAATCCAATAAAAAAATTGACCACGATTAAAACATTCATTTATGATGTGAATCTTTCTGAAGCTAAAGAGAGCTCTGCTTTCAGGTGCAGTCAGTGGCAGGGTGACTAGGAAAAAGACGTAAGAATAAATTAGTTATGCTGAGGATGAACCTGTACTAACAAATGAAGCTAAATACTTCATTGAGGAGGTTTCAGAGAGATATTTGACAAATGAGTGTACCAGCTTTGTATTAGCTACTTAGAACTGGTTTATGCTTTGCAATATATTCGACTAACTTCTTGGCAAGACATGCTTTTTTAATTGATATCTAATAAGGACGTGCATTTTTTACTTCGTCTTTTTCCTAATTCTGAATTTCATGCAGAATAATATTTTCCTAACGTCAGAAAAGATTTTTTGATGATAAGCCAAAGTCATGGTATGTGTTCATTTTAGACAGAATGTTTATTAAGTCTTTTTCAACAACATGTTTAGTTTTTTTAATTGATATCTAATAAGTTTTATCAATAAGTTATTAATATATTGTTAATTTGCTTATTGAGGTAATTGTAGTAATAGTAATAATTATATAGATGCTGTAGCAAGTTAAATCGCAAAACACATATATGGTTATATACGCATTATGACACTGTCATAGTGCTGTAGTGTAGGTTGTCATAATATGACAGCCTACTCTACTCTTTATTTTATTTATAATAACTTACAATTTATTAAAAATCAAAACTATATATAAAAAAATTAGAGTTAAATAAATTTCATAAAGTATATAATAAATATCTATCAAGTCTTGCTTTAGAACAGTTTAAAGATTGAGCATTCATTACGTGAATCGGTAAGGCATTTCATTCATTCGCAATACGGTACTAAACAATTGTCGATATAAAGAATGCTTGACATTTTCTTTTTCAATTCTTAGATTAAAACCTCTTATTGCTGATTCTGGTCCATTTGCTCGTAATGACGGTGAAAATTGTTGTAGTTTACGCCATGTAGTTAGATCTATATTACTCAATAATTTGTACTTTTGTATCATTTCGCCCCGCAAACGTCTAATCTCCTCATAACACATATGTTTGAGATTTTTTTCTAGTTTGGTTGCGCGACGTTAAAACTTTTCTACTGTTTCAATGTCGCCTTTCAAATTAGGATTCTATACAGGGATTGCAAATTCAAGGTGAGGCCTAACTAGCACTGTGTACAGAGTAAAAATCATTTCTGTATTTAGATGAGTGAAGGTACGCTTAATGACTTTGAGTACATTCTGCGCTTTTGCTGCTGCTTTTTGCTTGCGTTAACTTGACGATGTCATTTGATGTCTGAAAAGATCAACACACCAAGGTCACTTTCTACTGTTGTTTTGCTTAGTTTGTGTTCAACACCATTTTCTGTCATCGTATAGTTGGTTGTAGGGTTCTTTTTACCAATGTGCATAACCTTGCACTTCTCCATATACCTATATATTCGACTAACTTATTGATACCCTTTTGCAAATTGATCGTAAAGGGTTGATACCCTTTTGCAAATTGATCGTATCCGGAATGTTTTTTTATTTCTTTCATTTGCTTGCTGTTGTCAGAGTAAAGTTTGCATATACATTGTAATGTTCCTGGTATGTCGTTGATGAATAGCAATAGCAAAAGAGGCCCAAGAACAGATCCCCGAGGATCTGTTCTTGGGCCTCTTCAAATGAATACAAAGTGACAAAAAAGAATGTGAAAAAAGCCGTAAAGAAATTAGTGAGCAAGTACGAAAAATTTTTAATAAAAATCTATCAAGTCTTGATAATTCAATATTTTTATGACTTGTTGCTCTTAGACGACTTCATTGTGTCTTTTTAAGACGTATAAGTTATCTAACTTCAGCCAATATACGTGGATACCCTTTATGATAATTTTTATTTTGTTTTGTTAGGGCAAAATAAATTGCTGACACATGCTGTTATATTTTTATGAGAAGTTTCCATAACACTCATTTGCAGATTTTCAGCAAATGAGTGTTAAATTCTTAAAACTCCTTATCCCAGTCTATACGCTCTAGGGCTGCATTCATTCTTGTAGAATCACCTTTCCTGTTGGCGTATGATTTGTCGTAATAGATTTCACTTATAATGGTGCTGTTTATCATGACACTCCATTGATGATGACTAATTTTGTATGCGTTCATGTAACAGTCACCTGTGGTTATGATAGATTCTTTTACTTAGATTGCAGTCCCTCCCTATTGATCTTTTTTTTTGTAGCATATTTAATTGTCTATATTTATTGTTAATGACTTATTAAATTATGTCTCAGTTATCATAGTTATTTCTGGATTATCCACCTGTATTCGAGTTTCAAATTGGTGTCTTGTTGTTTAAAGAAGTGGCGTTGGTATTCCAGAAATTTAAACATGATGTTGGTGAATGGATAGGCTTATGCATTTGTGATTTTTTTACTTGCTCCAGCTGTTGCAGACGAAGCGTTTGAATTTGTTGGAGTTGCTAATGTCGATTGGTAGCCTGTTAAAGTTGTTGTCACTGCCGTACCTACAGCTGATATTTTAATCATAGCTACTGCTCCATTTCGGATAATGTACAAAGTTGAAATGTTGATTCGTGCAGCATTTAAACGGTTTCGTTCATCCACAACTTGCTTTTGTACAATTCGTTGAACGTGTGTCAAATCAGGATTAATATGCACTGTGCATTGGTGACAAATGCTATCTTTTAGTTTTTTTTTGCTGTTTTTAACACCGTTGTCTGGTATTTTGTGTTTTCTAATTCATTAATCATTGGACTTGGTTTATTCACTGATTTTACCTTGTGAACCTTTGTGATCTTGCTATTGTTAAGGTTCAAACATTCAAACACTCTTTTCATTTCCTTCTTGTCGTCATTATTTGGTCTATTTCCATTGTTTTGGTTGATTCCGGAATCCCAAATATGATTAAATTTCTTTTTTTCTTTGTTTTGTCCTGCGTCTCTTTACTAATTGCATTTAAAATTTTGGCTTCATATACATTAATGGATCGAGCTGCATCTGGCGCAACCTCTGATAATAACTTTTTACTTGGTACAGATGTTTGAAAAAGGTTGGTTTTAAGCTTTTCTAGTCTATCAACTAGTTTTGCATTTTCAATTCTAAGTTTTATGATGTCTTAAGACAGTACCTCAATCTGTGTTTCATCTCCTCAAGTGCCTAGGTCATCTTAGCTTTTAAATCATCAACATCGTTTTTCAATTCTAGATTTTTAACCATGTTGATCCTTGATAAGAGGGCTACCACCCTTAATAACAGTGGATTACCTCCTATCTATGAAATATATACTGTTATTACTATTAGTTGTAAAATTATTAACGAGCTTCTAAACACTGTATAAAACAAAAGTTTTGTTTCTTTTTTACAAACTGACTCTTTATGTTTAAAAAAAACAAGTTTTTACATTATTATAAAATATTCTAGAGAATATTTGTATTTATAGAAAATCATTTTGCACGGCCTGTCATATAGACTGGACGTGCAAGTTCTATCTAAAAAATGTGAGACAGGGTTAGTGCGGAATAAAGAAAGAAATTAAACGTAATTATATGTCTAAAGACCAAAACAATTTTATCATTTTTGTATTTTCCTTTTATTTAATTTTAGGTACAGCAACAAGTATGAAGCTTCAGTATCAATTGCTAAAATCTCTATGAAACCCGCCAAAAATTTTCGAAGTATGGCGTTTGGAAACTATAATGTAACAATTGATCAGTATAAAGACGCAACATTCAATGAAAAAAAGCTTGATTCAGTCACTTTTGATTCAAATGCTGATATGTACTTTCAAGTTAGTATATTGGGCGAGGTGTTCAACCTGGCTTTGTATTTAGATGAATGTTTTGGAAGTCCGTTCTATAGAAGCAATAATAAAGAAAAATTTACTTTTATTGAAAGGGGGTAAGATGAAGTTATAAATATTAATTGGTATTCTCTGGCATAAGGGCTAGTTCAAACCTACGCAGTGTCAGTTTTAATTATGTATATATATATAGCATAGATTGCATTTATGCCAGATTGCATTTGTCAGATGGCACTTTTGCAATATTTCCGCAACTAGCAATGTTAAGTTTAATAATTAATATTAGTGAGTTAGATTTTTTCAATTACATTTTTTCCAGATGTAATTGCACCATTGCAATTAAATCTGAAAGTTGTAATTTAGATATGTATGATATAATTGAAATTACACAATTATTATAATAGTAATTATTTATATAGCTTCTTAGACAATTTTTACCTTGGCGGTGTAGTGGTAACTACACCGTTCGGGTGTCAATTTTAAAAGTGGTTTTTATGACCTAAACTCATAAATTCAAACATGATTTGAACTAATAATTTAAAAAATGAGTTGAAATGTGAACCTAGATAATTAAATATAACGAATAAAACTGTTTATTATTTATTTACACAACTATTTGTTATTCATTTATAAACTATTGTGAGACTAAAATTAAATTACTGATCGTTTCAATTTCTAGTTAAGCACAAGCTAGATATATTTAAAACCTATATATATATATATATATATATATATTATATATATATATATATATATATATATATATATATATATATATATATATATATATATATATATATATACAGTGGCGGCGTTATGGTAGGGCCTGGTTGGGCGATGGCCCAGGGCGCCGAATATAAAGGGGCGAAACTAATTGGTTGTTTTACCTTTTGCCTTTTTTTTGAATGGGGTTAAATTGAGCTAGGGGCGCCGTAGAAATCTCGCCCAGGGCGCTGATAGTGCTAAAACCGGCATTGTATATATATATATATATATATATATATATATATATATATATATATATATATATATATATATATATATATATATATATATATATATATATATATATATATATAGATATAGTTAGTATAGGTCTATATCTATATATATATATATAGATATAAAACAGAAATTTCATATTTTCTATTAACTTAATGCCAAAGAAGACGTTTTTATGATAACCTGCAAACTCACATAGTTCATTTGCAGTTATAATTTACAATTTTTCAATTACATATTGCGATTTCTTAGTATTAGGTTTCATATTTACAATTATATCTTACAAAGGTTTAATTTTCCTTCATCAAAGGTTTGACTTTGCATAATAATGTTTTAAATAATTAAAAACTTACACTTATCCATATAATACGACTTTTACAAGATTTTACAAGTCAAAAAAGTTATTTCCATTTTAGTATTTTCTACAAAATCTCCCCAAAAAATAAGTTTTCGCCGCATTATTTTAAAACAAACGGCTAACAAATATCTTTTCAATAAAAATTAATGTTTTGTTTGTTTCTCTATAGAATATTCAACATTTTTATACAGAGCTTTAAAAATCTAACTCTATTAATGTCTACTTTAACCAAATGTTTATTTAGTGGAAAGTTTGATTTGTTAAAAACCTCTCTAATTAATCAAATATTACCATTGCTAAAAAATGCCTGAAAGTTGAATCTTTTCTTTATATTCATTTAATAAATCAAAATTCGTAGTTGTAGAACTGCAGAAAGATGCTTTGTCGCATTGACTCAAACTTTTAGATAACCTGAATCAAGGTTATCAAAAATAAATTTGCAATCTGTCCAAATTTGGAAAAAAAGCGGTTGCTTTATGAGTTACAGTTTTTTTAATAATTAGTCTATTTACTACTATTTAAAATCCGTGTAAAAATTGGTTCATACCCAGTGGGCACAGGACCTAAATAAGACGTCTTTTGAACGTTCAAAAGACGTCCAATACGTTCAAAAGACGTTAAAAAGACGTCTTTTTTACATCTTGTGCCCACTGGGTAACTCTTAATGTCTTTATTATAAATATCCTTTTTCTTTAAAAAGATTCACAACTAAGTTCTTGAATTCCTTCCTGCCACGCGATTTAAACTCATTTAGCAATTTGTTGAACAATTTTATCCCTTTGCAAAAGATAAAACTTTGTCCACTTTTCTTTTTCTTGTTTTTTAAGTATTAATTATTTACATTTCTTGTTAAATAATCGTTACTTCGTTGCTTTTGATACAACATCCTTGATGTGGGCGCAAGACGTATTTTATACGTCTTGCACCCTGATAGATAGCAATAAGCAGGCTAAAAATAAACAGGTATTTTACACATTCACTAAACTTATCTACTTCATTTTCAGGCTAGACATATAGAGTAAACTGGGGTAGGAGTTAACGAAAACTAAAAGTGAATAGTTTAGCAATTTTGTTTCTTTTGCATTTATTGAAAGCTAAAGTAAAAAATTTTTAAAAATGCGAGGCACCATTTTGAAGAGAATTTTGTGCTTTATCAAAAGGTGTTTAGCAAACCTCAAAATTCTCACCCTCGTAAAAAATTTTTTTTTTTAAAAATCAACTTCATAACTCCATAAACTTAAACTAAATTTTCCTAAAAAAAATAGGCTGTTTGAAGAAAATTTTATAACGATCAAGATTCTCTTTTCAAAATTGAGTTTGCTAGTTCCGGAAAAAAGTTATGAGCAAAAAAAACCAATATAAATGTTTTTCGGGGGAAGAGTAAACATGCTAATTGCTCACACATATGTATTAAGATGAGGTTTATAATATTTACGTTTTAAATAATTAATAGTTATTAATTATTTGAAGCGTAAATAAATATGGCAGCCTTTTGCTATTTGTCTAAAAAATTTTGCTATTTATCTAAAAAGTTACAAATTGCTCATACATTGCTTCTGCTCAAACGTATCAAATGTTACAACACTTCATGGAAAGACTTGAAGGCAATTTGAACAATCTTTTAGAGCACCTCCATATTGACACGCAATAAAAACCCAAACGAGTCAGCATTCCGAGAGTTTGAAGGCCAGTGTCTAAGTACATCTGAAGTGCTCAAGAAACTAAAGCAAGACGATGAGGCCAAAAAGTCAAAGCAATTAAAAAAACGCAAAATTCAAAATGCCGCGAACCTGCTTCTGCAGGTTCGCGGCATTTTTTCATGCAAAAAAAACTCTTCAGTAATTAAAAATTAATAAGATTAGTTTTCATTTTGTTTTTAATTAATTTTGCTTGATTTTTTTAATATCCTTATTTAGTTTTGATTTTCTTAATATCTTAAAATTTTCTTATTTAAAATGAACTAGTTTACTTTTCCCCTATTATAAGGGGAAAAATAAACGTTTTTTTTTTCTTCTTAAAAATCGATTTTTTTAAAGGTTTTCAAAATATTTTTTTTTAATTTTTATATACTTATATAATGTAAAAAATTCTCTTTAAAACAAAAAAAAAAATAAACATAAAATATTTTTTCTTTAAAAAAAAATTTGAAATTGAAGCTAAACCATTTACTCTTACCCCAGTTTACTCTATGTCAAGAAATTTTTTAGTGATATTTATATATTTTACCTTGGAACTTGTAACCAACATACTCATACACTCATACATACTCGCATTTAGTTTCAATCCATTTTCAAGAAACCAGACACTAAGAACTTCCAATTCATCATTTAACTTTATCATCAGTTCTTTATAACTCTTACCTTCAATATAGGGTAGCTTTTCATCTGCAAAGAGATAATAGTTTACATATACGGTAGCACTGCCTTCACGTATATTGTAGATAGTAGGAAACCGAGACTGATCCATATGGCACACCTACCACACAAGATAGCTCAGATGATAACTGCTCAGATGGTTCTTACTTTTTGAGTTCTTCCTGTTAAGTAACTTATAATTATTTGAAATACTACTCAATCCACTTTGTAGCACTTTAATTTTTTAATTAAAATTTTTCTATATATTGTTTCAAATCCTCTTTTTAAGTGTAGCATAACTTTAATGATGAAAATATCGCTATCAATTGCTGCCCTCAATTTTAAAATGAGTAGTTGAAATACTGTTTCAGTTGAGTGGTTTTTTCGTAAGCCAAATTAATTTTTATTAAATAGCATATTTTCTTTAAGTAAGTAGACAGTTGGGTGTTTCATATTTTATCACTTTTTGAAATTGAACTCGCGAATCAATTTATAAATTGACCATTTATAAGAAAATAAGTTTGAGCAAAAAAAAGTATATATATATAATTTTTAGGGTCCCCGCTAGTTCGATTTTTGGCAAAAATGTTGGGTGTTTTTTACGCCTAGCCTTGTTTTTATTATTGGGTGTTTTAAACGCTTGTTGTTTTATTGTTGGCTGTTTTAAATGCCTGAACCTTAAGATTTATCCTATAAAATTTTTTATTCTTTTAAATAGTATATGATTTTTTACTTTTTTAAATAATATATGAATACAATTACATAAAAGTAGCATGTTGAAAAAATTACGAAATTATTCTACAGACTCTTCTGAAATTGGTTTAAAAAAATTTTCTTTACAAAAACCTATTTTATAACTCGGTGGCGTATTTTATAACTCGGAGGCGTAACTTAATTTTTTCAACATGCTCCTTTTATGTAATTTATATATTTAATCCAACATATATTATTTAAAAAAATAAAAAATTTTATAGGTTAAATTTTAAGATCCCCGCCAGGCGTTTAAAACACCCAACATTTTTTTCGTAAAGGTCGTAATGATCTTATAACGAAACCCTTAACAAAAATGACACAAGAGAAACTAGCTTATTAGAACAGCGCCCGTTATAGTAATTATAAAAAAGAGAAAAATAAGCAATATTACTACAATGTAGGTTGAATTTTACTTCAAGAGCAAGTTAAACTATGTTTACAATGCGTTTTTGCACCTTGTCTAATAGAGAAAATGCATTATTTGAAGATCCGCTTCAGATACGGCAAGAAATTCCATACAAAAATGGATTTGAGATTTACAGAGATAAAGAACAGCATCCAGAGTAAGAAAGTGACAAGCAAAATAAAGAGATGCAAACTTATTAGATGTTAATTTTGGATTTGATATACATAGAGTTAATCCTAGATGACTCATTGATTACATTACAATTCATAAATATAAGAAGATCTAGACTGTTGCGAAAACAATTAGCTGAAAAAATTGAGTTTTATCTGAGTTAAAATTTTCCAGCCACTGAGAGCCTCATGTGGTAGCAGAAGTGAGATCCTTTTTAAGCTCGAATTCCCCCTCTAAAAAAGCAGAGAGTGTTGGCTTCTTATCAAGACAAGATTAAATGATTGGATTTGATTGCTTTAAATTGGTTTCTCTCAACACGAGCTTTTTTACTTGTTGTCACCATCTTTGGATCACTCATCCATTTATAGTAGAAATTTCTATTGTTATTTGAAATGATTTTTGCTTGAACTACTGTTTATGGTTTCTTGAATTTTTGAATTGCAGAGAGAATCAAGCGCATTATCATACAGAATTAGTTTTGCAGCTAATCATGATTTAATTGATTTGACACGTAAGTCCGTAAGAAGAAAAAAAAATCCCTCTTGTACCTAAAATTTCGTTTGATATTCCATCTTTAAATTTTGAAAACTTTATTTTCATCACGTCAATAGCAATAGTTTTTTCTAGACAAAGCTTTTTTCGTTTTTTGCAATAATCTAAAGTCTCTTTAGCATTTTGAACAGCGCAGAGGTTTTAATAAATCCTTTATTTTTTTCAACTGTTTAAGTTTACAAATTAGCTGCCAACTGCACTGATACACTTTAAGTTAGCCGCAAGTATGTAAAAAAACTTTTGAGGCTACTGATGAAATTTTTAATGGAAATGCGGAAAGGCGCCTATGATGACATACTTAACTTTGAAGCTCCATTATTCAGTATCCTGAAGACCAATAATAAAAGTTTTGATATGGATACATTCCTTGTTACATGTGGAACAATAATAACCCTCGGAGTTTTCATCAGTTTTTTTTTTATAAGTTATTTCTATTTTAAAAAAAAAAGCACAAGTATGCCATCATAGGCAAACACTACTCCTATGATGGCATAGGGGAGGATAGGGTTGATTAGGATCCAGGGTAACTTGATGATTTATTTAACCTTAGAGTCTTTCCTCAGTAATGCCAGAAATTACTCGGAACCATCCTAATTTACCATTTCATGCTACAAAGCAGCATTGTAAAGTTTCGCACATGCGCATAGGATATATTGCGCTTTATGTACCCAACTCACCCAACTCGTTAATATGCCATCATGGGAAGAAGTCATCATTTTCATTAAAACAAGCTGTGTCGACCTTGTTCAATAGATAAATTTAAAGTAAGTATTCCACTAAATGTACCAAACTTGGATATAAAATGCATGAAAATTGCCTTTCTGCACAGTTAATAATAAAATCACAATCTTAAATATATGAAAGGAATAAAACTATAACATTTTTTTTTTTTTTTTTTAGTTTAGAATGTATTTTGCTGTTTAATAAAATAAGTTACACAAGATTATCACGTAATAAAATATATAAACAAATAAGACAATTTAAAAAACAGACCGGGACTCAAAGAAGATATGGGTGATATAATACCACCACAATCTTTTCATAGAGCCCCTTGAAAAAATAAAATGTCGTCAAAATGTTCAAATCAACTGCAGATAAAAGTAAGATGTAAAAACTTTAAATTTAAATACTCAAGGATTTAAAATATATACACCATTGCATAAATAACTACAGAAGATATGTACAATTAATTTTTCAAAGAATAAAAAAGTAAAGCTATATTGATAAAACTTAACGGAGTTCTTGTAATTCCTCCGAAATAAAAATGTGTTTTTTTGCTAGCAACTTAAATGAGTTTAATGATTTTACCATATTATCTTTTTTAGCTTCTTTTTTTTTAAAATAGTTTCATATTTTTGGTCCGCGAAATGCTATTGAACACTCTGTAAACTTGTTTAGTTTGTTAGGCAATTTAAAGAAATTTGATTGGTTTGTTCTAAGGAAATACTTTTCATTTATATTTTTTTTAAACTTACAATTAAAATTTACTAAAGTTAGGTTATTTGTAAACTTATACATAAAAATTAGGTGTTGATAAATATTTATTTCATAAATATTCATCATTTTCATGTCAAGCATTAAGGGTTTCGTGTGCTCCCTTCTTTTTTTTCCGTATATAATTCTACACGCATGTTTTTGAACACAAAGTATTTTTTTAAGTTTAGTAGTTTGCGTGCTGCCCCATGTAATATTGGCATAACTGATAAAACAATGAATTAAAGAGAAGTAAATTAATTTAAGACATATAATATTAATATAAGGACGAACTCGGTACATCATGCCGATGGCTTTACTAACTTTTGATTGTAAATATTTAATATGGGGAAGCCAAGATAAATGCTTGTCCACAAGTATTCTTAAGAACTTTAAAGAGTCTTCCTGTTTTATTTCTTTATTATTTAAAAAAAGATCTGGTAGTTTGAGGGGAAGGTTTACTTCTTGCGACTTTTTATAAAATAATGTATACTTTGTTTTTTTAACGTTTAATGAGAGTTTATTTGTTTGAAACCAATCATTTATCTTATTTAATTCAAAGTTCATGTCAGCATAACGTGGCTTGATACTATAGTTGGAAAGAAAGAGATTTGTATCATCAGCAAACATAATTGGGTTTAATTTCACTGATGCATTACTTAAGTCGTTTATATAAACTAAGAATAAGAGAGGGCCTAGTATTGATCCTTAGGGTACTCCACAGGGGACTTTAAGAATTCCGTATTCTTTTTTATGAACATATTGTGTTCTATCAGTAAGGTAACTTTTAATCCAATTGAAGTCCTTATTAGTTACCCCATAATACTTTAATTTTTCTAACAAGATGGAATGATCAACAGTGTCAAAAGCTTTAGTTAGATCAATAAATATACCTAAGGTAAATTTATTTTCATTAAAACCATTATTTATTTGATCGACTAATTCAATAATCGCATGTTCAGTTGAAAGATTTTTCTGAAATCCGAATTGTTTTGGATAAAAAAAATTGTTTTGTTTTGCCTTTTTTATTGCTTCCTCGTGGTTGGCTAATTAGTTTGTAATTTGCCAAACTATAATTCGAATTCAACTCTAGAGGACTTTCTGAATCATGCCAAGTCTCTGACAGAGATATGACGTCGAACGAGTAATTTATAATAAATAAAAATTCTTTAAATTTTTCAAAATTTTGCCGCATGCTTCTTATGTTTAAGTGTAATATAGAAAATGAGTTTAAGTCTTTTTTGATTTTAAATTCATAAGGATCAAAATATGGTGTTTTTATTAAACTCATTTGAGTTTCTAAAAAAATATTTAAGTTGTCATCAGAAAGATTGTTCAAAAGATTATCTTCAAAAGGATCATAATTTAATTTTTCAAAATCTAATTGGTCAATCACATTATTCGCCATTTTTGATAAAAAAAAAGAAAAAAGTAAAAAATTTAAATAAGCAAAAAAAAGGTAAATAAATACTCATAAGAAAATAGTATATTAAAGACATAAAATACTTTCCTTTTCTTTCCAATCACGTACGATTAATTTATCGTACGATATGTATGCAAATTTCCCCGACTCTCTTTCCACATTCATTTTTTCACGCAAATCTTTTCGAATAAGGTTTGTTTCCGTTAATATATAAATTTTTTCCTTTTAAACTTGAAGATTTTTTGAGGATTGCGATTTTATCTCTGAAGTCCAATAATTTGAGAACTATAGTCCTCGGGTTTTTAGTGACCGTGTTACCAGTGCGATGCGCTCGCTCAATTTTTATATTTACCAAGCCAAGTTGCTCTTCAAACAAATTTAGAACCTTTGCCTCGCTCACTTCCCAGGTTTCGTTTTCAGCTTCCTCTGTTCCGTCTATCCTTAGATTATTTCTTATTGCTCGGTCCTCTATTTCTCTTAATTTATTTTTTACATATACAAATTCACTCTTACCTTTTATTTTGTCGTTTGTTTCTTTTTTTTTATCCACGACTGTAATGGCGGTCTTTATTTTGTTTTCAAAAATTTCTTCATGGAAGTTTAAGCTTATTTTCAACTCTTCAACATCTTTTGATAATAATTTAAAAATACTTGTATTGTCATTATATAGCTTTTCAACTTTATCTAAACGTTCGTTTGTTATTTTTAAATTTGCGTTAATTATATTTACGAAATTTACTTCTTGTCTTTTAAGCATCGCTTCCGTTTTTTTCTCAAATTCGTCCAACATATTCTTGATCATCTTTTTTATTTCCACGAGAGTAACTGTCATATTGATTAATTGTTTAATGTATATATATGCATATAATGTATATAATGTATACAACAGCGCATCTCAAAATCGATTTTTGTTGATTACAAAAACAATATTTGTGCACAAGGGACGTATTTTCATTAAAATTAATGTAATGTCATTATAGTCATGCAGGTCGAATCACTTTTTCACCAAAACCAATTTTTATGGAAATATGACCGGTATGTCATCATAGGCGCTATGCCATCATAGTCACCTTTCCACTAGTCTAAAAAGTTTTTTAAACTTTTATAATATTTTGCACATTATTTTGATTGAGGTAGTTATGAAATTTTTACTACTTTTTATAAAAAATTTTAAAATTTAGAATATTTATTTGAGAATGAATTTAATTAAAATTGATAAAATAACTTTAACATTACGAAATTTTTTTTTTTAATGTCCAAAAGCCAGTATAAAAGCACTTTTTTAAGAAACATTTTTTTGATAGGTTAATTTTAAAAAATTAACTTTTCTTTATTAATAATTTTTATTAATTTTTCTTTATTAATTTTTTACTATTACAATTATTTGTTGTTTGTGTTTTATTTATATTTAGATTATTACTTGATTTACTATAATGAATTATATGATTTTATTTTATCAAAACTTTATATAAAGAATTATTTATTTTACTTTTGAAGATTTAAAATGTTTTTGATCTTTTGAAGGTGCTCTAAAGATAAAAGCCTCAAGTTTTACAAAACTGCTGACGCAAGCAAAATAAGGTTTAGCGTTAAACCATTTATTTTTGAAAATTCAAGCAGAATGTTTATTAGCTGTTACGTATCAGCTTGTGACGCAAAGGATTTAAATGATAACAAATGTAAAAAAAGTTGTTTAGAATAAATAGTTTAAAAGTTGTTTTAATTAACTTAAAAGTTACTAAAAACTATATACCTTAATGAAAAATAACGAAGCCTGTGTTTTTGTATAAAAATTGTTTTGTAAAATTTATTTAATTTCATTTATTTGATAATAATTATTTAATCAATATTCAATTTAATTTGGTTTCGTTTTAATTAATTTATAGTCAAACTTATTACTAACGTAGGGGAGAGTGGGATATTGGCGAACAGCTAGGAATGCAAATTAGAGACCCCAGTTATTTGAAATTGATCATATTTATTTTTGAAATTGATCATATTTATTTTTGAAATTGATCATATTTATTTTTGAAATTGATCATATTTATTTTTGAAATTGATCATATTTATTTTTGAAATTGATCATATTTATTTTTGAAATTGATCATATTTATTTTTGAAATTGATCATATTTATTTTTGAAATTGATCATATTTATTTTTGAAATTGATCATATTTATTTTTGAAATTGATCATATTTATTTTTGAAATTGATCATATTTATTTTTGAAATTGATCATATTTATTTTTGAAATTGATCATATTTATTTTTGAAATTGATCATATTTATTTTTGAAATTGATCATATTTATTTTTGAAATTGATCATATTTATTTTTGAAGTTGATCATATTTATTTTTGAAATTGATCATATTTATTTTTGAAATTGATCATATTTATTTTTGAAATTGATCATATTTACTTTTGAAATTGATCATATTTATTTTTGAAATTGATCATATTTATTTTTGAAATTGATCATATTTATTTTTGAAATTGATCATATTTATTTTTGAAATTGATCATATTTATTTTTGAAATTGATCATATTTATTTTTGAAATTGATCATATTTATTTTTGAAATTGATCATATTTATTTTTGAAATTGATCATATTTATTTTTGAAATTGATCATATTTATTTTTGAAATTGATCATATTTATTTTTGAAATTGATCATATTTATTTTTGAAATTGATCATATTTATTTTTGAAATTGATCATATTTATTTTTGAAATTGATCATATTTATTTTTGAAATTGATCATATTTATTTTTGAAATTGATCATATTTATTTTTGAAATTGATCATATTTATTTTTGAAATTGATCATATTTATTTTTGAAATTGATCATATTTATTTTTGAAATTGATCATATTTATTTTTGAAATTGATCATATTTATTTTTGAAATTGATCATATTTATTTTTGAAATTGATCATATTTATTTTTGAAATTGATCATATTTATTTTTGAAATTGATCATATTTATTTTTGAAATTGATCATATTTATTTTTGAAATTGATCATATTTATTTTTATTATTAGTTTAACTATTCAGTCAAAAACTCTCAAAAGCAATTTTTTTAAATTTTATTTTAAAGTAAAAAATTAGGGCAGAAATAAAACCACTATGGTGTGTTTGGAAATACCCTACGTAATTCTAAACACATCGTAGATAATCACAAACACTGTTGTGTAATAACTAAGCATCTGCGTATCGTTATCGAAATATCAAAACTAACTGATATTTTTACGATAATGGGTTTCGATATCAATTGCTATAATCCGATATGTTTCGATATGATTCCGATAAAATATCGTTTGGGTTTCGATATGCACGATATCAGTATCGCTTTTAGCGATAAATATCGCTAAAATTTTTCGCTAAAAAATGTATAACGATATTTTTTGAGTTTCGATATGATTCGATACTTTCCGATAAAATATTGTTTGGTTTCGATATTTTACAATATTTTGTATTAGATATAACTAAATGTTAAGTTGTTTTATATTAGATATTTTACAATATTTTATATTAGATATAACTAAATGTTAAGTTAAGTTATTTTGCAATATATTTTCTTAATTTATTGATTAAAATATTGATAAAAATTAAGAATCGCCTAATTTTGAATGACATTTTTTAGATTAAATTGTTAAAAACGGCTCAGGCGGTGAGGATAACAACCCAACTGTTTAGTTTTTTAATTAAAAACATACCGTGGTGTGACTTAACAAAGTCCTGTGCTTTAAGAAAGTCCTACTTTAAGAAATGACAAATTTCGTATATATAAAAGAAACATTTGCGGAAAACAATTTTGTTGTTTTAACTTGATATATCAGGTCATGATGATTTCCTAATTATATTGATGTTTTAATCGTTTGTAGGTAAATCAATTTTTAATTACAACAATTGTAGTACTTTTTAATTGAAATCACGTGACAATTGAATCAAGTTACTATTCTCAAATCATTCTTTAAGCGATCATCAAGTATTAAAATATTTTTACATGCTCTATTTTTTATCAAACCATGTTACATACCGATCGTTTATATGTCTTATATCCCATAAATCAGTACAAAAACAAATCTATTTTATTTTCTCAAATGTTTATTTATTCGAACAAATTTGAATGATAAATAATTGTCATAGTTATGGAGTTTTTGAAGATTATTGTTATTATTATCAAATATATATATATATATATATTATATATATATATATATATATATATATATATATATATATATATATATATATATATATATATATATATATATATATGAAGACCTCAGTGGATATTATTAACATATATATATATATATGTTAATAATTTTGATAGTTGTTTGCAATAACTATCAAAGTATGTTTACTTTGGCAATTTTACGTACCGTTTTTTTATTTAACGTTACTTTGGCAATTTTAAGTTGATCAGGGAAATCACCTTGGCTAACGCAAGACGAAAAGATTTTAAATAGAATATTGTATGAATTTAATTAAAAATTTCCGTTGATACCGTCGAATTCTATTGCTTTATTTGGTTTAATCGTTTTGAAAGCAGCTTGAAATTCTATATAGGATATTTCAATGCAATTAAGATATGTTGTTTTTTGAGGTAAAAATTCAATACCAGTATATGGAATAGTTTTTGCTAAGTTTGGCCCAGCTAAAATAAAATGCTTATTTAATTCAACTGTAATATCGCTTGAAGCATATAAAATTTTATCATTAACTTTAATACCGTTAAGCAAAGCGCCTGATTTAGTTTTAGAGTTACAAGTCATTTCACTTAAAACTTACCAAGCTTTGAGTTTTTTTTTTTTTTCAAGTAAGTCAAGATATTATTATTTTTTTTTTAATTTTTTCTTTGTCTTTTGAACTCTCTAGCATAATTTTTGTAAATGGTTTTATTTTCAAATGATTTGGATTTCATGTACTTAATATATAATTTTTGTTTAATGGTGGAAGATTTTCTTAGTACATCGGTTATCCATGGGGATGTTTTTTTTTAAGCTTTTGGTTTATTTCAATTTTAGGAAAATTTGCGTCATAAATATCATAGAATGCTTTAAGAAAATTGCTATAAGCTATGTTGGCATCCTGAAAATGATCAATATGGTGCCAATGAAGCATTGATAATTGGTCATTAACTGATGCTAAACTTGCATTGCTATAAATGCGTTTAAAAAAGCTATTTTTGTAGCTATGATTTTGTATTGAATAACATTTTGAAGAATGCCAAGGCCAATGACCGAAATTTGGAATCACTTTGATGAAGAGGTCAGTACTACACCTGATGAAGAGGATTTGTTACTGCAAAATGCAAGTATTGTTTTTCAATTTGCAAGTTGACGGACAGAAACACATCTGGCATGAGATCACATTTGACAAGGAAGCATCCTGTTCAGTTTCCAGCCCTGGAAAAAAATGATGAGTTAGAATAGGTGCAATAAAGTTTAGAAACGTTTTTACTTCTTTAATTTAATTATTAACTTTTATTTTCATATGTGTTAGTAATTATTACTATTACAATACCAAGAATTAACAAGATTTAACGATAAATATCAATAACTTTCAATAAATGCTGATGAATGTTTCAATATTAGGTATTTTAACAGGTTTCATATTAATTTTTAGACATACAATGAAGACGAGGCTTATGAGCAGGTCCGAGATGATAAGACACCATAAGTGTTTTGGCAGTAAAGTTAAACAAGGAAGACTTTCTGGACCATCAGCAGAAAAGATCCAAAATCTAAAGCATTGGGTTAAATACAAGCCGCAAGACCGTGAACAGCTAAGAGGAGACATTAAAATTGTCAAGTTTTTGGCCGTTTAAATTTGCCATTCTCTTTAGTTGAACATGAAGCTTTT
This sequence comes from Hydra vulgaris, assembly GCF_038396675.1. Taxonomy (NCBI): domain Eukaryota; kingdom Metazoa; phylum Cnidaria; class Hydrozoa; order Anthoathecata; family Hydridae; genus Hydra; species Hydra vulgaris. Next base: position 15,595,620 of record NC_088930.1, read on the forward strand.
AAAGATTTTGTTCACTACTGGAACCCAAAAATGAATGTGAAGGCTGCAACAACATACTCCCGGTTCAAGTATGCAAAACATTAATTATGTAATTGTTTTAAATAAATTTTATTTTGGGGTGGGGAGTCAATTCAATGTGAGTTCCAAGAGAACTAAAATTTTTAAAAAGCTAATTTTTTAAGACCAATCCACACCAATTTTTTTTTGGTTTTCTTAGTAGGTAACCAAATTGATATGTAACAAGAAATACCAATTATAACTAATTTTTTATTTTATTTTTAAGTTGCCATTGTTGTACAAAAATGTGAAAATCTGTGTGGATGACATTCTAAAGGAGGAGTTGCCTAAGACCGCTGGATTTCCAATCTCAACTGACCTCTGGCAAAGCAGAAACAATGATGCGTACCAAGCCAGTGCATTGCACTATGTGAGTGAAGACTTCCGGTTAAAGATGTTTGTGATTGGAGTTTTTCCGTTTTCCGGACAACATACAGCTGAAGCCATTGCTCTTCGTCTGGATAAGTATGTTTTAGTATTTTATTTTTATTAGGTTAAAAGTTCTGTAAATTAAGTTAACGGTTTGAGTTATTTAGATAACTTTTTGTTAAAAAAAAGCAAATAATCGAGTTTCGTCCGTTGTGGTGTGTCCATGATTCAGCCGCTAATATGAAGGCGGCAATTAACAAGTGCAATTTTGTAGATGCATCTCTTTTGTGTGCTGATCATTTTTTGAATTTGGAAGTTGAAGCAACTGTCAAAGAAACAAAAGGTTTTGACAGTTTGGATCTTCACGAAGCAATCCAAAGAGCAACTGAATTAAGTTTAAGATGTCACAAGTCATCTTTGTCTGAGCAAAGAATTAAAAAAGCGGTAACTAGTTTTTAGTTTAGCATCCTTTTTAGCTTTTATAGCAATTTAGTTTATAGTTTAATACAATACAAGCGCAATATAAACTTCTCAGTACACTTTGTGAGACAAAATTTTTCTAATGATAGCTACCATTAATAACTGATAAAATGTTAACACTTAAAAAGTAAAAACATATAACATAGTTAATATCAGTTTTTAATAATAGTAAATAGTACTAATCTCCTTTTATGTTATTTTTCTTATAATTCTATTTTAATTTTTAGCTAAAGCTGTTGCTTGATGACAGTGATGTTGTTGGCAAGGATAAGTTGAAATTTGTGAAAATCATCACTCTCGTGAAAACACACAAGAATTCAACTTTTATGATGTTGGAAAGCATTGTAAAAATGCGTCGTATCCTCAGCTCCATTAGAGACATTCCTGGAAAAAATGACACCAAACTAGCTCCATTCATTCCTTCAGAAGATGAGTTCAATCTTTATGATGAAATTTTGCCTATTCTGAGGAGAGTCGCTGAGATTTCAGAATATTTCTCTGCTGACAAAGAAGTAAGCATTCACCTCGTTATCTCAAACATTTACACACTGAGGCAGAAATGCCTGGATTTCATCAAGGCTGGTGGGGCATCACCAACAGCACAAATGTTTCACCAAAAACTGGTGGAAAACTCGGATATTCGTTTTCCGGACACTGGTTGTCAAAACATTTTTTACTCTGTTGCCAACTTGCTTAACCCCTTGTACAAGGGTAGAGCTCTAAAAAAACTGGGTGGATTTGATGGTGCACATCATCAAATCCACTGATTACTCAATCCAATGTATGAGGCACTGATTACTCAATCCAATGCTTATCAGGAGTGGATTGCTACAACAAGATTATTTAATGAACGGTTACATGCTGAAATCCAAGGTCATGTTTTAGAAGATGATCCTTTCTATAATATTGGAATGGAAGAAGCTCCTGCACTTATGACTTCCTATTCTGGTCTGGCTCCACCTGCAAAGTCAGACATTGTCACTGAATGAGACATATTTCAAAAACTCCTAGGGGTTGTTGGTGTGGAAGTGCTGGAATTTTGGAGAGCAAATATGTACAATTTTCCTCTCCGTGCTCAAGCTGCTAAAAAATGGCTATGTGTACCTGCTTCCTCAGCATCTTCAGAAAGAGCCTTTAGTGCCGGTGGAATTGTCGCTTATAAAAGAACAAAATTGCAGCCTGAACAAGTCGAAAAATTGTTGTACAATCAGCAAAACTACCCTAAGATTCCGATCAAAAGATGGTTTCTAACCAGTCAGGATGAAAAAGAAGAATTGTTTGAAGAGGCTTTTACCAATGGCTCTGAGAATTCAGCTGCTTCAAATCAGGGATCTTCTACTTCAACTCTTACATCAGCAGTTGAAATGGATGACTAACTTAAGTTGGTTCATTGCCTAAGTGGCGTCATTGGTCTATTTCACTGCTTAGAGTTTATAAAATTTGCCATATAGTGATTTAGTGATTTCAATAAACCTTGTCTTTGAGATTAAATTTTAATATTTTTCATATAATAAGTCACAAGCACAAACCTTAACATGTTAAACATGTCAAGTCAACAATTTATCAAGTAAAACATTGTTATTTTTTGTTTTTAGTTGTTTTTAGCTTCAGCTTAAGTCTTAAATAAAAAAAGTTTTGTTTATTTCTTTTTTTACATTAAATAGTGCACTTGTCAGTAAATTTATTAAAGTTATTTAGATTTTTAAAAACATTATTTTTTTAGTTGGAAAAAGTAATATTGTAATGAACCGATAAGTATTGTTATCGTTTGAGTTACGAAATGAGTTACGATATTTATGGTAATTGAACAATAAATATCGTAATGAATCGATAAATATTGAAACTATATCGAGCAAATTTTTTAGTTACGATATTAAAAATATAAAAAACTTACATACTTACGATATTACATACTTACGATACTTACATACTTACGATATTAAAAATATAAAAAAACTTAATATAAAAAAACTTACGATACGCACATTCCGATATCTTATCGTATCGTATCGTAATAAGAAAAGTTTCGAGACGCAAACCCTTAGTAATAACGAATAAAATGCTAACTGTAATAATTAAGTGCAAAAAATTATATTATGCAACGATAACAATTCATTATGCAACGACAACAATTAATTATGCAACGACAACAGCAAAAGGAGTGGTTTTATATCTACAGTAGCTACAAAAGAATGTTACTTAAGAAAAAAGTTGCGTGAAATTATTAGAAAAAGTTAAGATCAAGTAGTCGTGAACAACAATTACAACTTCATAACACTACTGCAAATCTGGGAAGAAGTTATGTATTTAAACCAAATTAAGTAATAATGATGTCTAAGCTTTTCTGTTCATAAACTTTTCTGCTCATAAACTAGACATGTGAAAAATGACAAATAAAAAATTTAATACTTGTCTAACTTATTCAACAAAACCAACAAAAAGATAAGTCAATGGACCTAGCACTTTATCTGATATTTTTCGTGTTGTCTAAGATCAACCCTCTATTTCTTGATTCTTTTCTTTGCTTGATAGACAGTGCACAGTAATTTTAATTTTATCAAAAGTTTATTTTGATAAAATTAAAAATACTATGCACAAATCTTCCGCAAAGCATAAATTTTTTAAAGCATTAAAAACCCTTGATGAGTTTAATATTCCTTTGTCAAATAACATGTTGATTTTTTAAACTCTTGAAATTTATATTTGGATATCATCTGTCGAGATACAAAAGCAATTAGAGCTGCCTGTATCGGACGGAACAATCAGACGACGTGCTGTTAAGGCCGGATTGTTTTCTCGACGCCCTGCAAAGAAACCGCTGCTTTTACTAAAAAACCAGAAGAAAAGACTTCTCTTTGTTACATCTCATATTGACTGGAATGTGCAGAAATGGCGAATTGTCCTGTTCAGTGATGAATCGAAGTTCAACATCATTGGGAGCGATGGCATTTGCCGTGTACGTCGACCGGTCGGAAAACGCCTCGATTTACGTAATAAAACCGTGAAGGCATGATGAAGCAATGTAATAGTCTGGGGGTTTCTGCTAACGGTCTAGGTCCAATACATCGAAACGATGGAATAATGGAACGTTTCATGTATAAAAATATCCTGAAAGATGTTATGTTACCTCATGCTGAATGGAATATGCCAATAAAATGGGTTTTTCAGCAAGACAACGATCCGAAACACACTGAAAAAGTAGTCAAGCAGTTATAATATATATATATATATATATATATATATATATATATATATATATATATATATATATATATATATATATATATATTAAAATAAAAAAAACCAACTTCATCAAATAGTTTTCATGCATCAAGTAAACACCTTTAAGAATTCCAGTATTATTAGATTTGCGCTCAAAAATATGCGTAATTTAGAGCTTTACCAAAAGGGTGTAACAGGAATAGCTCACCAAAAGTGTGTACCGGAAATAGGTTCTATTTTTCCTTTTTGAGGACTCAAGTTTTTGCTATTCTCTGAAGTCCACTGAGGCTATTAATAATCAAACTGAGGCTATTAAAAATCAAACTGAGGCAATTAAAAATCAAACTGAGGCTATTAAAAATCAAAAAAACAAAATCAGTTGTCAAAAAGTGGTTTTTGTAAAATTTAAAAAAATTAAATCTTTTGAACATGTATGTTGTTTTGTTGTCAATGTTATTTAATTTCTTAGGACATTTTTCTCATTTTTTTATTTTTTTAAACATTTATTGTTGAAAAGTAAGGTGAATAATATGAATGCATGCTCTTATTTTATATGAATATTGGGTTTTTGTAACAGGCTTGGTTACGTTTATCTAAAATATTTTAAAAAGCTCATAATAATTCTTAAGTTTACAAAACTGTGTTCATTCTCGAAGACGTTGTGGTCAAGAAAAAATATTTTTGTTTTGCAAAGCAATAGCCTCATTAAATGGTTTTCATGCATCAAATAAACACCAATAAAAATTTCAATATTCTGCTCGTAAAAATGATTTAAAGTAACACACAACAAAATGCTTATCATGCGCCTAATTTTTGAACATAACCTGAGCCTTATATGTTTATAAACGTATAATTCTCTTATAAAAAAAAACATGTCACATGCGGATTTAAGTTATCTTTGGTCATTAAAAAAGGTCAGTTTTGTTGCTATCATTGGTTGTCCTGTCAAAATAGACACAAATATAGAAAAAAATAGAAAGACACCAATACCAGAAAGCTACTGTTTCCTATAAAGTACTCAATCAACCAGCTGTCATGGGCAGCTGATATACAATTTTATAAATCGCAGATATACAATTTTATAAATGACAACTTTAAAATTCTTTACACCACTGCTTTCAACACTCCAACACTGAAGTTTTTTTACGAAGTTTTTACCATCTTCACAACCTTCCCTGTTCTGATTTATCTGCAGGCAACATATTTTGGAGGTACACATTTCTCATTTTGTGAAAGATCTTATTGATGAAAAAATAAAATGGCACAGGAAAGCACTATATGTAAGATTATATAAAGGCTGGTCACTCAGAACGAGGTGGAGAAGACGGAGCACACCAGGTTTGATTAGAATGAGTAACAAGTTTTTTTTTAAACAACATTAAAAAGAAGGCCCTGAAGTTCCTCAAGAGGTCACTGACCACAGAGATGTTTAACACGGGGATTACAAGAAGCTATGTGAACTAGTTGTCTTTTAATTCTTGGGAGATGTACCACTATTTCATTTTACTCAATCTGGACCCTTCCATTAGTAGTTAAATTATATTATCAATCGCTTTTTTGTTTTCAGAAGGAGGGGAGGGGGCGGAGGGAAAGTATATTTCAGAGTTTTTAAAAATATTAATAATAATTCATTCCTAAGGTATTTGGTAAATGTTTCATACCTGCTTTCTTATAGGATGAATAAGAATGTATCCTAGGTGATGAATCAAGATAAGAAAAAGATTAAAAATATGATATTTTAACATGTCTGAGCAGTTTCATGTGGGGAAACCAAAGCCGCCAGTTGTTAGCAAGTCAGCGGAGCTTACAAAGCGGAGTTTCATTAGGTTGTGATTCATGCTTGAAGGAGCTTACTGAGCTAGTAGAAGCTTAATGAGGTGGTAGGATAGCTGAGATTCAATTTGGGGAGTTGAAATGGCGGATATAGCGAAACGACTGTGAGACATTTTACATATTTAAAAGGTTTTTGAAGCTAATTGAATGTGCCAATGGCTGCGCAGAAAAGATTATCCTATTGGCCCAGAACTTTGTTAGAGACAGCTTATTGGGCAACACAATAAAGAACCTCATACTGGTCGCCAGAGAATAACGTCTTTTTTTTGAAAATTGGACTTATTTTCGAAAAATAAAAATTTACAGCTATTACTTTTACTGGAACAAAAAGTGTTTTTTTAGTAATTTTAATCTATTTGAACCTAAGAGAATGGGAAAAAACTGAGAGGTGTTTTTTTTTTGGGACCCTAATATATATATATATATATATATATATATATATATATATATATATATATATATATATATATGTATATATATATATATATATATATTTATATATATATATATATATATATATATATATATATATATATATATATATATATATATATATATATATCTATTATGTTATAATATTGTTATAATATTGATTATTATTATATATACATTTCTTTTATTATTTTTTTAAATTTATTTTTTTTTAATTATTATTTCTATAAATTATTATTATTTATTATTTTATTTTAATAACGATAAACGATGTACGATGTAGCTAAATTTAATTTTTTATTTCCTTTGCAGATGCCAAAAGTTTCTTTAATTTGGAATTATTTCACCAAAATCAATGAAATCAGAACTAGCTGCATTGAATGTGGTGAGGACTACAAGGTGCCTAGTGGCAGCACAATAGGGATGAGAGGCCATCTTAAGACAAAGCACAAGACTAGTTTTGAAACACTAGTAGCAAGGAACACCAGGGCAAAAGCAATATCAAAAACTACAACTTTCAATGTTGACGCATGCTTTGACTCTGATAATGACTTTATACTTGACTCCTCTTCTAGTGCTGGGCTATCAAGAGCAGCCACTGTCAGGACCCCAGCCAGAAAAAGGTCAACAAAAGAGCAAATGTATGGCAACAAAACTCCAACAAAGCGATAAAGAGTATTTACTAAAAGTCAATCGTCTAGAAATGACGATAAACAGAGGGAAATTGTAACTGCAATGATGCAGTGGATAACAAGTGCCATTTTGCCTTTTGATGTAGTTGACGACGATTACTTTAAACATTTTGTGAAAATATGTACAAAAGGCAGTATAAGTCAATTTCTTCAAGGGCAGTTTCACGTACCATAGTTTTGGATTTATACAATGCAATGAAGGCAGCAGTTAATAAAGCATTTAATGACGATAAACCTCATCTGGATCAAATATCAATCACGTCTGATCTGTTGACCAACAAGACTACCAACGCAGAATATGTTGCTATGATTGCGCACTACATTGATTCGAATTTTCAAATGAAGCGTTTTTTGGTCAACTAAAAACACTTTTCAGGCAAAAATTCATCTGAAGAAATTGCAAAAAGATTGAATAACTTCACCAAAGACCTAAAATTAGGACCAAATGTGCGCACAACAATAACATGCGACGGTGGAGCAAGTATGAAGAAAGCCGGAAAGGGTTGCGTTATAAATGATGTGTTTTGGTGCGTTGATTATAAGATAATTTTGATAGTACAAAGTGCTACCTCGAAATTTGAGTTGTGGAGAGATTTGAGTGATAAGATGGCAGGACTGGTTGGCTTTTTCAATTATCCTCAGAAGTGTAAGGATTTACTAATTGCCGAAGCATTGAAAATTCCAGATAGCACAATTACAAAACTAGTTCAAAGTTTCTCAACCAGATGGAGCAGTGAGCTCAATTAATTGCAATCAATCAATAAGCTACTACCTGCTAATATAATTGTAGCAGAAAAATATGTTTCACAAAAGCTAGTCAATAAAATACCAGATGAAGAGGAGATTGAGCAATTCAGGACAATGGTTGGAATATTGAAAAAATTTGAAAAATTATCCAACCTCGCAAGTTCAGAGAAAAAGGTCTCAGTAGTCCATCACATTCCAATACTCTTTGATCTGGAAGATAAATTGCAGTCAATGTCATATGATCCACCCAATCTCATGATGAAAGAGGTCCCTGATTATTACTTGCTAAAAATGAATGACAGGTTCCCCGAATGTGGAACAACAGTTTTAGAATACACAATTGCAAGCATAACGAATCCACGTTACAAAGGATCAACATTACATGGAATTGGCCAAAGGTACAACATGACCATAATATCCTTGAAAGAAGCTATGGAACACACCCTCATTCAACACATTACAATCCCTCATTGATGACATACAAGACACAATGGTACAGACACAAACACAGCCTTAAGAAAACATAACAACTGAATACGTAAAAAGGTCTTGCAAAAGTTTGAAGGTTCAAACTTTTAGAAAAATGGTTGATAACACGGAAGGAAGGAAGGCCTCTTTGATAACGGAGATCAAGGCGGAGATATAAAGCTATTTAACAACAACACCGATTGACGATAATGGGTATATACTTTGTTATTAGATAAAAAAATCACATAAGTACTACGAACTTGCCCGCTTTGCCAGTAGAACATTAGCAATTCCAGCAGCTTCCTCCAGCTCTGAACGAGTATTTTCCACAGCTGGAAACATCTGTGGTGACAGGAGAACAAATCTGTCAGCATCTAAAGTTGGAAAACTTGTTTATATAAAAAAAACTTAAGACAGATAAAGAAAATTAATGATGTGAACAATTTTATAGTTTGATTCGATTTTCCGAAAAAAAATTGATTTTTTTTTCCTTGGAAATTTTTTTTGCCATTATTGTAGCGCAAATAACAATAACCAAATAAAATTTAAGTTTTGAACTTAGCTGTTTTATATTTTATTTATATTCTTTCGATGCATTGTTTAACGATTCAGTCTATCGATAGATTGTTTAACGATGATGGTCATTTGCTGCATGTTTAACAATACGTGTTTCGATGCATCGAACACGATGTGTTGAATACGATGCATTGACGTATTTAACGATGTTAAACGATACATCGCCGCTCCCCATTTATAATCAATTTATTGCAAAAAATCTACACAAACACTATAAATAAAAATAACTAAACAAATTGTTTATTAATTTATAAAGAATAAAAAAATTATAAATATTTCTTGATTTCCTATCAAAGTTCTACAACGACGTCATACACTTGACAAGTTAATTTTTCTTGATACACGTCTATTATTTTCTTTTAATCAAAAAAACTCAGCCTAAACATTTTTTTTAACCATTCTCTTTAATATGAAGACAAATTCTTTCAGACCTTGGGGATTCAATTGATCCTCATCTTGTTTATAGCTAACAAATTTTTACTGCCATACAATCATTTCCAAATAATTAAACACACTGTTAAATTCCGAAAATTTCAAAGTTTCAAACCATAAAATAGCATTTGTGTATAAAGGGTGCAAATGGCAGTTTAGCTTGTTCATATGCTTCACCAGGTATCATATTTTGGTAATGATAAAGTAGTTAACTGATAGTCTGTCAGACATTGAGTTTAACATTGCAACATTTTTGAGTTTGACAACTGCGCCATTCATTAAAGAAAGCAGAAAATAATCATTAACGTAAAAAAATAAATGGTCCAATATGACTTTTATAATTAATTGGTGTTCTACCAATAATCAAATCCAGAGCTGATAACTATGCAGGTTTCCGCTGGGGCTAATGAATAAAGGAGCTGTGAATAGCCAGTTTAAAATGGGCTTGGCAAGCTACGCAGGTCAATCGCCTCCATGGTCTTGCACGTCCTTTTTCGAGCAATATAAGTTTTTATGTTTTGATGATAATTTTTGATATAACTTTTTTTTTGTTCTTCATTCCAGAGATAGTAAAAAGTTTTGTTTTATTAGCGATAAAAAAAAGACAGAAAAAACATGTTTCTAATATGTATAACATGTTAGAAACATGTTATACAATATATGCTTTACAAAAACAATTGATCGTTCTTATATTATTATAAAATTTCATTCATTTCCTTTCTTCTTTGTAAATTCACAAAGAAGAAGAAATATATAATATATAGAAGTACGCAGTTATAAGTGCTTGGTGTAAAACTTCAAATTTTTGATTTTTGATTTTTTTGTTGCTATTTTTACGATAAAACTTGTAAATATTAGAAAAAAAATTATGTTAAGCATTTATCATATTAAAAATTATGTGAAATATATGTTGCATGAGTTGAAGAATTGTGGAAAGAAATGTTGAACAAATATCACAAGCACTTCAAATCTGATTTAGCTGGGTTTTAGTCAGATTTTTATTCAACGTTTTTCTGTGGTTTTTTGCAACCAACAAAACATTCTGCTTCATATCTTCATTTCGGTATGACATAATAAAGTCTTGGATCAGTTTTATATTTCTTTCTGCACAATCATTGGTGACTACCATATTTTTAACAAAAAACTTAAAGTTGCCTAAAACAGTTGTGCAGCTAACTTAACCTGGTCATGGGTAACCTTGGCTAGGCAAAACAAAATCCAGCTCTGACCACCAACTAAATTTGATAGTATTGTAGACAATGTGATTACAGGCATTTTAGGTTTACCCTTCATGAATTTTCAGAAACAGGAAACTGTAACAGTTTTTGGAGTATATTCTTCTTCTCATCTTTTTCAACATCATCATCAGCTAAAGCCATTACAACAAGTTGCTGACTTAAATACCAGGTATGATTTTGCATGCTTTTCAGTATTGATTGAGAAAACTCGGAATATTCTTTACTTAAATCAAGCACATCTTTGAATGCTGCTAAATCATTAACTGGTGCTGTCATACTAAGAGAGCTTTTGAAAAACCAAGGACAGTATGTTAAAGATATAAATAAAGAAGTTGTTTTAACTATCTTCTTCTCCTTATCATTCATGATGTTTGAGATGTTCTTTGTCATTTTTAATGTAAGCAAATAAATTGCATCTGCCATAAACCTTGCCGCATGGCAAGCTCCTGGCTGATGAAATTTTATTGCAGGAACATGACCAACAAGGTAATAAACACATAACTGACAAAGATTTTTGTAGTCTCCTCTTTTGAAAATATTTTCTTGAATTGCAGTTTCCCCAGACTTTAATGCTGCCTTGGCCATATTATAGACAGGTGATCCAATCTATAAAGAAGTCCAGTTAAACTTAACCAGATTGTCTGATGATGTGTCTATCTTGTCAACAATTGTTGACCAAGCCTTCTGTAAGCGTACATAAATTTCTCTTCTCGGAGACTTGATCTCGTCGCCAGTCAGAGCAGTCATAAAATGTTTAATATGTACTTCAATAATATGGTGACAACACATGCACCAGACAAGACTTGTATTCAGGATAGTTGATAGGATTGTAACTGCTCCCGCAAATCTTCCAGTGTTGGATTGTGTCGCAGCAAACACCAATGATATTGTCGACAATATCATAGTATTCCAAGAGATTTAGGATTAAAATTGCCTGCTCTGACCCAGTTGAATTTTTGACTGCACTATGCCAAGCAAAAAATCATCTCTACATTCTAAATATGGGCTAGTTACAATAACTGCAATTCTCTCACAGTCAGCTGTCAGATCATTCTCTTCTTCCAGCTGTCTAACAAGTTTCCCAACAAAATGGACTATGAGTTTTTTCCCTTTTAAAACATCAACAAGATCCTGTCGTAGTGTTTCTCCTTAATCAATTAAATTGTACATTTAAAATAATAGAGATAATAAAAAAAAATAAACTTAATCACTTAGGTGAATAATATTTACCAAGATTTTCAATAGTTCTGTATCTTTTTCTGTGTATAGTAAATGGGCTAACATCATCTTCAAATTCAATTTGTCCATCAAAAGCTTTGTCAGTACTTTTCTCGTCTGTTGATTTCTGCTATCTGTCAAATGTTTGCAAAGTCCTTTTTTCTTTTTGAGCCTTTGTGTTATTCTGATCATTCAATTGCCTAACTCATTCGTATCTCTGCTTTCTTCGCAGAGACTTATTTTCAAATTCTTCATCATGCTGTGCAGTCATGGTCATATTCCTTTTAGATCTCTGGTCTTCGTAGAAGGCTATATCTTCTTTCTTTGCATCTTCGGTTCTTCGCTGATCTTTTATTATAATGTCAATTATTGTAGGAACAGATATATCAAACAAGGTATTAACCTCCACCTGGAAATCTACTTGCTTTTGAGTCCAGATCCCTTTACTTGAACTCCAGTTTAGTTTACTCCATCCTTTCATTTTGTTATATTTCTCTGTGAGTTTTAGGATCCTTTCACTGAAAAATATTACATAGCTGAAGTTAATAAAAGACAAGATAAGCCTATAATAATTTTTGTGTGTGTAAAATTTACCTAACAGATCACTAATAATGCTCTTATTATTTTCTCTTCCACTGTTGGACGTAAAACCAGCTTTTATCCAGATGTCAGTGACAGTTGAAGTTACGCATCTATTGATTAATCTTTCGCATGCTCTATACTGGAAAACTAGACTTCTGGTTCCTGTTTTTGTTGGACAAGCAATAGTTTCTTTGCTGGACTGAAATCTGGTGCTCCTATATAAAAGAGAATTAACTGATATGTAATTATATTTATGAACGGTAGGTTAAGTAAATAAATTAGAAAAAAACTAGATATTAAAATTACCTAGAAGATTGTAAAAAATGAAAGTATTGCAGGATATTTCTGACACTGGGCAGCTGGTTGACTGGAAGCTCATTTATGGGATATTTTAACAGATATAGAGATCGTCTTAAACTGCTTTGAACAGTGTACCTTTCTTTTTCCCCTGGTCCTTTTTTGCTGGATTTTTTTACTTTCTGACCCATTTTTAACAATATATTTAATTATGAAACTAAAAACTTTGAAACAGTTTTAAATCACATGTATATTAAAGTAATCAAAATTTTATGAGTAAAAAATAGCAATGAATAATAAAATACCAGTAATACCAATAATCAAGAAAAAAAGTTAAATAAACAATTGAATAAAAGTAAAAGATGACTACTTTAAAAAATTATATTTAAAAAATCCTACTTTTGAATAAATTTCTTTTTTATATCACATCATGTACAATTAAAATAATAAAAACTTAAAAAACATGACAAAAATTGACATTTTTTAAAAATTTCAATTTTTACACCAAGCTCTTACACTTGTCTCAGATCAACATTTTTTATATATTTCGTCTTTTTACATATGAGGCAAGTTTTTAAAAGCGCACAAAAAAAGTTTTTTTTTGGGACACCCTAATATATATATATATATATATATATATATATATATATATATATATATATATATATATATATATATATATATTTTCAAATGAACAACAGTTTTTTTAAAACTTTTTAACAACATGTTTCATCAATATCAATTGACATCATCAGTTATAAAAAATTAGTTACAATTTCTGTATATAAACAATTTTTTCAGCTCCATTAAAAATATAATAGTTTTTACAATAACTGCCATAGTTAGATTTTATAAAATAAACAATTATCATAAAATTTCACAAAAGATTATACAAAAGGTGTGATGTAATTATTAATAAACAAAATAGGAAATAAAATGTAAGATAATTGAGAAATTATTTTGTTAGAGTAATAGTATATGACTTTATTATATATATATATATATATATATATATATATATATATATATATATATATATATATATATATATATATATATATATATATATATATATATATATATATATATATATATTTCAATATGTATGTATGTATGCTAGGCACATGCAAATTGGCAATTTAAACATCAAATTGAATTTTAAATATACTCACTTATATATTCCTGAATTGAAATTCGAACTTATAAAAGTTTTTTTCCTTTTATAACTATTTATAATAATTAATAAAATACCTTGTAATATTTTTTAATATTTTTTTTAGTATTCTTATGAGCAAGTTTGATCAGCTCTGATAAGCTCATAACTTTCAAACACTAAAATATAATTAGATGAAACTGAAAAATTGTAGATATATTTAGTATAAGATAACGAATCTAAACATTTTGTTAATTAATTGTCATGTTTCATTATAAGCTATCAATAAATATTTTATAATGAAATTAGCTTGATTTGATTCAAATAAATGGCGGTTTTTTAAATTGAGTTTTGAATCACTTTTTTGATTTGATTCAAATTATTGCTTAATACGAGCCTAACATATATGTCCAGGACACAACGTTAAACTGGTTTTTGGAGTTAATGAGGCTTGTTAGTAGAAGTGAAAACATATCATTGAGGAGAAGATATAAAATTCCAACTTTAATGTGGCATGGGTAAAAGATCCTGAATCTTGATTTAAATCTTCCTAGTGATGGTGCTATGATAAAAACACTCAGTTTTTAGTTTGAAGCAAACTTTACAACTTTATGCCTTGGCACACACACACACACACACACACACACACACACACACACACACACATACACACACACACACACACACACACACACACACACACACACACACACGCACACACACACACACACACACACATATATATATATATATATATATATATATATATATATATATATATATATATATATATATATATATATATATATATATATATATATATATATATATATATGTTAACTATTTTACTTTACCTTATTTGGCATCTGCCAAGCTGCACTAAGTTGCACTTGTTCTGTCAATCTGGAAAAGCCCAGCCCTGAAAAATTGGCTTTTTCTAGATGGCTCACTACTGCCAACAGGATTCTCAGATTATATATTTCTACTACCAGTCCTTCATCAAATTTAGTAACTACAGCAACATACATTACGCCCGTTTATGCCCCTATGTGGTTCATCATCCAGAAGAGGTCTTCCATTTTTCTTGGCAGCAGGCATCTATGTAGTATAATAGTCAAATCACGGTTTCGGCCAGATGCATTACGAAGGTAGTAGACAAACTTATTGAAACAAATGTATTCTTTGGTCATTAAGAAAATATTTTTCTGGTAATCATATCAGATGAGATGCCACGAATCCGAGAAAAAGTATGAATACTAAATAAAGTTCTTATTCTCAAATTTATGTTAAAAAATACATGGGAGTTGATTGATTGATGTAATACACAGCGGACAGAGCAACCACTAAAAATGCAGCTAACTGATGAGGAACTGAAAGAAGCAAAAGAGAATTGCATTCAACTAAGTAATCTTTTGGAAAAGTTACCGAGTTCCATGCAAGGTGTAGAACGTTGTGTAAAGAGTATCATACTCTCTTTTTATTTCATCGCAAACCGAGGCAGAAACATCTGCCTCGGTTTGCGGTGAAATAAAAAGAGATGGTATGATACGTGTCCGCCTTCAATCAAGAAAAAGTATGCCAATATTTAACACCTGGGCACATTATAACATTATTTAGTAGTATTTTTGCTTTATGTATGTTAATATTATGTAATAAATTTACCTATTCAACTCGTTTAAATTAACATATTAATAAACTAGAAATAATAATTTCGAAAAGAATACTACAAATCAATATTTGAAATAACAAAATTTAAAATATGGAAAATTCTGAAAAAATACCTAGCTTGGTTAAAAATTGTTGCAGGGGGTAATTCTTGTCCGATTTCACTCATCTTAGTCTCAATTTTTAAGTTTTCTTATAACTAATATAGAAGTTTGGGAGAAAAATGAAATTTATAAAAATTTAAAATTTATTAATAAATATAAGTCTAGTTGAGAATAGTACAAATTATATTTTATCAACTTGTTGCCCTCTTAAGTTTGGGTTAGGGTGGGGGGCTATGAAGTTAAAGGGCTTTTTTGTTCCCAGCCTCCAATCGTCGTCACTATTTGCAAAGCCTTATTATTCAACATAAGTATAAACACACAAATGTTTGGAGTTTCTCCGTGTCTGGAAGTTAGCTCAAACACCAAAAATTCCAGGATCCGTCACTGAAGTCAGCATCGGTCTGCAAATAGAGATCAACCGTCTCTCTATAGTGATAAAAGAAACAGTCACAACTCTGATATAGAGGTTTATAAGTCGTAAAAACCTTTTTTTTATTCAGTTTAATTGAATTTCAAATACAATAATTTTATGTGTTATTTTATTTAACTTTCTTGATAAAATATTTACATTTATATATATAAGTATACCTACAATTTTTTTTTGAGATATCAAGACGATAAGGAGTTCTATATTCACTATATGAAAATTGGTTTAATTTGAATGAGTTGCCGAATCTAGTTTTATCAATAGCAAGTACATCAAAGAGTTTATTTCTGAATGTTGTAATATTCGTAAACCTATTACAGATTAAGTGTATATCTAGGAAGGTAAAAATGGGATTATTTGGGTATTTTGCTCCTAATTTACCCAAATCAGATTAACTACAAAAATCCACATTGAGATTACTGCAGTCATTACATTTTTTTTCGTTTCTAATTTTTTTTTAAATGTTGAATTTATAGAGAAGTTTATAACCGGGTGTTTACATATGTTCCCTTAATTTTTGTTTTTTATAAACTCAGAATGTTTTCCTTTTCTTATGGAAACTAGTTGGATTTTAAAACTGTATGATTTGCTGCTGACCCAGTAAGCATAGATTGTTTTTAAAACGTTAATATTCGTTTTAATAAGTTTTTTAAACGTTTTAAAATCGTCCTGTGCTTACTGGGTAAAATACAAGTTAAAACATTGGTTTTAATAATATTCATGAAAATGTAATGATTTTGTTTAAATTGGTTTCTAACTATAGATAACTCATCAGATAAACAGTCTTTAATGATTTGTATTTCAGATTTTTGACAGCTATTGTCAAATGCACTTTTTTTTTAAACTTTTTTTTATTGATAACATCCTTTTGAAGGAAGACATTAACAGATAAACTTACTAAAAAAGTAATAACTTTGTCACAGTTGACTTATCATTGTATTGAAGTATAATTTCAATAGTTTATCTTTTATTTGACAGCTCAACTCTTTTAAATCCTCGATTTAAATCAAAAAACTAACTTATCTTTCAAGCTTTCATTCTTTCAAGATTAATAATTTTTTTACTCAAAACTTTGATTTCTGCATATTGTAGTATGTTTTTATGAAAATTATTATTTTAGTCAAGTCTAGTAAATTCTACTGGAGCTACGTAGACTTCAAAAGATTTTTTACCATTTTTATTAACGCAACTTAAGATGTTTTTAGCTACTAATAATTTAAGAAGTTCACTGAAATGTACTTTCTCTACTTGACTAGCCAATAGTTACGATATCTATCAAAATAAATAAAATATTTACCAAAATATGTAAAAGTCTTGCGATACAACGTTCTTTAATGAACTTGCTGCCATCTTTTTTTCAATATTCATGATTTATGAAGACCAATACTATTTACAATAATATTTAATATTTGTTGAATAGATAGTCAATAAAATTATGATGTTTAAAGTTAGTTGCTAGGTTATAGTAAAGCAAGTTTGCATATTCTCGTGAGTTTATATTGACATTATTTTGAAGATAGCTAAACAGCTTTTATTAATTTTATTAATTAAGTATTTTCGTCTCTCCGTTAAGATTAACGGAGCTTTGTCTGAAACCTATTTACAACTATTTGTGGAAGAAATATTAAAAACATATGTGAAGAAATATTAAAAACATTTTTTTTAAATATAAATAGTTTTAAATTATTATTTTTATCATTATTTTTTAGTTTTGATAAAAAAAAAACTTTTTTAAAAAAATTTCAAAAAAGAAATTGTTGATTGATGCCCCATTATGCTTATTAGTGAGATGAAAAATATTTACTTTAATAAATTTGATATATTTTTTTTCACAAAAAATATATCAAATTTATTAAAGTAAATATTTTCTGAAGTTTTACTTGACCACTAATAAACTTTTACAAATACACGCAATTTTCATTTACACTTAAAACACAATTTTTCGAGTTGTATTAATGTTGAAGCTATGAAATATGGATATTAAATACTAACTTATGAAATTGAGGTAATGAATTAAAATTTAAGAAAATCTACTGCGTTTTGCCTTTTTATTTGAGAGTTTTAGTTTTTTACGTCATAAAACTATGGCAAAACATTAAAATAACAAAAAAATCAATGGAAATCGGAAAAATGCAAACATGCAATCCCTTCATCTATTTTGAATAACTCCTGAAAATTTGAGGAAAAAATAATTAAACCAATCTTAAGATACCATGTTTTAAATCAAGCTAAGGCGTCGTTAAAATCAATTTTGAGAAAACAAAAAAAGTAAAAACATAAAGATTTTATTCAACTTAATAAATTTTTGTAATGAAGTTAAAAAAACATCATTAATCCATCCAAATTTAAGGTTTTTAACTATTCGTTTCTATTTTTAATTTTGATACTGTTTTAAGTATGTTTTTTAAACGTTTCATATCTTTTTGACGAAATTCCGATGACAAGGTAGTAACTGGCATTATGCAAGTATTCAAAAATGTGGGTTTGTGTATAAAAAATGCAATAGTAGGCCATATATTACAAAAAAACAAAAACATTAATCGTGTTACCTAGGGTTGTTGCTAATGATGCTTTATACTAGCCTACAAACTATATAAAAGTTGGTAATTTTAAAACGAATTTGATAAAACTAATTTAACCATAGTTGAAAAGGATCGTTGTAGTATCGTATTTCCTTATTACTAATTTTTTTTTTGTGGTTACTACTTTAAAAAATAACTTTGCGATTTAAGCGGAAAACAATTCATACTTTTTTAAACTTTATTTAAAAAAAAAAATTAATCTAGTTTTAGCTTCTTTTTTTAAACATTCTGAACAAATATTTTTCACGTTTCAGATAAAATATTTGCATTTTATACATTCACTTTTAATTATATATTTTACATTTGCAGTCTATTGAACTTTGATTAAAAAAACAAAAATACAAAAAGAGAAAAAGTAATTAAAAGGAAATTGGCATGTTATGTAATAATTAATAAATAATAATGTTCAATCTTGTTTGTAGGGCAAGTGTTCTGGAGATGAATAATAAGCAAACTCTTTTATACATAAAATTGAGCGACAAGAGTTATGGTGACTAATTTAACAACGCAGTAACATATTTGAAAAACATCATATCTGCTTAAAAATATCTTGGTGGTTACCTCCAATTTATCAAAAAACTATTTGTTAAAAGTATCTTTTGCCTCCGAACTATTATGCAAACATTTCTAAATGGTCATGGTTTGTTTAAACTTCTGTGTAAAACTTTTAATCGAGGCTGTATGTTCACTTATATCTTTTTTGTGCGCATGATTTAAAGAACGTTCACGTATATATTCCAAAGTGCCATTGCTAGAAAACATATCATTCGTAGGTCTAACGACGCATATCGAGGCTGCTGTTTGAATGTGACACTAAAAATTATAATAAATGTAAATTAATTATTTATTTCTTGGACATAAAGCTATCAGCTTTATTCGGTACCAAATTGTTAAAAAAAAAAATGCATTGAATTAAAAACAAAATGACATAGTTGTTTAGTCTTACTGTTTTAAAACGTATTTCTTAAGTTAGGAGCTAATGTGAAACATGATGTTTTGATGACATATTGCTACATAATACAATAAATATACTTACAAACAGAGTTGCAATTTTCAGTTCTTCCGTATTTGAATATGCTCGCTTGATTTTCATTATTTAGGATTACTTGTAGTCAGAACTAGAATAAATTATAATTGTACATCAAATAAATTATTTTATTCGTTCACAAAAATTAAGAAGGAAAATTAAAGTTAATTAACATCCTGTCAGACATAATAATGTTTTACAATAAAAGTATTATTATTGTAATTTGTATTTATAACAATTGTTGTTATTTTTATGAACAGCCGTCAGAAATATTCTTTCGTCAGCTAAAAGATCAATGTCTCGTTCAGTTGAAATTTCTTAGAGAGATGATCAAAACTGGACATTTTTTAGTATTTGTGTTTTTACAGGAAAAAGTTCAAACTTAGTCTTTGAATCCTAAAAAAGGAATCGCTTTCTTAGTTTTGGGCACAAAACAATACAGAAAATATAAAATACCGCAACAGCTATAATAATTATTTACAGTTTACTCGATTTGCATTAAACTTGATCAGCTTTAGTTAAATGATTTGGATTGTAACTTTAGCCTATCAAAAAATATTTCTTAGAACCAATGTTAAATAAAAAAAAATCTTTCTTGGACACTAGAACCTTCTGTGTTTCAAAATTTGTTAACTTATTGTCCGCTAAAGCATGTTAAAATGCATTTATGTTAAACCTGTTTTTCTGCATTTTCATTGAACCAGATTTTCGATATGTGGTCTTTTCATGACAATCAGCTGGATGATGATAAAAAGATCTGAGTTTCCAGAAGATCTGAGTTTTATTGCAAAATACGGCAACAGTTACAATACGTGTATACAAAATGGTAGGATCAAGACCAATTGACCGGCATCAAATGATTTAAAACTTTAAAAAAATACTTTGATAATCTTATCATCAATCCTAGATAAAAAAATTTTACTAAAAGTATCATATATTAGATAAAATAAAACATTTCAGCGCTTTTTTGATCACCTTTAAATTCCATTCGCCAACCTCTCAAGGTTTGAAAGACTTTACATAATTTCTGGCAGTCTTTTTTCCAATGTCGAGCGTTTGTTTGAATCGTTTATCAATATAAAACAGGTCTACCAACTCTTTTTGTTTAAGAAAACGTTAGGTGTAGGTTGCGAAGTCGGAGTTCGGAGTCCAGGAGTTCCTGTTTTTACCCGTCCGGAGCCCTAATTGTCGTAAAAGTTGTTGGGAGACCGGATTTTTCAAGTTTTATATCAGTATTTGAACGTTTTCTAACTAACCCTAAGTAGCTTTTAAAAGTTTATTACATTATATTTGTTTAACAGGTGCGTAACTTTAAACCAGTAAAAGCACGAACGCATTAAATAACGCTGTCTATGGTAACTTTTTTGGTATATAAATTATTCAAAAGTGTGCATCGTGTTTGTGCCATATATCTCCTAAAGCAGACATTGCTTTTAAATAATATGAGGCAAATCACTGCATATGCGGTTCACAAAACCTTTGGTGTACTTTGATAGCCAGATGTCGAATTATGCTAAGATTAAGGTTGTCATTGTCCAGGTTATTCCTTAGAAGAATTTCGTATCATAACGCTTCGCTTTAGCAGGTAAAAAACCGGAACAACGTTAGCTTAAGCACAAATATTTACATGGTTTGATGTCTGCAATAATGGTAAAGTAAATAAAAGCATTTTTCTAACATGTTTTCCTAATGATATTGTTAACACGAACAGGTACAGTTTTACTGATAAAATAGTTTTAAAATTCTTTTTAAACACAGTTAGAAAATATAATTTTACAATTGTAGCAATTAAAGTCTGTGCTGTGTCTGAGCACGTCAAAATGTGTCTGAGCACGTAGTCAGAATAAAATTCGTAATATTTTTAGAGTCACTAAAACTTATCATTTAAATTAAATAAAACGCATTACAACATTTTGGTTGATTTATTATAATAGCAATTTTAATAATTATTTTTTGTGGGTTATTTAACTAGTTATGTTATTTTGGGAAGGGTATAAAATAAAAGAAGGCGGGTACGCAAAGAAACAAGTTGAGCGTCGTAAACGAACTTAGAACTTTTAATTGCATATTCTAACATATCGTGCAATATCTGTCCGCTTTCTCTATGCTATCTTTCTAACTTGACTTTTTCTGACTTTCACCTTAACTTTCTTTGTTCTTCCAAAACTCACTTACTCTTGGTCAGCGAAGCGGGTGATGATACTCTTTAATGAGCTGAATTTGTCGCTGGCCCGGGTATGTGGCCTCTATATGGCAATTAGCCGGAGGAGGATAAACCACAATACCAACTTGGAACTTTTTGCATACCAGGCAAGCGCTCAACCACTTCAACACAACGGCATGTAAGCTTTAAGTTAATAAGTATGTTATATAAAGTATATTAAAAGAAATACCTTGAGCCTAAAAGTTATTTTATGAAAAAAGAAATAAAATCAAATATAAGCTATAGTTTTTTACAGTATACCTGAAACTTTATATAGTCTACATTTCCGAGACATACCTAAAAGCTCTAGTTAAATGAATCAAAAAAATATATATCTAAAAAGTTCGAAGTCCCTATTTTTTGATCCCGAAGTTGTAGTTTTGTCTCAGAAATATAAAATTAATTCAAGATGTTTTCTTTTCTTTACTCGTCTCTTACATAATTATAATCACAATTTATACAAAATCGTATACCTCAAATATTACAATTACAACCCACATAAACATATCAACAATTCACCTTAACATTAGCAATTACATACAAAACTCTACAAACATATTGACAACAATTATCAAATATAAACGCACTTAAATTACAAACTACTTGACGTCACGGAGCACTGTAACATTTAACTTGATATTACAGGAGTCTAAAGTCTGTAAAAATATAAAGGACTTCGTATCTTTGGTTATAGGCCGGGTAAATAAAAAAAAAGCAACTGCTTTTATTCAATGTTTAATTGTTCAGCTTTACTAGTTCAGATTTAGTAATTAAGTAATTAGCGAAAGCATTTGCAAAGAAGTATTAAAACATTTTAAAAATTAAAAGTTTCTTAAAAATTCACTGAATAATTTAGCCGTTAAAAACTTCCTTCAAAAAGAAGTCTGCTGTTAAAATGTTAATTACTAGATACTGCAATAAATAAAGATCGTTTAAGTAATTAGAAAGTGGATGTTTGCTGTCAATTAAACATCAAATGATTATTAATTTGAAACATTACTGAACAAGCTCAATCAACAATTCTATTAATAATGAAATAATTAATAAATTAACACACAAATGTTACAAGTTACCTGTTGCAATATGAGCTAGCGAATAGCTAAATTAATGCGATTTTTGAGGGATTTTTATTTTTCTCACTATTGCTACATTTTGTCTTTTATGTCTTAAAAACTTGACTTTTAGTATTGGATCGAATATATTTTGGATATTATTTAAACTTGTAACATTGCAGTTTTACTACGACATATCGTTATCTAAAAATTTCAGCTTTGCAACTGCAGATATATTGTTAGGTACATATCGTAGCACTGTAGCTAGCTACAAAATAAAGACAAATCTGTAGCTAATCGATGGTTTCACATTGCAGCGGTATGGTACCAATAGCTAAAGATTCATTTTGCAGCGATACGATATACCAATAGTTACAGATCGTAGATATGTAGCCAATAACAACATGACAACTAGTCTAAAACTAATCGATGCCTATGTATCATAGAATTTTAGATAGCAATGTTTTTACGATATACCGATAGCTATCGATAGTTGTGATATATCGATAGGTACATATTGTAGCTTTGATGCTAGCTATTACATAACGACAATAGCTACTATGTGACAACGAGATAGCTATTATGTGACAATAAACAACATACACCACAAATAATAAACATCACAGCTTTTTAGCAGCGTTATTATTATTGTTATACTATTTTAGCCAGCTATAACATAACGAAAAGTCTGTTTGATAACTACGACACGGTTGTTATAAATAAAACTACTTAAATTGCAAAAATTAAAAAAAGGTATAACCACAATAAAAAAATGAAAATAGTTCGGGTGGTGTAGATAAAAATCTATTATTACGAAATATCAAGGCCTGTGGTGTATAGTTGATTAACAAAGCCGTCTGCAACCGTAGCAAGTATATATAATTATAATATAAGTAATGATAAAATAAACAGTTTAATTCCTCTCCCTGAATGGGTATGTATATATTGTCCGACTTGATCCGACAAATGTCCGAACTAGGCAAAGTCGTTAAGTGGGACTTTTTGAAAATGTCAAACTTATCGAGATTTTGAGTCTTATCGAATGTTTTTTGATACATAAATATTAGGTACATGTAAATAGAATATTATAATTTTATGTTTAATATATATTTTTGTTTATGTAATATATACTATAAACAAAAAAAAGTCCGAAATTGATGTTTGTTTCATTGGCTCGCACAATTGTTTTTCAAACAGGTTTGAATCATTCAAAGCTACTCTTCCAATTTCATCACTCTGAGTCAACATCAAAAAATTAACAAGTTGCTTTATGAACTTCTCCAGCCATTAGCTTTGTCACCATTTCGTGAGACATTTTCCATTTCCTTCTTTTTCTTGCATTTCTTTTTAAACTACCTCAATGAACAATTTCTTCATCTATCATCACTCCTCCCATAACCAAAACGTCATCATTAATTGTTGACAAATCTTCGTAAGTAAAATCTTCTGCAACAAGATCCTCATCACGCTGACGTAACTGATCAATTGAACTTTTTAATGCAGGGAAGTATTTTTCATCTTTGTCTGGTACTTCTACTCCTTCCTTAAAGCATGCTTTGCGGAAACAGTTAACAGTAGTGGATCCTGATCCTTTATTCCAAGAATGAATAAGCATTTTCATAGTATCAAGTATGGAGTATGGAGAAGTTTTTCTGTTATCAATAGCATTGATGATTTTGTAAATTAAATTAGTTCAGTACTTGCACTTCAACGATCGAATGATTCCTTAATCCATCGGTTACAAAAATGAAGTTGTGTTTGGGGGAAAAAAAGTAGAGTGTGACTGATTTATGACTTTCAATTTTCGAATGGGTGGTGCAAATATCAATAACCAATGCTACCTTACGGTCTTCTAATGCAAACTTTTTGTCGTTTTTTCTGACCCACTCTGCAAATAGTTCATTCAGCTCTTTTTTTGCGCACGGTAATGAAATACTTCTAACTCTTTGAAAGCAATGGGGTTTGTTTGATTTCCCAATAACAAACCTTGGAAGTTTTTGTCCATAAAAGATGTCACAACCAAGTTCTTTTGCAAAATGTAAAGCTTTGATTTTGAAAATGGTTTGAATGGTTTGAAAATGGTTTGAAATAGAACACAGGAATGGTGGAGCTAGTTTACTTTTCTACCCTCCTATTTTTACATATGATTATAATAAA
This sequence comes from Hydra vulgaris, assembly GCF_038396675.1. NCBI lineage: Eukaryota > Metazoa > Cnidaria > Hydrozoa > Anthoathecata > Hydridae > Hydra > Hydra vulgaris. Next base: position 15,620,633 of record NC_088930.1, read on the forward strand.
GAATTTTATGCTAATAAAGATAAAAACATGGGCATGAAAATCAAAGGAAAGTTCTCTAACTTGATGGTAAAAAATAAAAGTATTTTTTAACCTGGTTTTTATTACCCTCAAACAGGAATACTAACTTTTTATTGAGCAATTCGTTTTGTATTTCCGTTTTATTAACGTAAAGTTTTATCTTATTGCAAAAATGTTTTGATCATGGGTGTACCGGATCCGACAGGAACCGGATTTGCCGGAATTTTGAATAAAATTTCTGCCGTAATTGCGGCCAAAACGAGAATTATATTTGCGCAATTTTTCTCCTTCAAGATTGATATATATATATATATATATATATATATATATATATATATATATATATATATATATATATATATATATATATAACCTATTTCATTAATTTGATTCTTGTTTCATTTAAATCTAATATGTTGTTTTTTATTTGTTTCTTATAATTTTATTTATCAAATTTTAACCTGCATAATATTCATATTTAAAATTATTTCTTTGTTTTCTATTTTTCCATTTAGGTTAAAATTGAAATGTTTGCTGTTTTAGGCATCCTATACTTTTTAATTATTTAAAATTTAAGTAACATTTAAAATGAAGCTATTCGCAGAGGAAGTAACAATTTTAATGAAAAAAAAGCTAATTTGTTGTCCAACTGAATTGCTATTTTGTTGCCCATTGAATAGCAATTCTTTTTGCACCAAATTATTCCTAAACTTCAAGAAATCTTTGCACAATTAATTACATAAAATGAAGCTATTCGCAGAGGAAGGTAACAATTTTAATGAAAAAAAGGCTAATTTGTTGCCCAACTGAAAGCTAACTTGTTGTCCACTGATTAGCAACTTATTTTGCACCACATTATTCCTAAACTTCTAGACATTTTTGCACAATTGATTACATAATTGCAAATAAAATTAAATTGTGTTTGTTAAGAATTTTGTATTTTTTACCTCGGTTTACCAATAGTTCTTTATTGCCTGTTGGACAATGAATTTTTGATTTCATTTAAACAGTCTGTGGCACGTCTTTAAAAAAAAGTAAAAAATAAATTCCGGCACTCCGGCATGAAATATCGTAATTCCGGCCGGAACTGGAATGACTTAAAAATCACAAATTCCGGCCGGAACGAAATTCTAGTATATCCCTAGTTTTGGTTTTAAATTAATGCCTCCTGTTGAGTAATTTTATCAAACTTTTTGATTGTTGGTTGTTGAGCAACATACAAGGTTTGATTTCATTGACTAAACTAAATATTCATTCAGTATGTATAAATAATCACATCTATTTTTTAAATATTTATTATTATTATCTTTTATACTCTTTAAACCAAAATTTTCATAAAAATGAAATTTGAAAAACTGTAGTTTTGCCTGGTTTTTACTACAGTTTTTAATCATTAACCAAATGGATGATATTAGTGAAAATATTTAGTTTGTTAAATTACATTTGACTCAAAGGTATTTAGTTTTCGAACGTTCTAAGTTTTGAATTTTATTTGATGATTTTGAATTTTTAATATAATAGTCATTAATATAAAGCTTAACGAAATTGAAGCTGTCAGTAAAAACGTTTAATTATGTTTAATTATATTTAAAGTAAAAGCATTTTATTATCGAGCGTCCAAAGTTTTGATTTTTTATTAAAGTATTGGAAGTTATGTTGTTATATGCACTATTATGCAATATAATACAAAAGTCTTAGTTAAACGAAGTTTTTTTGCCGAAGGGATCTCAAAAAAAAGAACGAATTAGCAAATGGTCCAACTAAATTAGGGTACGACTTAATCTAGGCTTTACTCGGCAAAAAGCAGATACGTCATCTTATTCAGGGTCCAAGTTAACGGGGTTCTACTTTAGTATTTAAAAATAGTTTGCAAATTTTTGCTAGCTATTTTTAGCTTTTATAGCTAGCGATTCTCGTGGCCTAATCGCTATCTATATCGCAACAAACATTGCTAGCTAAGTTGTATCTCGTCGAAGGAAAACCTAGAGAGGACATACTTAGTTTACCACACTCGTTGGAAGGATACTAAGAAGCAAAGCGTATATTACAAGACACTTATGGAAAAGATATTTGGATTCACAAAGCGTTGATTAAAGATCTTGAAAGAATGACAGCTTTACACAAAACGCACAAAATCAAAGAAATTCACGGTGTTTATAATGAACTTGTAAGAACAGTGTGAACATAAGAACGATGAACAAACTACAAGCTGCTCGATCATTTGTGTATTCATTGATGGATAAACTTGGACCGATTCGTGAAATACTCACACAAAACAATGATGGATAGGAGAATGGGGACTAGAGCAACTCGTCGAAAAGTTACAAAGACACATAGAAAGTAATCCATTGAACTCTGGTTTCAACACTGAACAAATAAAATACGATAAAAAGTACAGTCAAAGCGTACAGTCAAAGCGTAAAGTGATTAGGTTTTCATAAGTTTACATATGAAAACCGAATCATTGCATTCAAACAACACAATAATGGTAATTATGAAAAAATTCTGGTCTTTAAATTTGTAAAACTTTTATGAATAGTTCCTAAAAAAACGCGCAAAAATGGTTTTCAAGAAAAACAAAACTTAAAGACCAGAAACTTTTACGGAATTTTCAATCCGCAATCACTTAATTCGCCCCTTGATGTGCAAAATCGATTACAAAACTGAAGTTGAAACCTACACGAAGGGAACATAAAACCATCAAACAACTCTATGAAACGGTAAACAAGCGTTTGGAAATATATAATGTTATGCTAGAATCAATAACAATACCGGAATTTTGCATCAAGATTGAATGCATCAATGCAGAAAAGGAAATTCTGACCTTCTTACCAAATCCGATGATCAAAGCAGTAAAAAAACAATTTGCGAGACTAAGGAGAATGAAACTTAGCAATGATGGAGATGGTGATGAACTCATCACTGGTTGTGATGAGTTCGAGCAAATGTGTAGTCTTGAAGTACTTGGATTGTCAGACTTAAACAATGAATCAATGTTACACCAAGGCTTTAGCGAAAAGTTAGACCGAACAAATGAAGGGTGTTATGAAACTAGAATGTCTTGGAAAAAAGATGTTGTTAAACTGAAATCAATTGGAAAAACTTAACAAACTAGAGAAGTATAATGAAATAATGATGGCGTAACAGTATAATGAAAAAACAGATCAGCGAGGGAATACTGGAAACAGTGCCAGAAAAACCTACGGGAGAAATTGTTCACTACATTCCTCATCAAGCTGTAATCAAGGATAATGCTGAGTAAACCAAAAATGCGAGTTATTTATGATTGTTTAGCAAGAAAAGATGCTCAATCACCTTCATTGGATGATTGTCTGGAAGTTGGACCATTGCTACAACCCCTAATATTTGACATTCTAACACAAAATCGGAAGAACAGACTTTGCGCAGTTTTAGCTGGCATTAAAAAAGCATTTCTACAAATTCGAATTCAACACGTGGATAGAGACACACAACGATTAATTTGGTATGAAGACTTAAAGAAAATGAAGTTAATGGAACTACGATTTACAAGAGCAATTTTTGGTTCCAGTTCAAGTCCTTACATTCTCGGCGCTACCATTAAAAAACATATATCAAAATACAAAGATATTTATCCAAAAACAGTGGTTGCCTTGGAAGAAGATACTTTTGTTGATGATCTGAAAGCGGATAGAGAAACGGAAAAAGAGCTTACCAGGTTTAAATATGAATCAACACAAATCTTCAATGAACCTGGTTTTCAATTGCACAAATGGCATAGTAACGTAAGAAAATTGGAGAATAATGTTGAAGACAAATCAACAAAAATGCTTGGACATTTCTGGAACAAGGAAACTGATCAATTGTCAATTGAATTCACTACTTGCATCAATATTGGAAATAAAGAAATTTTAACGAAAAGAAAAATTCTATCCGCAATCAACAGTGTTTTTGACGAATTGGGATTTAGTGCACCTGTGTTAATCACTGGAAAAATGTTGTATAGTCAACTATGCTTATTAAAAATTGAATGGGATTACCAAATACCGAAGGAACTTTTGGAAGGATAGCAATCTTGGATCAAGGCAATAAGCAACAAAAGAACTCTTTTGATTCCTCGGAGTGTTGTGTCCGGAAGAGTTATTGAACTAGAGCTCCACGGATTTTCAGATGCAAGTAAATTGGCAGTATGTGCATGCATCTATGTTGTAACGAGCCACCAAAATTCAAAAACAAGCAACTTACTTGTAGCAAAAGCACAGATTGCACTAAAGGATCTAAGTATTCCAAAACTTGAGCAAGTAGCAGCACATACCTGTCAGAACCATGTCAGAAAAATATTAATAAAGTTTTTAATTGGTTTGACAACGCTGCTGTACTTTACTGATTAAAGGAAAGAGGCAACTGGTCACAGTTTGTAAGAAACCGAGTTCAGCAGATCTTATTAAATGAATAAGTAAAATGGTTTTATTTCCCGACAAAAAAAAACCCTAGCGATCGTCGAACAAGAGGAGTGAGTCCGGAGAAGTTGTCAAGCTTGTGGTTCAATTGTCCAATATAATTGAGTCAAAAAAAAATTTGCCAAACCAATTGGGAATATTTGATAATTTATATAGCACATTATGTGAAAGTATTGCTGTAAGAGAGAGAGTCTGTATAGTAACAGAAGAAATAAAGGAAAGTCGCACTTTTGAAGAATTGTGGAATAAATATAATTATTGGAAGATTTTAAGAATAAGGTCGTTTATAAAAAGATTCATTTACAATTATCGCAATAAAGAAAAAATAGTTGGACCAATAAAAACAGAAGAGATGATAGAAGTGGAAACGGTCAATATTAAACATCTGCAAGGATCTGTTGCGCTAAAAGCCGATGTGGAACTTAAGCAGGATGAAAATCATCTTTGGAGGTGTTATGAAAGTGTCACTGGGTATAACCCAATATTTATACCAAAAGGATTCTTATTAACTCTACGAATTATTGAGCATCATCACACCAAAACCTTACATGGAGGAGTAGGAGATACCATGGGTAGCATAAGATAAAGATTGTGGATACAAAATTAAGAGTGGGCGTAAAAAAAGTTATTTGTGGTTACAATTTGTGTAAGAGATACAGAGTGAAGCCTCTGTTACCACCAACAAAAGCAATATTACCGCACTTTAGAACTGACAATGTTGAACCATTTGCGGTTAGCGTTGTTAACTTTGCCGAACCGTTAAAGTATAAAGTACCAAAAAATTCGATAAGAAAATGTTACGTTGCACTGTTTACATGCGCAAGCACAAGAGCCATCCATCTTAAACTTTGTCATGACCTATCATCAGTAGAACTTCAGAGGATTTTAAAAAAGTTTGTTGCTAGGAAAGGACCACCTCTGATGATAATCAGTGACAATGCGAAAACATTTTTGGCAATAGGGAAGTGGTTACTTACACTTAAGAACGATGAGAATCTTGCAAATTATCTTGCTATAGCTCCTTGGTGGGGAGGTTTATTTGAAAAATTGATTGGAATAATGAAGAAAAGCTTATCTAAAACTATTGGTAAAGGGATGCTTAGTTTCAATGAATTGGAGAAAGTATTGTTGGATTTTGAATGCTCTATGAACAATAGGCCACTTTGTTACCAAGGTGACCAGTTTGACAATCAAGTATTGACACCAAACGTATTAATGAGGGGAAAACCTGTAATATTGCTCGAAGAAGATATTGATTTAATAACTAAAAGGTAAATGTGCAATACGGAGAGCCAAGTTTATGAAAAACTATAAGACCCATCTGAGAAAAAGGTGGATGAGCGAATATGTAACATGCAATGGAAGAACGACAACAAATAAGGAAAGTAACGTAAAACTGCCAGTTGTTGAAGGCGTAGTGCTTGTTAAAGATATGAAAAACAAAGCACTTCTCAAAATTGGACAAGTTGAAAGCAAAATCAAAGAAAAAGATGGAGTTACGTGTGGTTTAAAAATACGATTGGGAAACGGTTATGTGATTGAACGACCAATTCAATTGGTGTGTAACCTGAAAATTAATTATGAGGCAGAGAGAATAAATAAATCTAAAAAGAACGTGGAAATTGGAGAAAAAGCGGAAACCTAAAAAAAGTACCCAGCCCGGCGACATTAGATGCAAGACAAAAAATCAGTTGCATCATGGAAGATGAGATGGCTGATTAAAGCCAAAGTCTCAGCTTTAATCGGGGTAAAGTGTTGTGAATTACGTCTTCCAAGATACTTGCAAACAATTAGCGGTTCTATCTTAATATAATAAACCATAATGTATTTGTAATGATGCGATCTTCGTGAATTATTGGAAAATTACGCCAACGTAATTGTATGTATTTAAGGTTATTAATATAATATTTTGTGGTTTTGAATTTTATGTAAAAAGGATGATATTTGTAAATAATGTATTCGCACTCATACGTTAATAAAACAACCATAAAAATATGAATCTTAAATAGTGAACCAGGAAGTTCACGCCTCCTTCATTACCGTGACGCAAAAATATATCCGAAGCTCTTTGAGCCTGGATCTCCTGCTTAAAAGCAACACAATATTTCTCAGATTCTTCTTAGCCGAATTTTCGGCATCTCGGTCCAGCTCCGCACAGTTGGTTCACACTTTTTCGCTGTTGTAATTAACAACGCAGTTTAGGAGCTGATGATCATAAATACAAATTTGGAATGAGAAGCATCTTATTTGTATTTTCGCAATGATTATTAAAGCTTCGGTGGCTTGCTCCGTGTACTGCCCCAGGCTAATTTTTTTCACCTTCATAAACTGTTGAACATGATAAAAAACAGCATGAACCTTTGGAGTGACAGAAATCTTGAGCTTCAAGAAACAGGATTTAAAATCTTTAATTTTAAACATAATCAGGTGAAAGGGAACAGCAAAAACAAGCTGAAACAACTTCCTTGAATGAATTCAAAACACTGCAGAAATCTTGGGTTTCTGAGCGACCTTCAGCTTTAGCAAGGAATTTCGGCTCATTCACTTTTTTGAGCAACTTCATGCAATCATTGCCATTATACGACCACCATGGTAAGGTTGAAGAGGGATGTGAATGGCTTGAAGCCAATCTACGATCTTCAGCCATTTTTGTACTGGGCTTTTCACAATGTGATTGACCATACCAAGAAGTAAACGAAGTACCATGGGAGGAAGTACTTTTACGAAAAAGAAAGCAAATGAGAATGAATAGCATTGAAGAAAGCATCGGCATTATTTGAATTACCTTCATATTAGGCAAAACTCAAATATTGCTGTCTAATGCTTCCAAAGGTGAGAAGTTTTCCATATGCAGTGAGTTTTGAAGACTCAATTTCACACTAACAACATGGGTGTTTGCTACTATGAGATTGAAGTCCACAAATTATCTTTGTAAACTTCGTGTCACACAAGATAACCAAGGAGCTGAGAGAGCAATTTTTTTCCGCATCAATAAGTCATCTGGTGTATTTTCTGCAAACGCCACAATCAGTTGCTTCTTAACCCCTGGGCTTTTGTTGCCCCCCTGTGACCAAAGTTTGACTGTATTTTGAAGAGGATTATGTGGCTCAGATTCATTGAGCTTTGAGTCAATTAAGATTAAACTCACTTTCAAGAAAGAGCCACCATCGTCTATTCCAAGCTTTAGAATAGCCTAGCTTCCAAGTTCTTTTGATAATACGATTATTTTCTTGAGCTGATGCAAATCCTAGCAATAAACCACTTGGCAATCTTCTAAGCTAACAGCATACTTTACGGAGCTTATGGTAAAGTAGTCTTTAAATGCCATGCCACAGTCAGCAAGTTTTTGATGAGAGTTAATTTCAACTAGCTTTACTGGGTTAATCAACTGCATGAGCTTGTGGACTAGCTTGGCTTTTATTGAATTCTCTTTTCCATTTGTTTTTGGAAATTTTGCAATCAATATCAAAAAATCACACTGTGCTGTTTGCCTTATGATGGTTTTTACAACAATGGTGTTAAAATTGAACAGGCCTGGAAAATTTTTATCACTTAGCTAATTGATCTTGAATCAACAAGTCGTGCAAATTCCTTAGGCACACGATCATTATTGAATTTCACAGTTTTTGAGATAATCTTGCGAATTTTATTTTGGTTGGATTCTTTCAATTACTGTCTGCTTTTTTCATACAGATTAAACAAACAGATTTTCTACAGCCTTCATGGTTTTTGGCAAACGTAGGCATGATGCAAAATGAAAAAATTTTGCACATATGTAAATAATAAGTAATTGATAGGGAGTCGATGAGTAAATTCTCTTAACTCTAAAAAACCGATTGAAATTCTAGATAGACTCTTCGTAAGTACCAATACAAAATTTAGTGTGATTAACTATCACTTTGATAATTAAAAACTTGTAAAATGCTTCATTTTTAAGAGGTAACATTTATCATTAAATAACAGTCAAGTTTAACTTTCTGCGCAATATATCTAAAATTAAAAATTCTCTGTTGGATTTCAAACTATAATTTCAACTTTTGGTGTTATGAGAACCTTACAACATACATAACTATTGGTTAAAAGAATTTTGATGAATTTTTCAGCATTAGCTACCAAATTTTTAGGGTGTGACCTGGTAATAATAAGAAAATTACAAATTAGTGAATATTTTGAACTTTTAAAAAGAAACTTAAATACCATTTATATAAAATAAATAATAAAACTACAATGAAACTTTTACGTTACACAAAGAATATATATATAAAAAGACAGGGGCTCAAAGAAGATACGGAGGTATGGCTATAATCTTTTCATGAAAATCAAATTTTTTTATGATGTTTTTCAATTTAAAATAACAACTACCATCAAATACCAACCATAACTATCACTAGATTTACAAGGATTAAATTTTCAATTATGAAATAAGTCTTGTCATTATGGAATTAATTTTTCTATTGATTCCATAATAACGGGCCTTGGCTCATAATTGAAAATTTTGACCTTTGTGACTCTAGTGATAGTTATGGTTGTTATTTGATTGAAGATTGTGTTTTTGAAAAGAAGCCGATGTAAAAATATCAGAAAATACCTTTGACAACAAGTTATTCTTGTACTTATACATAAATATAATTATTTGATGCGAATTAAGTTTTGATATATCTAGGGCATTCGTGTATTTCATTACAAGGGTGGCTTTTTTTGATCTCTTCAAACAGTTTATTAATTTACAAAGGTTTTGTAAGCTCAGTAATCTTACTAATTTAGTTTTTATTTGTAAGCTCTGTAATCTTATTAATTTAATTTTTATTTGTGTTTGCCTAAATAATATAAGCGTAGGAATGATGACAATGAACAAGACTGAAGTAAAGCATTTTGCGCGATTTGTAATCAAGAAAAGCCTAAAATTTGTATTATACAGTTAGAACAGAAAATATTTTTGTTTCAATGAGACTAATAGAATGGAGATGATTTGCAACCTAGATAAGACACAGAAGGTGACTTATAAGACTTATGAGGACTATATCTTATAAGACTTATGAGGTGACTAATGAGGTGACTTATAAGACTTATGAGGTTTTCAATAAAGTTCTCATCAAATATTACCTCCAAAAACTTTATATAACTTACTTGGTTTATTTCATTTGTATTGATTGACATTTTTAGCTACTTTAACGGAAGATTAATCAATTTTCTTATTTTATAGAAGAGAAAAAACTTGTTTTTTTACAATTTAATGATAATTTATTAGTTATAAACCATTGATTAAAGCTTTTTAATTCAGTGTTCATTGTTTCGAACAATACTTTTACATCGGAGTGGTTTTAGATTAAATTTGTATCGTCTGGATACATAAATGCCGATATTTCATAAGGAGCTTTATTAATACCATTACTGTATTTTAAAAATAGAAACCACCTGTTTTAAGTTTAGTTCTATGGTTGCTAATCTAGATAAATTCCAATTACTTTTGAAGATGTCAAAAAATTAATCGATAAAAATAGGTAATATAAGAGTTTTTATCTTTGATAAGATTTAATTTTATCTTTTAACGTTTTAACTTTCTTTATATTTCTTGATTTATACTTCAATGTTTAAAAACTATTTTAAAATTACTAGTCAAGTATCCGAAGTCACCCGGGTTGATTTTAGATATGTATAAGGGAGATTATGGACATCAAATAAATACGCAATTTCAACAATGATAGTTTATTTTTCATTTATAAATTATTGCAATTGGTTTTCATTCAAAGTTCACTTAAAGTGAAAATTGTCCTTTAAACGACACATAGTGGCACATCAAAAGTATCAGTATTGCTGTCGTTAAATCCATTGTCATTAAGGTTATATGTACTCTCAAATGTTAAAATTTGTAAGTCTACTGATTCATCTGACAATGGTTCTTGAAAGATTACTTTTTTAGACGTTTCTTCCTGTAGAAACGTTTAATTGATTGTCTTTTTTTGTAAGCTTTTTTGCCATTCTTGCTTTTTTGCAGCTACAAGTGTTTCTTTTTCAGGGTATCTGTGGCTATCGTACATCTACCCTTAAATCGTCCTTGATTACTTGTGTTTGATTTAGGTGGAGTAGCTTAAGGATATGGATGAATTTGTTGTAGGGTAACATGTGAATCAGTTGAGATGCATTGCTTTGATAAAGTTGAGACTTTATTATTTAGATGTTTTTGGAAAATTAGAGAGAGTTGATGGCATTCTCATTTTATAACTAAAATTATGAGATTAGAAACTCGGTTGTGTTTCAATATGAATACTGTTAGCAGTTGTAGTTATTCGCATCAGTTCAACATTATCCTCATTGCCCAATGGAGCTATTGTTAGCGGTTGACCAATTAGTGAAAATAATACACATTAATCAACGCTCATATAAGATGTTATAGGGCTATTTAATTGAGTAGTTTATGGTTGAACTGTCACATAAGATAACAGTTAATCTTTTTATGTTAATATAGCTTTATATAAAGGCCAAGTACCAGTGTATCTAAATCCAGATTTTAAATTTGCAAGATAAGCAGCTCTATACCAAGCTCGTAGACAAATTTGTAGAATATCATAAATTATAACAGTTTGAACAGGGTGTTATAACATCCATAAGTCCAGACCACTATTATAAAATTGCTTAAATGGCCAAAATACAGTTCTGTCTAATGGTTGAAGTTTATTTGATGTATGTAGTGGCAGCGATGACAATTCTATTTTCTTAACTAATTCAATTAATGTAATTTAAAAACTAATGTAATTCAGTCCATCTACAGATAATGGGACTCATGGTTGCCCCTGATCAATGAGACCAACGTGATGAACAACGGAAATTTTGAGAAAAATATTCTAACACCTTTACAAAGTTCTCACTTGTCATCCAGTCATTAGGGTTGACCAAACCAAGTCCTGCAGATTCTGGAATACTTTGCAACATTTTTCTTTTCAAAGGCGAGGGAATATCCAAACAGGTGGTAAGGCATGATCACTTATGATTCCTGTAAGTGTTTACTCAAAGCATAAGTGTTTATTGTAACCAATTCTTTCTTTTTAGTGACGTAACTTGACCGACTTGGTGCTACCCTTTCCGAACTTTAGAAACACGCTGCACTGTGGTTACCCCAGTTTTATCCAGATTAGGATTAAACTGGGTTAACACAGTGATTAAATAAGGGAATTTGTGAAATTCTATTGTGTAACAAAATCATGAAGTTTATTTTGAAAATCTGCTATTGTTACTTAATTAAAATTGATCGATCAAGTGATACTCATACTCTAGCATCGTATTGATCAGCTAGGATGACGTTTTATGAATGACGGGAACCAATCAGGTCCTACAGACTTCCATTCCTTCCATTTTCTTGGGTACTTTGTTAAATTTCTCTCCGCATATTCGGAGGCGAAAAGTCTTGTTGCTTTTGGTGTAGACCATGGAACATTGCTGAACATCTAATTAAGTATTTAGCTATCTAGTATTGAAGCTAGCTGAATACTTAATTAAAATCCATAAACGAAGAAAAAACTTGACTTTTCTTGAAATTATTTGTTACATCAACATTTATGAAATCAATATTCTGATGTTTAGTCTTTTTAATAAGGTAACATCGTATTTGGAAGCGCTCTTTCTAATGCTCAAATTGTTCCTATGGACATCTTTTACGGTTCCCTTAACTTATCATGTGAAAATGTAAGCTTGGTTTTTCTCTTATAGGTACCATCTTTTGATTTGAAATGATAATAAAATTTGATAAAAATAGCTTCATTTATAAATTTCTATAAAATTTCAATAAAAATAATAATAAAACTTATAATATGTTAAAAGTTTTAAATTCTTTTTTGTTTATTCTAGTAAATACTACTCTTTAGTTTAGTGCTACTAGCGATACGGCTTTTATATAATCTACTTATTTACATATTTATTTATCTACTACCGTGAATAGGGGTAACTATGAACGCTTTTTAAACATTTTTGCATCATGGAAGAAAACTGTTTGACTAATCACCTTTTTTTTTGCAAAAAAACATTATACTTTTCAGCTTTCTATAAAAGTTGTAAGCCTGATCAACCCTATGAAGTAAATACCTTAGTTTTTTGGTTTTACACAAGTACATACGTATTTCCGAAACGGAGTGAAAATGAACAGCCGATTTGGGTGACTTTGAACACTACATATCGTTTTGATATCTTAGGTTAAGGCTATATTACAATAATACAATGGGGGAAAATACTGTTAAAGATCAAACAGATAACGGAAAGTTTATTTTATATAGAACTATTTTTTTTTAAATTCAGTTCATGTTAAAAAATTAACATACTACTTTTAAAACCTAGTTTTTTTAATATGTCTACATGTATCACAATATTTACAAATCTATCCTACATAAAACAGGACATCAACTATCACTATCCTTCAATTTTTCAAATGATTCACACATGCTGCATACAAAGTTGATATTTTCATTATTGAGCTCATAAAAATAATCTTTATCATAAATAAGACCACAACACTGGAGGTGATATGGTTTACTGCAATTATCGCTTTTTTTTTTAATTTTATTTTCGCCATTTTACACATTTTACAATGTTATCTATAAGATTTAAACAAATATATATAATTACAAGCTGACTGGCGCAAGTAGAAGTCAAAATGACTTATCATCAAGCCCCTTTGTGAAATACAAAAAAATACAATTAAATTTTAGATCTTCCAATATTATATAAAAGAGTGAAATTAATAAGTTTAAAAAAAAAAAAAAATTTGATTAGAAATTTTAGAAGGTTAAAAAAGAACTTAAAGTTAAAAAAAGAAGAAATTTAAGATAAAGTTATAAAATAACAAATAAAAAATTACAAATCTGTACATATTCGTATACATATTAAAGACAATAAACAAAAAAAAAAAAAATTTAATTCGCTACATATGCATATACATATTCGATACAAATGCATATACATATTCATATGCATATACATATTCGATGCATTGAATCCATACATCACTGCTTAACTCTACCCACTTTTTGTTACATAAAGCACAGTACCAATCTGTGTTGTTGTTAAGCTCTGTTGAACTTGAAGACATTGGCTTTTCTAAACAATGAATTCTTTTACCTGGTTCCACCTTTTGACCACGTGATTTGCGTTTTACAGGTGGATTTGCGCCTAATCCTAGATTTTTTTTTAAATATCTAAACGGATTCGTTAAGAATCATTACGGTTTCCTTACCACCAGGATTTTTATATTTTCCTGGAAGGCGTTTTATAACCTCTGTTTTGTCCATAGAGTAGATCTCCGTTGCTCGAAATCCGCTAATCAAAGCTTCTAGCCGCAAAGTGTTATTCCATTTATTTAAAAGCGTAGGTAGGTGTTTCTTTGGGATTGCTTCTTTGATACGACTTTCTACTCTCCACTTCAAAAGAATACTCCTCCACGACTGCTTTAATCCTCTAAATACAGCAACATCTAGTGGTTGACAGAGATGAGTTGCATTTTGGGGCATTGTTATAAACTTGATGTTATGTTGAATCGTGGCTTCAATAACTTCAGGAGAAAAATGTGAACCAAGATTATCCCCAATCAACAACGTTGTTCCAGTTTTTGAAATAGCTACAGGTGAGTATATTTCCGTAAACCATCTTGTAAATCTTCTACTATCAAACCACCCATTATGAGTGATGTCATAAACAGTTCCAGGTGGTCTACCTTGAGTCCAACCCTGGTAAAGATTCTTTGCTTTATAAACAACCATGGGCGGCAAAAACTTACCGACAGCATTGCCAGAAAATATTAAACTGGTCAACTGCTTTGAATATTCTTGTTTTTTTCAACACGTTTCCCCTTGGCCACGACGAACAATAACGGATTTGGTACCTGGATTGTCTGTTATATTGGTCTCATCGCAGTTATTTTCTGGAGGTAATTGTACAAAGTTGTACACGGAAAGAAAAAGGACACATTGAAATGTCCTTTTTCTCTCCGTGTCCTTTTTACCCTGTTAACATTAGGACAATGATGTGTATGGTAGATATGTTAGTAGAACATGACTTTTTTGTTACAAGTCATAAAAATCAATGTTGTATCACTTATTTAAAAAAAGTTTTTCATATATTTATATATTTATAAAATTAGAACAAATAATGAACTATAATATTTAATAAAAAAATTAAAATAATTGATTAAAGTTTTGAAATTCAACTAAACTGCAGAATTGTTAGAAAACTAACATAAATGAAAAAATTGTATACATTTTTTATAATAAAGTAAAGTTGATTGTACCATATATTTTTTAAAAATATTTGGTTTTTAATGTTAGATGCCTAATATATTTAATTTAATATTTAAAATGAAAAGAAATTGAAATAAAAGGATCCTCAAATTAACAACAGGTTAAAAAGGATATTTTAACATTATATTGTATATTTCCCATTAAAGTTTTTCTCATTATAAAATGTTACATGTTTTTAAGTTGTTTTTAACTTTTCATATCTTCATGGCTCAAAAATATTTATGGTATTTCATTTAAGTTGATTTTTTTAGCAATTTTAAATAATTAGAAAATATAATTAAATGGCAACAATGGCAAAGTTACATGATTTTGGTTCTACTACTACAAAAATTTAACCATTAAATAGGTATAACATATTCATACTTATAGTATTTTAGCCTTCAGTTTGAACTATGTCATTTGTTTATCAGTTAAAATTTATATTGACCAATGTAGGAAAAAACACGTTTCAGACTTTGATAAAGTTAGAATAATTCATATGCACAATGCAGATTGGTCTTTGCGTAATATTTCCAAAGAAATTAGATGTGGTAAATCTACAGTTCAAAGAGTTGTGTCCAGATTTATTTCTCAAACTTCAATTAGCAGAAAGTCAGGGTCAGGAAGAAAGCAAAAAACGACAGAAGATCGATTGATTGTACGGGAATCGTAGGATATCAGTAAGTCAGATAAAGCAAAATTTAAATCTTGAACACTTATGTAACAATACAATTGTTGCAAGATTAAAGAATAGTGAAGAGTTTACTTCAGGGTGGCAAACAAAAAAGCCTTTTATAAAAGAGAAAAATCGTGTTAAGAGATTAAAATAGTGCAGAGATTATTTAAGCTGGACTTGAATGATCTCTGATCAATGGAAACGTGTCATATGGGCAGATGAGTCACCTTTTGTGTTACAATATGGTAATCGAGAAAGAATCTGGAAAAAAAAGGTGAACCATATAATCCAGAGTACACACATGCCACAGTACAATATGACAAAAAAAGTTATGGTTCGTGGTGAATTTGCAGCATGGAGTGGGAAACCTGTACAGAATTGAAGGAATTATGGACCGACATAAGTACCATTATATTTTATTTCACCAGTTAAAACCTAGTATTACACATCAGACGGAAACTATATATTTCAGCAAGACAATGACCCAAAGCATACAGCAAAAAAAAAAAAAAAGATATATACAAAAGGCTGGTATACTGGAAGTTAGCTTGTTAACATAACTAGTTGAAAGCATGCTCCACAGATGCCAAGCGGTTATTGATGCAAAAGGTTATGCGACCAAGTAATAAAAATGAATATTATACTTAAAAGTGGTTGAATTTCTTTTTAGTTTTATCAATGGAAAATGTAATTGCATTAAGCATTCTATATTAAACAACATAGATGTAAAAAATTAGAAAATATACTCCATTTTACCATTCTTTTTAAAAAAGTTGAGTTTTCTTGTTTTAGTTGATTTTTACTAATTCCATAGTTTTGTTATAAGTCTAACTGTTTTATTGATTTTTTTTGTTTTTAATGACAAATATTGTGTTATAAAAGTTATTATTTGACATATTTTAAGTAAAGTTAAAAAATATTTGAGAAAAATTTAATTATTTTTTCTTTTTTTAAGAAAATCATGCTGTCCCATTTTTGATTGAGGACTCTCTCTCTCTTTCTATATATATATATATATATGTATATATATATATATATATATATATATATATATAAATGTATATATATATATAACAGTGGTGGATACAAAGGGGAAGGGGGGAAGGGTAAGAGGGTAACTACACCTCCTAAGAAACGTCAAACTTCAAAATGTTATTGAAAAAATTTTATTAAAGAAATAACAAAATACAAAAAACTATTCTGCAGCTAACTATTTGCTTTTTTTTTTTTTTTTTTTTTGCAAAACTGAAACTATTTCATAGAATAACAAAAAAAATCTATTGTTGCATTTTTAACATTTTTACAATATCGAAGAAAAGCGATGAAAGTTTCAAAACATTTTAATGTTATTATTATTAATTTCTTCTATTATATGAAGGCTCCAGGGGAAAAACGATGAGATTCCAAATTTACCTGAAAAAATTGGTGCCATCTAGTAGCATTTTTTGTTGCCTTTCAGAATATCGTATTGCGAAATTGAAGAATCAATGGCAATCCTACGAAAAATGCGTTTTAAAATTGCCTATCTATTAATATACACACACGTTTTTATCAGTTGTGAAAGTTTCTTTTGCTCATATCTCAAAACTGAGATTTTTGGTTATCTCATCGTTTTTCCCCTGGACCCTTCATAATAATTAAATAATAATAAAAAAAAAAACAATTTCTATCGTTCCATTTTGAAAAGTTTTGTAAACTGTTTTTAAAAACTTTCGAAAAAAAGTGTATAGATTTGGTTTTAATGGTAAACTTTTTTTTTATTATTTAATTTTAATTTGTATTATAATTTATATACGCGATGCCGTTTTCGGTAGTTAAAATTTCAATAAAAAAATGTTTATTTGTCAACAATTAAAGTAGTAAAACTTCAATTTATATTGCACTTATATCAGGCCCGTAGAAACGGGGGGGCAGCAGGGCATTTGCCCCCGCCCCTCCCCATTATTTTGAAGAAATCGACTGAAAAAGGTACTTTAAACTATTTCGGGGTAGTACTACTACCCCAATATAATTTTTGTTCCTACGGGCCTGACTTATATACACTTCAAGCTGTATTTAAATAAGATACGAAGAATTTTTTTTTAATAGTAACTGAATGAATTTCTTATGAATTAGTTTCTTATTTAGAAAACAAAAGTGTGTTTATTACTATTTTAAATAAATAAATGACAAATGGTTTTTACTATTTTAAATAAAGTTATTTTTATTAGCTACAATGACCAACAGGGTAAAGAGGACAAGCTCTTTAGATGACTATTCTGTCAAAAGAATTAAAATTCAACCAATACAGGACCATGCTGGTCCTAACGTTTTGCAAAATTAATCGTTCGGTGTCATCATCCGAACGATTTAATTGTGCATTTAATGGAGGGGCTCGAAATAATCAAATTACAATGAAACTTAATCCTTTTTCTCCAGAACCTGGACTTGGTATGGAAGCTACTAATTTTACAAGTAAAATTATGCAGAAATTATTAAAGAAGATTCAATACCCGCAACAAAAGATGATAGCTGTTTGTCTATAGATATTGGGGCATTTTTAACGCGTCAGGCAACTGAACAAGATAAATACCGGGTATTAAAGTACAGTTGGTTCCCTGGTCCAAATTACAAATATCCATATTTTCTTCATTTAAAGAAGGGTAAGAATGTTAGTTGCTGTTTGTCCAAGAAGCATATACATAAATTTCCGTGGATAATGATTACAGAATGCCTTTATGGAATTTTTGTATTGCTTTCTTTTTTCAAAAGTTAGGGAACACACAGTTAAGTACAATTACTCAAGCTAGTTCCTTTACCTGTTAAAAGTTATTCAAAGCTTTTGGGTAAGAATGGAGACTTACAATTACATGCTAAAGAAAATTGAGAACGAATAAAGCCTATAATTGAATCTATGATATTTCTTGATCGACAGAGTATTGCTCTGCAAGGTCATTGCAATGATGGGCTCATCTTTGAAATAAATCAAAACTCTTCAGTATTTGATGATGACAATCATTGGGAATTGCCTCGCTTTAGAGTGAACGCTGGGAACAATATTTTAAATAACCATTGATATAACTGTAATTCTAAAGCAACATACATAAGTTAAAGTATTCAAAATGAAATAATTGAACTATGCGCTCAACAAATTTAGGACTTAATTAAAAAAGAGTTTTTAAAGAAAATTTTTATAGCGTTTTATTTGATGAAACAATGGATAACAGTCATAGGTCTCAAATGACAGTCGTATTTAGATAAATTGATGTAGGTATTAACACAGGATTACACAGGTATTAACCTGTGTAATCCGTGAAGATTTAGTTTGTTTTGTAAACTGCCATACTGAAAATTACTCTGATTTTACTTATGAACCTGTATTAACTGGAGAATTGCTGGCAAACACAGTTGCAAACACATTGACAAAACTTGACTTTAATTTTCAAAAAGTTGTTATAGGTACTGATGGATGCAGTCTTATTAAGTGAAAACAACGGAGTAGTTACGAAATTACAGAAGATGTTAAGTTTTAGATCTTGTTTAATAAATATAGCAGAAACACTTGATTTGATATCTCAGTGGTATGAACGGGATTCTTCAACAAAAGTAGTATTACTAAAAAATGAAAGATCTGAGTCCTTACTTGTAATAACACTTTGTTCATTAGCCAATGTGTTAAATACCACAGTCTCTAAGCGAGGTTCTTTAGAAAAAGTTATTAGATAAGGAGTATGCAAAAAATTTTCTTAAACACACAATAAAGATATTAAATAAAAAGACAACAGAATGAAAAAAACTTTATTGCTACATTTATGACTGCATCAAAGTTACTAGAAGAAGGTTCAAAAATTAGGGTTCCACGAATTACAGGAAAACAAACTAATCGCGCAAACCTCAATACCAATAATCCTTGATAGCATACTTCAAGATTTACAGTTCAGATTTTCTGATGAAGTCTTGAACTCTTTTGAAATAAATGTAGCAATACCTAGAAATTTATTAATTAAAACAAAGACAGAGTTAACAGCATCTATAACTAATATACTGAGTTTTATGAAAGGGCTGCCTAACATAAACCCTGTTGATGAGAATGTCCAATTAATGAATGTTTTTTCAGAATTGAATTTTGGGAGCTAAAATGGAAAGACGCAATCTAAAAGCAACAAGACCTACCTGAATGTGCGTTGGAAGCATACAAGCAATGTGATGGTAATGTCTTCCCTTTAATTAAATGGATTTTGCAAGTGCTTTGCATCTTTCCTGTTAGCATTGCTTTGAGAGAACGGAGTTTCTCGGTTTTAAAAAGATTATTAATAGTTTTGCATCTTCGAAAACTAGAAAGCTCAATTTTATATTGTAGTTAGTTAAATTTATAAAAGTCTTTATTTAAAAAAAGAATATACTAATGATATTATTTTGTGTTTTGTTGCACATTACAGACAGGACCAGCCTGCAGCCTGTGTACCATCATTTAGCGGGCTCAATTTTTAAATGGGGTATCGTGGAAAAAAAGTTGTGGTATTTAGGTGTATTTAGAGCCCCAAAAACTTTTTTTCTGCTAAGAGCTCTCGATGATATAAACCCGTCCCTTATTACAGTCTTAATATTTATTTAACAGATATTTATATACAGATAAATTCAATATATTTATTAGCAAACTTTTCTTAAAACATTCTAAATAATCAAATAAAACAGTGGCTTATTTGAAGAAAAAAAAAGCGGTTCTTTTTTTTGTTGGTCAAATTACCCTTCCCCTTTCTAGTACAATGACCTGGATCCGCCACTGATATATATATATATATATATATATATATATATATATATATATATATATATATATATATATATATATATATATATATATATATATATATATATATATATATAATCAACCCTTAGGAGCTCTCTCCCATCTTCATGTTTTCCTGATTCATACAACCTTGAACTTTTTAATTCTTCTGACAATTATTTCCTTGCTCTATAACGCTACTCTTTATTTCTAATAACTCCCAACTTAATAGTGGTTGCTTGCAGGCATGTTGGGAGTGAATTAGAATAAAAATAAATAAACGATATACAGCTTAAACTCACTTTAATTTATTTTCGCGTGTCTGGCAAGGTGTTTGGTATTCATTTGTACATTTTCTTTAAAATTCAAGTTGTATATTAAATTCAAAATCCTTAAACTATAGATTAAAATCTACAACCAAAATATATAACTTTGATAATTATTTAAAAATATTAAACATTAAATCTACGATCACTTGAGTTTCGGTGCCTATAAATTCTACAATTCAATTTAATCCAAGTATGTGTATGTTCAGAACTGCCTTATAAGACACAATCAGTTATATAATAGATCAGAAAAATTGTTAAACAAATTACCTGAGTAAGTAACTTTCTAATCCACTGTATTATTTTTCAAAAGTAGACTGGACTCGTGATTATGGAAAATGTTCGAAACAAATATTTTCAAAACTGGTTGTTTATAGCAGGGTGTTTTCCTTACTCGCTGTATGTATACATTAGGGAAGATTAAGGTGAGCACCTTGGTAATATGAGATTAGTAAAAGATTTCTAAGATTAAAGCAGTGAAGTTAAAGTTGTTTTGTATTTTTTGAACTGACTTTATGTGGTGATAACAGGAATCAGTATAATTAGCGTAAATTTATATGCAGTAATTAGTGGCTCTCTAATTAAAACGCTATTAAATTTTTTACATTTTTAATATATTATTATCACGTATGAATAAATATGTGGCACGAAATTTTCATGCTAAAACAATAATGTACCGGAAATCCGGCCGAAATTTATAAAATAGTTTATTCAGTTCCGGGTGTAAAAAAAACAAATTTCTAAACAAACGCAATGCAATTTTATTTGCAATAATCAATTATGTAAAGATTTCTGGAAGTTTAGGAATATTGCGGTACAAAAAGATCTCCAGTTTTGGGCAACAAACTAGCTCTTTTTTAATCAAAAATGTTACCTGCCTCTGAGAATAGCCTCATTTTTAATGTTACTTAAATTTTAAATAGTTAAAAAATATAGGCCTAATACAGTAAATATTTCGATTTTTAAATAGTTAAAAAATATTTAATGCAGTAAATATTTCGATTTTAAATAGTTAAAAAATATTTAATACAGTAAATATTTCAATTTTAAATAGTTAAAAAATATTTAATGCAGTAAATATTTCGAATTTTAAATAGTTAAAAAATATTTAATACAGTAAATATTTCAATTTTAAATAGTTAAAAAATATTTAATACAGTAAATATATCGATTTTAAATAGTTAAAAAATATTTAATACAGTAAATATTTCGATTTTAAATAGTTAAAAAATATTTAATACAGTAAATATTTCGATTTTAAATAGTTAAAAAATATTTAATACAGTAAATATTTCGATTTTAAATAGTTAAAAAATATTTAATACAGTAAATATTTCGATTTTAAATAGTTAAAAAATATTTAATACAGTAAATATTTCGATTTTAAATAGTTAAAAAATATTTAATACAGTAAATATTTCGATTTTAACCTAAATGGAAAAATAGAAAATAAAGTAATAACTTTAAATTTAAATATAAATAAAAATAAATATAAATGCAGGTTAAAACTTTCAATACATAAAATTATAAAAACAAATAAAAACAACATATTAGAATTAAATGAAACAAGAATCAAATTAATGAATTAGGTTATATATATTATATAGCCACGATTCTAAGATACAGGCTTTCACTTTATTACTGAATGTAAAAAATGAGATAAATATAACCTTTTTTCGCCCGGAATTTTATTAACAAATCCGACAAACCCGGAATTTAAAAATTCTATTCCGGTACACCCTTAAAATTAATGAAATTTAATTTTTCATAAAGAAAAATATGTTAACTAAAAATTTGTTCCATTTTTGTT
This sequence comes from Hydra vulgaris, assembly GCF_038396675.1. Lineage (NCBI taxonomy): Eukaryota > Metazoa > Cnidaria > Hydrozoa > Anthoathecata > Hydridae > Hydra > Hydra vulgaris. The sequence goes on from NC_088930.1 coordinate 15,642,929, forward strand.
TGAAAAATAATTCATAGAAACATTTAGTTTTAACTTCATTTAAAGATATCATTTTTGTGTAATATGAGCATGCTCGATTTATCTAGTGTTTTTCATTGAAATTACCTAGTTTAAAGCCCTTAAATTAAAGTGGGTTTAATTGCTTTTTGAATAAAAACAAAATATAGAAAAACCTTTTAATATTTTAAAAATACTAAATATCTTTCTGTAATTTAAATTCAATAAATTTGTAAATCTATCGTTTAAAGGTTTGAGTTATTAAAATTGAAAAATTAACGATTTTAGATATAATTTTTTTGTTAAACAATTTAGTATTGTTTCAATAATGTTACCTAAAATTTAATCTTTTAATGATAAGTTTTTTTAATAACGTATTTTTTTTTTTACTTAACTATAGATATTCTCTTGACGTAATTTAAAGTGCTCATAATACCAAGTGGTCTGAGTAATAATGAGCACTTTTACTACTTTTTTAAGACCTCGGTGTTTTTAAAGAAAATTTTGGGTGCCCAAATATCTAACTGGATCATGAGTAGTGATCCCTAAAAATTGTTTATACGCAAAAATTTCGGATCCAGCATAACTATTTTTGAAAATATTCTATTTTTCGCTTTGGGTGCTCATAATACCTTAATCTACCCTAAATGTAAATTTACGGCTACAACTATAATATAATAATCAAAGAAAATTCTTTCAAATTTTCTACGAAAACCTTTCTATACAAAATAACAACTCAACAAAAAAAAAGATTTGAATTTTAAGAAATGATTGAAAACAAAAATCTTTATTTTTCCATTTTTTTTTTTTTTACTTTTTATCTCAATATAAAATATTTTATGATATGGAAGTAGAAACTCAAAATTGCAATTTAAACTGAACCAAAAGTATGATTATTCAAATCATACTTTTGGTTTCATGCAAAAAAATTTTTGGGGACGCAAAGCAATAGAATTACATTTTTCTAGTGCAAATAATATATCGTAAATAAAATAAAATCACCCCACCCCTTTAATTATTAGATAATGGTAATCCCCTTTTTTTTCTCTTTATTTTACAAATAAAAACAAGGCGCAAGTAAAAAAATGTTTAAACAGTCGGGGATACAAAATTAAAAAAAAAAGACGAGTTTAAAAAAATTGTATAAACCAAATTTACAAAATATGTATAAATTTCTAGAGTTACAAGGTAAAAAAAATTCTAATCAAGTCTTCACATCGTAAATCGTGTGAGCGTAAACGTTAAATTATAACGAGCTTACACTATCGTCGCTAAGCTGTATAGTTTTTTGTAGAAAAATGCAATCATGAAATTGTATTTTATACATAAAAAATATGAAACTATTAACAATTCATTATAAATCTTTTTTTACATATGATAAAACAAATCTCTAACGAAAGTTCCTTTTGTTACGACAATAAATTAACATTGTCATAGGAATCTTTCTTTTTTGTTGTTAATTCTGCTTTTTTAAAAATGGAGGTAACTATAAATAGATAAATACTTTTTTTCAAAAATCCTTTTTAAATTAATTCTTGCTTTTAGGTTTAGAGAAAACAGAAAACCATCCTTCTGTATGACCTGTCTCTATAAGTTGCTTCCAGTACTCGTTAGTAGGTAAGATTTTAAATAAACCAACCACTTGAGATTTTGTTAACAACTTTTTACACTTTAAAGTGATAACTAGACGCATATCTCCTAACATTTCATCTGGAACTTGAAAAAAAATTTCTTGATCAAAAATAGGATGGATGCTTCCTTTTTGAACGTCGGTCCGATTTTTTTCCAAAAGTTCATCTTGACCATTGAGGATAGATAATGAAACATACGTACCTAGATAATAAAAATAGCACATAAAGTTAATATTTATTGAAGTGAAGAAATATGAAAATAATAAAAGTTAAATAAAAATCATTATATGTATTTATTATTACTAGAGGACAAATAGAAGTTTAAATGTTACATGTTTGCGTATCTGCAATCATTACACAACTCAGTGACGGATCCAGGAATTTTTTTTTTTGGAGAGGGGGAAGGGAGGGAGGGGGGGGGGGAAAAGAAGTGTTGAAATGTTTTTGTTTTCATTTGCGACATTTGCGTCTCCTAAAAAAAAAGGCCCTTAATTTCGAAGATATTTTAGGACTTTAAGATTCTAATGGGGGGAGATGCATACCCCATCTCCCCCTGGATCCGTCACTGACACAAGTATATGTTAAAAGTATAAAAAACTGATATTAAAGGTTAAAAAAGAACATTTATGTAACCAATAGACTTAAGTAACGTAAGCCAATCAACAACAAACCATTTTTGTGATAAAATTTATAATATAAGATAAATTAAAAAAATATAAGATAAATTATATTTTATATAAGATAAATTAAAAAAAAATAATTGACTATATAATTATATATATAAATAATCATGAACTATTTTATACTAACTAGCTTTTTCTTGATCTAGCTTCATAGGAACTATGTCCCCTCGTTTAACTGTAACTTTAAGTTTCCACTCTTCTCTGTCATAATCAATCCCTAAAAACACTGCTCCAGTCTCTACTTCCTTAAAAAAACAATAAATTGTTTTAAAAATAAACAACAAAATGTAACAAATTTAATTTAGCAAGTGACTTTATTATCAAAATTGACATGATAAAAACTATGTATAACAGAGGCGCAACCAGTAAGAATATTTTAAAAGCAAATTTACCATAGAAAACCATGTTTTTTTATATCACTCAAAGTTAGTGTTAGCTCCTTAATCGAAAAAATTTGCCTCCTGTAACTAATATTTGCCTCTGGCTGATCCTCTGTATATGCATTCTAACTTACTAAACCAATAAGTGGATCAAACTGTCGCAATTTTCGTGAAAACTGTTCTTCACCCTTTTCTTTAGTAAAATTTACACTTTTTAAATCAAATGTACAAATTCCAACGCCATCGTGTTTAGACCACCTGTTCAGTTCGTATTGATAAAAATACAAAACTTGGGAGCTTAATTCTTCTTTTTTAATTATAAACGTAAATAAGTCTCCAAACGCAGGCCAAAATGTTGCACGAACTAATCGTGTTTTGTACTCAGTTTCTTCATCCTCATGAAATGGCATTAACTTAACAACAACAAAAGCATAAGCATAACCACTTATATCACGAACAGGTACATTGCTAGTTTCTATAACCTTTACTGTCAGCATTTCACTGAAATATATAATAACATTAATTTATACTTATAAAGAATAAAATTTCTTACAATAAATTATATATTTTACATTAGTAAAAAAAAAATAAAAATAGAAAAAATAAAAGTTTAAAAAAAAAAAGTAACTAAACTAGTAATTAAAAACATGTGCAAAAAATCAAGCCAACCGATTAACATTAAAAACATGTGCAAAAAATCAAGCAAACCGATTAACATTAAAAACATGTGCAAAAAATCAAGCAAACCGATTAACATTAAAAACATGTGCAAAAAATCAAGCAAACCGATTAACATTAAAAACATGTGCAAAAAATCAAGCAAACTGATTAACATTAAAAACATGTGCAAAAAATCAAGCAAACCGATTAACATTAAAAACATGTGCAAAAAATCAAGCAAACCGATTAACATTAAAAACATGTGCAAAAAATCAAGCAAACTGATTAATGTTATATAACTATCAATAAAAATAAAATTCTTAGCAGTGCATATGTATTCTTTTATGCACTTTAATTTAAACAAATAATTCCCACATTTCCAAACAAAGGCAAAGTTAATTTCAGTTTATTGTTTTTGATCAACATGAAAAAAGGTGAACAAACACAATTAGCATCTTTGAAAAATTTGGTTCACTAATGATAAGCTAATAGCATTTGTAAATAATTGGCAAGAAAATTATACTTGTATGCTAAAAAAATGTAATAATAATATTCTAAAAGCAAAAACTTACCATCCCCTCAAAATAAAAGTTTTATATAAAAAAATTGCTATGATAGATATCTTGATTTAACCTTGATGTAAAGTTACATAAAAACTATATATGATATCATTAATTTATCTACCAGTAGGAGTTATGCCATTTAAACAAAAGCCTGCAAAGATCATGCAAAGTTAAGTTCAAATTTAGATCAACTATTGCCCATTATTGTTTTCGCTTTTATTAATAAAAATATTAGTAAAGGGTGAAATACATTGAGAGAAAAGTTTTAATTAGCAATAAGCAATTAGAATATAGAAGGAACATTCTACTAAAGAATAATCTTTATCAATAACATAAGAAATAGAATGGATACTGGTAAACAAAATAATAGAAATGGGTAATAGTAAACTTGTTAGTAATGTTCAAGTTCCGCCATGTCACCAGTTCAAAGCATTTGACACCTTTTAGAAATCCAGTTCTTCATTAGAAATTACATTCTTATCAAATTAAAAGTATGAATACTTCAATTATTTTTGTTCCAGAGAAAACAATTTGTCATCGAACGGCAAATTATCTAATATCAAGCATCATTTGAAGTGCCTCAATTGCGTTGAACGCTATTATTTTCAATATCACACAACTTTTTGAAAGTTGTTAAATGCAAACATTTTTTATTATGACAAAATCACCTCAAAAGTATCAAAAAAGTTTTCTTGAAAAAATAAAATCAAACAAATCAAACGACAACTAAAAAGTATCTGTATTCTTTAATGACAACTAAAAAGTATCTGCATACTTTAATGACAACTAAAAAGTATCTGCATTCTTTAATAAAAATAATTGTTATCAATCATAACAAGGCTAAATGTTTTGAAACATTTCATTATAAACTATACAAACCGGTGTATTTTACAATGACATACAAGTTCTTTTTTAGCAAACTCAGTAACTGTGACTATGTAACTTTGTTATTTTTAAAAGCATTTAGTATAAACTAATACCACACTCATATCAATCATAAATTTAGTCATCACCAGAAATCACAAAAAACTAATACAGCAGAAACGCATTGAAAAATAGTGATTTCCCCAGACACAATTGGGAAAGCTTACATCACTCGGCTATACCTCTTTGATAGGAAGACCTTATCCCCTTTTTATCTTTATTTTACACTTTTAACTACCGATATAATTTACCTAATAACATGTTTATTAGGGTAGCATTTAAATATAAGTTTTGCTTATTTTTTGAGGGGATTTTAACTTGAAGTATCCTTACTGTAGGATCATATAAAAAAGAAGTGTACTACTGTAATAGCAAAGTTAATAATAAACCATTTGAAAAATCTTTCAACCTGGTATTTGTAATCTGTTGTTGAAGATGACAGTGTTTTTAGCATTGTTAAGATATGAGACTTAGAAACCAACAAACTATTACCTTTGTGTAGCCAGTGAAAGATAGTGTTGGGTAAATAATGATGCATGAATTTTAAAAGGGAATTTTCACTATCTTGTTTTTGTTTACTTCTAATAAAAAGCTGACCTACAAAAGCATATTATATTTGCAGATATAATACTTTCATGCTATAGTTTTAAGGGAGAAAAATGTATAGCTATGGATTCAAGTTTTTTGCTTTGGCACTATGTTAAATTTCTTTAAAAAACTTGGATATTTTATGTATTAAAAAAAATCATTTACAGGAAAAACTGGTAATACCATTACCAGTTTATCGAGCTGCTAGTTCCCAGAAACCACATAAATATAGAATGGATGGAAGGCAATTTCAAAAATGTATGTAGTACATTTTTGAAATTGCCTTCCATCCATTCTATATTATGGTTTCTGGGAACTAGCAGCTCGATAAACTGGTAATGGTATTACCAGTTTTTCCTGTATATTAAAATTTATGTAGTACATAAATAATAAATGAAATTGAAAATTTAAACTGAAGAGAGGCAAGGAGCCAGCAGGTTTTTAATGGCTCCAACTCTTTTCAGTTCCAACACACTGAAAAGAGTCGGAGCCATTAAAACAGTACAGTTCACCACAGCTCCAGCGCCAGCTCCCCAAAAATTAAAAACTAAAATGGTGTATCTATGTCTAGTATAGATACACCATTTGGCTTTAACTGAGCTAATTTGAAAAATCTTATTTTGGGGCTGAGGGTGGTTTGTTTAAACTTGAATTCAGTGAATAATTAACAATTAAAACTTTTTAAAATAAACTGATAAATTCAATTTAGTTAATTTATTATAAATTTTATAACATTGATCATTTGATAAAAAAAACTATTGTGCACAAGCCCTTTTTCCATATATAAAACTTTTTATTTGTTAGAAGTAAACACTAAATAGATTAATTTCATTTACTTAAAAACAAATGTTTAATGTAACATATGAATATATGCTGGATAAAATATAAATTTATGCTTAATAAGATATATTTTACATAAGTATAAATAGGACATGATTTCATGTTATAAACATATAATTATATTTAATATAATATGATTATGTTTGTTATAATGTATGCATAATAAATGAAATAATACCTAATAATATCATATTGGAGTGAAAAGCTGATGGTTCCTAACTCCTCCTAAAAGTATTGATAAAAACATATTGATAAAATTTAGAAACAAATATGCACTTCATAGTTATGATCATGAGATTGATTGCATTTTAATTGTATTTTTATTTTTTATATAATTTCACAAATAAGTCAGCATTTCTATTTTTGGTGTAAACAATAAAATTAGATTTATATTACTTTATATACTGTTATGTAAGTAAACTTTATATGCTATTAAGTGAACTTTATATACTGTTTGTTGTTTTTTTCTGTATTTGCATTTTTTATTATTATTTTTTTTTGTCATATATTCAAAAATAATGAATTGCTTTTAAAGCATTCTTAAAAGCAACTGACATTATTTTTGATCATAAAATATTATGCAAGGAAATTACATGAAAAACCATCTACTCAAAAATGTGATGTGTTTAAAAAAATAATGAGATTTGATACTTTGTTGCATTCCTATAACTTTAGCAAGTGAATTTTAACAAGTGAACTCTGAATTTTACCAATTGATTTCTAACTATTGTATTCTAACAAGTCAATTTTAACACGTGAATTTTAACCAGAGAATTTTAACAAGTGAATTCTAACAAGTCAAGTTTTCAAGTGAACTTTAATGGGACAATTTTAACAACTGAATTCTAACAAGTGTATTCTAACAAGTGAGTTCAAAAAAATGACTTTAAGAAGTTAAAACTTAAATTTAAGTAAAAAACTTTTGAGTCAAGAAAGTTACTCAAATTTTTTTTAAGCTATTTTTGTCAAAACTTTTCATCCTTTTATGGCTTTGAAAGACATTCACTTTAAACTAAACATAAATACCATAGCTTTTCTTTCATTCTTGTTTGGTTGTATCCTCATTAGTTTTTTTGAAGGTTTTAATCCTTTGAGCTTGATCTTTTCTTGGTTTTTATTCTTTTTTCGCTTCCGACGGCATCTTTTACAACAAATACAAATAACAACTAAAAGAACTACAACACCAATCGAACCCAAAATAATACTGATTTTATTTTTTTCGAAGAAGGCTAAATAAAAATTTTAAAAAATAACTTAAAACCAACACCATATTTAGTGTTAAACAAACCATATAAATCTAATTATTATAAATTGTTCACAATATACATAAATAAATTTTGAATGTCAACTGTAATCATCCCTTACTATTTTAAATGGTAAGGTTGAATAGGAAGGTTGAATAGGAAGGCTGAATTGTAAGTTGTAAGGTTAAATAGTCAGGTTGAATGGTAAAGAGTGATTACTTAGTAAAACTAGTTTAGTTATTAAAACTTAAAACTTTTGAAACTGTTACAAAAAGTTAGTCATTAAAATAACTGTTACAAAAAGTTAAAGTCATTAAAATAACTGTTACAAAAAGTTAAAGTCATTAAAATAACTGTTACAAAAAGTTAAAGTCATTAAAATAACTGTTACAAAAAGTTAAAGTCATTAAAATAACTGTTACAAAAAGTTAGCCAAGTCATTAAAATACTTAAATATTGGAGTTAAATAGTTTAACTAGAAATTTTTAAAAATAAATTTTAAAAAAAAACTTGCTACAATTTGTAATACCATTTCTATTTAATCTTATCAGTTTAAAGTTAAAAATAAATAAAATGTCATTAGAAACAAATAAGAAAATTGATTATATATTTATTTATACCTTGGATAAATTTTTAGAGGCAAAAAATATTTTTGTTAAAGAATTATTAAAAATATTTTCAAATTTCAAAAAATATTAATAATTCTAAAATCTGAATTCTAACTTTTAATACTAAAATCTAACCTCTAATTCTAAAATCTAACTTCTAATTCTAACTTACTTATCTTACACATAACTTGATAATCCTACTCATAACTACTTTTTTTACAATTTATATTAATGTAAATTGTAAAAAAAAGATAGTAATTACTATCTTTTTATATAAGCTACATATTACTTAATCAACTCAACTTAATCGCAACACAAAAGCGCAAACTTTTTTTTGTGCAATGACCTTATCTAACTAGAATTAAACTAAAAAAATAATTAAATTTAAAAAAAATTTAATATTTGTTATTATTAGTGTTATTCTTGGACTCACTTTATTTGCTGGTTTCGTCATTCTTGATAATTGAAACATTTCCCAAAATTTTCTTCTCTTCCATTGAGCAGTAAACTTGGGTAACTTAAACTTATTTACTTTGGTCTTACTTTGGTTACAGGCAACAAATTAAATATTTCTATTAAAGTTATATAGATTTCTCCGAAAAAGTTTAATAAGCAAACATGGAACTTTCATATTTATGATTCCAATTGATTGCTAAGCCATAGCAAACATGTTTTGGAGATAAAATTATTATTGTTGTTGATGACTGTTCTATAACTTCATTAATACACAACTCTTAAGTACAATCTCCCTGCGCCAACTCAACATTGAGTTTTATGTTTTCAAAGTTTTAAAACAGATGGAGCTAGTTTAATTATGAAACACAATTTTCAGAGTTTAAACAGCTAAACTTAGCTCCTAACAAAGAAAATTATTAAATTAATAATAATAATAGGCAATGGAATCTTAAAACAATAAAAATTTATCTGACAAACAATAGATTGTGTAGGCACATGCTGTAGAAAATTTAAACTGATTTTATAAACAGCAATAGAAACTGAGAGTGGAATCAGATTTTAATATTTTAAATTTGATATTTTAGAACTATTTCTTTAGACTTTGGACCTTATTTATAAGATAAAATTTAATTTGCAATTTATAAATTTAATTTTAACTTTTTAGTTGGTCAAGATTGTTTTGCTTCTATATAAGGTTGCTATTTTAGATGTTTCACTTATATTTCCAAAATTTACCCACCTTAGAGATCTTCTGGAGGCTTACATTTTAATCCAAAATTTTGTAAATGTTTGCTGCAGTTTTTTTAACTTAAATTTTTTTTTTGCTTTTTGTTTGTTGCACAATTTTTGTTTGTTGCTGTATCTAATACTTTTAATTACTACCTTCCATTTCTTTGTCATTTAAAGTTTGATGTGTATTCTTAGTGTACCAGAGTGTTAATTAGTGATACCACAGTTACAATAGGTCAGATAATAAAAATTAGGCGCATAAAACTTTA